>NC_045454.1:9694005-9734597 GCF_002776525.5 Piliocolobus tephrosceles | reverse complement strand
AGACCCAGGAGTCCAGACCCCCAGCCCCTCCTCCCTCAGACCCAGGAGTCCAGGCCCCCAGCCCCTCCTCCCTCAGACCCAGGAGTCCAGGGTCCCAGCCCCTCCTCCCTCAGACCCAGGAGTCCAGGGCCCCAGCCCCTCCTCCCTCAGACCCAGGAGTCCAGAGCCGCAGCCCTTTTCCCTCCTAGGATGCTGTTCCTTGGAACTTAGGGTCCCACCCCCACCATCTTATGGCTCAAGCTTCCTAACCTTAAGAATCTAGATCTACGGTTTCTTTCTCCCTTTACGACCCACACATTTAGACCCTGATTCTCTTCTTTTTCAGGAATGTGCACCTCACCCTGCTCTCCCAGACCTTGAGGATGAAGGAAACAGGAACCCCACCCAGGAGGCTCAAGGCTGAAACTCTGACCCAAACTACCTCAGGAGCCCCTGGCCCTGGCTTCCCCCCTGCTCCAGAATTTCTGCCCTGCCCCCCCCACACACCCTCTTCCACCCTCGGAGGCCCAGGTGTCCCGCCCCATGCTCTACCCTAGAGCCGCAGGGTGGCTTTAGAAAAGTGCCAGGCCCAGCCCCCTAGGAGGGGAATAGTGGGCATCTGGGTGTGGGACCCTCGGGGAACAGCCTGTGGTCTGGACTCCTGCGTCTACGAGGAGACAGATGCTGCTTCCCTTCTGGATGATGGGGTACCCACAGGTGACGGAGGCCAGGGTCCCTCAATAAAAGAAGGGGAGCAGGCATGTTGGTTTCTTCAGAGGGTTGGAAGGACTGGGTACCCAAGGGTGACATCCACGAGTCTTGGGTCCCTGAAGGTGGCTTGTACTGGGGGAGAGTCGGGATGACCGAGTCCTTAAAAGAGACTCTGACTTGGAGGCGAGCTCCAAATTCCTGAGTCCCAGTGGAGAAGGGACTCCTGGGTCTGAGGGAGAAGGGACTGGGGGGCGGGACTCCTGGGTCCATGGTGGAGACCTGGTTTTCAGGCCTGGCCTTCTGGGGCAATAAAAGCCACAGATTGGGTTGTAGTATGGCGGACACTGAAGTCAGGGAAAGGCCTCCTGTTTCCAGAGCCTCAAGGCAGGGAGGGGGCAGAGGGCAACAACCCCCAGACCTGAAGTCTAGCTCTGAAGCCGATGTCTCCATACCGGGTTCTGAGTTCTGCCTGCCGGTCCCCAGCCTGACTTCTTCCTTCCGTTTTATTTTCAGCCCCTCACTCCCCTGTCCCAGGAGGAAGGCAGAGGCTGGTAGCTGGGGGTGGGGGGCGGCCCCCTCCCCAAGCCTGGCAGGAGGAGGGGTCCCCAGGGAGGCCAGGAGGGGGGGCTGTGGGTCTCCCGGCAGTGGCGGACGGGGACTGAATGTTAATCGCATCCCGAGTGAGTGTGTGTGTGCGAGAACACAGCAAGTGTGTGAGTCCCTCCCGCTCCGGCTCCTCCAAGCCGCGGCCGCCGCCGCCACCCTCGCCCGCAGCCTCCCGCAGCCTCCCTCGGCCACCAGTGCCCTGCTGGGGGGTGTCGCCTGAGTGGGTCCGCCCGGCCCCCAGGGGTCTCTCGAGCGTCTGCCATCTGCCCGGTGAGGATCTGTGTGTCCGGGTGTCTGAGGCTGGCTGGTGGAGGGGGGGGTGTGTCTGTAAGCGCTGCGGCGGTGGAGGGAGGGAGGGGTCTGTCTGTCTATACCGACCCTGAGCCGCCTGCCTGGGTGTCGTGGGGCCCCCACTCCTTCCCCCCGGCCCCCCCAAACCCAGATGGATGGTGTGTACCTGGGTCCTGTGCCTCCTGCCTGCGTCCGGGCAGGCATCTGGGCGTCCCCGGCTGCCTGTGTCCTCCTGTCTGTCCAAACAGCCCCTATTGGCAGTGGCAGCCTGGCCCCCATTAGACCCCGCACTCTGTGTGTCTGTGTGTGTCCCTCCTCAAGCTCTGGAGGTGCTGGGGAATCCCAGGGAAGTGAGGTCGTGCGTGTGTGCGTGTGTGTTTCTGCCTGTGTTTGAGAGTGGGGGCGTCTGGGGGGGTCTGGAGGTGGCCAAGCGAGGAAGGGAAAAGCAGTTCCCCAAGCAGGCAATCTCCCGCTCCTCACACACACACACTAGCCACCAGCTTCAGAGGTGACCCAGACAGACAGACAGACACAGACGCTGGAAGGGGGGGTGGGGGGCTGAGGGCACAAAGCGGGGGTGCGAGTGAGCCAGGGAGAGGCGGGACTGGACACATGGAAAGGGGGGAGGAGCCGGGGCTGAAGCGGCAGAGGGGGGCACCCCGGGTGGGCGGAGGGGGGATCCCCACGGGGTCGGGGCGGCAAGAGGACACCCCGACAGCCTCCGCAATGTCCGGGGCCCAACTTCCAGAGCAACATGTGTAGCCACGTCCTCGCCTAGTCCAGGTGGCCGCAACCTTGGGGGAGAGACAGGGCAGGACAGGACCAAGGAAGAGGAAGGAGAGACGGAGCCAGGGACAGACAGGAGGTCTGGGCCGCCGCTGCTGCCGCCACCACCACTGCCGCCGCCCCGGGGCCTGCCCCCCGACATCAGCTCTCTGAGCCCTCCACGGAATCTTGGGGTCGCTGGACACCAGGTTCCGGTCCTGGCCCCCCCACTACCCCCCTCACAGAACAGGGTCATGAAAAGGTAAGGCGGGGACAGGGGATGCAGGGGTGGTGGTGGGAATGTGGACCCCCAAATCTAGGACAGAGGAAGTTGGCCAGGAGCCTCTTGGAGGGAGGGGGGTTGAATGGTGGGCAGGGGTCTTGACCCCCACCTAGCTCCCCTGTCCCTCAGGGACTCTCCTCCACCCTCTCTCTCTCTCCCTCTCTCAGCCCCTTTTTCCTCGGTCCCTACACCTCAGACCTTTCACGCCCCCCATTTCTCTGACACTTGACTCCCTCTCCCCAGCCCCACATACCTGATGCCCCATATCCCTGTGCCTCCAGCTATCTCACTTCTCCCTGTACCCCCCTCCCTGCATCAGTCCTCCCCATCGCCGGCCGGCCCTCTCCTTCTCTCCTCTCGCTCTCCCCTCCCATGTCAGAGCTATGAGTCTGCTATTAATACCCCTGCCAAGGACCTTGAGGGCATCCAGGCCCCCAGCACCCCTCGCCCCAAGCTCCCACCCCTTCCTCAAGGTTCTGGAACACCCTTACAGCCTCTTCCAAGCATCAGGATTCGGGTGGGGAGAGACCGGTGTTGTGTGTGTTGGGGGGTGAGGGGGGAGGAAACGGGATGCCGTCTGCAGCACAACTCGAGGTTGCGGGGGGGGAGCTGTTGATCAAAGTGGCCGCTTCTCTCTTCTGTGTTGGATGCTGTGGGGGGCAATGAAGACAGGGACACCCTAGGAATTTCTGGCACCCTCCTCCTCCTCCCCGCTTGGGGACAGGCTGTGCTATGTACAGGATCTAAGTGGGGTGACTAGGGAGGCTGGAGCTGGGGGGGGCACCCAGGATGTTGGGAATGATGGGGTTTGAAACCTTAAGGGAGGAGAAGAGTGGGAACCCGGACTCCTGGGTTCTTGGGGGAAGAGGGGAGCTGGGGACCTGGACTCTCGGTTCCTGCGGGGAGAGGAGGCTGGGCACTGGAGTTCCAGAGTCTTGGGGCAGGAGGGCCCAGCCTCCTGGGTCCTGGGAAAGAATAGGACCGAATGCCCAGACTCCCAAGGCCTGGGGGAGGAAGGGGCTGCCGGAAGGACTCCTGGGTCTTTATGGGAGGAGGTAGGGGATAGCGCTTCTGTCTGAGGAAGGACAGGCTGGGAGCTCAGTCTCCTGAGTCCCTGACAGGGCAGGGGATGAGAGTCAGGGACTTTAGCCTTGTGCAGATGGAAGTGGAAACAGAGGCTCATGAGGAGGTGGAGATGGAGGCGAGGGCGGGGGTGGGGGGTGTCGAGAGGCTGGACTCTGTGATCCCTGAGGGCGTGGGTTCTGGGGGTTGGGCCTTCAGAGTCCTGGAGGACTGGGGATGTCCCTCCTCTGTCCCTGGAGTGGGGGAGGCTGCTCTCCCTAATCCCTGTGGGAAGGAACTGAGCATGCAGCCCCCGTGAGAAGGGTGGGACCAGGGGCTGCCCTCCTGGGCCTCAGCAGGGAGCAGGACCCGGGGTCCCTAAGAGCAGAAGCCAGGTAGGGGTGGGTCTGGGAGAGGCAGAGGAGGGGCTGGAGGGTGAGCAGCCACTGGGAAGGGAGGGGAGCGTGAGTGTTAACCCCGCGGGGGCCAGGCCACAGCTGTGGGTTATTTTGGGGCGGAGTGGGGGGGTTATTCTGAGCGCTGATTGAGCCAGCTGCTTGGGGAAGGGCAATGGAGAGGAGGGGCGAAGAGGAGCCAGGACTGGGGAGGGATGGGCATACTAGGAGCCCCTACCCCCTTCCCTGGGGAGACAGGGGCCCGCGATCTCTGGGAAGGTGAGGTGGTGGGCAGAGGGGAGGGGCTGTGGTCTCGAGGCAGGGGGGTGGGGGTGGGCCTTTCCCCCACCCTGGCTGGCTGTGGGGTGGACGAGGCCTGCGCTACCATGGCAACCGGACAGGAGCGTGACAGCCAGGAGACAACCCTTCCCCGTCTGGACCCTCACCCCTTCAGGAAGCCCCTAGTGCAGACTCCAGTCCTTCTCTGGGAACCAGGAGTCCAGACTCCCAGTGCCCTCCTCCCTCAGTCCCAGGCAGGACCCAGGAGCCTGGCTTCTAGCCCAACCACCCCAGGCGGCTAGTATTCAACAGGGGACACAGGAAGAGAGGCTGTATTTCCTCTAATTTACCAAATTGCTCCGGGCGGGGTGCCAGGGACCCCTCCACCCCACCCAGCTCTCCACAGCTGTGCCCCCCAACCCCACATCCCAGCTGGGGCCATGACTCTCTTGCTTTGAGAATGAGGGGACAGGGGCAAGAGTAAGGGGACAAAATGGGTTAGGGGTCTGTGGTCAGGGTGAAGGGTAAGGTCACGCGGGGATCTTCTCTCCTTGGGGTGCCCCACTAATTTCTCTTTCTCTCTCTCTCCCCACACACCTGACCCCTTTTCCCTCTCTCGTTTTTTCTCTCCCTTTTATTTCTGCTCCCTCCTGCCACTCGCCTTCCCCGCCTTCCTTTCATGCCTGTGCTGGGCACCTCCCTGGTGGGGGTCCCGATCGTGGCCTTGCCTCGCTATTTCTGTCCTCCTGTTTTCGCTCTGCTCTGCCTGCCTCCCTCAATCTCAATTCTGTTTCCCCATCCCTTATGTGTGCGTGTCTCTTGGTGGCCTTGGGGTCTCTGTCTCCCTCTTCCTGCCTTTGCTGTCTTCTTCTCTGTCCAACTTTCTTGCCTCGCTTCTGTCTCCCGCCTTCCTGCATCTCTTCCCGCCTCTATCATCCTCTCCCTGGACCTCCCTCATTCCCGTTTCTGTCACTCCGTCCTCTCTCTCTCCGTCTTCTCCCGGTCTCTGTTGCTTCTTCCGTCTCTCCCTTTCTTCCTGCCACTCTTTCCCTCCCTGTCTCCCTGGGTCTCTCTCTATTCCTATCTTGATCCCATCTCTGGGGGTCTCCCCATCCCCACCTTGTCTCTCTTCCTCTCTCCGCTCTTACCTCTGTATCTTCCCCTGACCCCATTATCCACCCTTTGCGTCTCCCCCAATCCCATACACCACTTCTTCCTATCTCTGTGTCGCCCTGTCTCTGCGTCTCTCCCTGTTTCACCTCTTCCTCTGGTGTTTCTTCCCCACCTCTCTTCCACCTCCCTCTGCTGTGTGTGTCTCTCCCTGTCTCTGCCTGTCTCTCCATCTCTCTCCCCCTCTGCCCGTCTCTCCCTCTGTCTCTGCCTGTCTCTCCTCCATCTCTCTCTTCCTCTGCCCGTCTCTCCCTCTGTCTCTCTCCCCTCCATCTCTCTCGTCCTCCGTTCCTGTCTCTCCCTCTGTTCCATCACCCCGACCGCTCCCTGTCCTCCCCATCTCGGCGCCTGTCCCTCGCTGCATCTCCTCCTCGGTGTGTCTCTCTATCTCGTCTCCCTGTCTCTGCGTCTCCCGTCTGTGCCTCCCTCTCCTCTGTCTCTCCCGGCCCGGGCGCTCAGAGGCCGCCCGGCGGAGCCCGCAGGCGATGCGCGGCGCCGGTGGCCCCCGCGGCCCTCGGGGCCCCGCTAAGATGCTGCTGCTGCTGGCGCTGGCTTGCGCCAGCCCGTTCCCGGAGGAGGCGCCGGGGCCGGGCGGGGCCGGTGGGCTCGGCGGGGGCCCCGGCGGGGCGCGGCCGCTCAACGTGGCGCTCGTGTTCTCGGGGCCCGCGTACGCGGCCGAGGCGGCACGCCTGGGCCCGACCGTGGCGGCGGCCGTGCGCAGCCCGGGCCTGGACGTGCGGCCTGTAGCGCTGGTGCTCAACGGCTCGGACCCGCGCAGCCTGGTGCTGCAGCTCTGCGACCTGCTGTCGGGGCTGCGCGTGCACGGCGTGGTCTTCGAGGACGACTCGCGCGCGCCCGCCGTCGCGCCCATCCTCGACTTCCTGTCGGCGCAGACCTCGCTGCCCATCGTGGCCGTGCACGGCGGCGCCGCGCTCGTGCTCACGCCCAAGGTGCGCGCGACCGGGGACGGGGCGGGGCCACAGGAGGGGCGGGGACAGCCGCTGAGGGGCGGGTCTGGGACAGCCAGTGGGGGCGGGGCCTAGAGGGGGCGAGGACTGTCCCGTGGGTCCGCATCTGGGACAAGCCGGGCCCAGATGGCAGGCAGGGCTCAGGGCTAGGTAAGAGGCGGGGCTGACTTGGAGCGGGCTGGTCTATAGGGTAACCTGGGACGTTAGGGTCAGAAAGAGGCCAGTCCTCGATGATCAGAGTATAGGGAGGACGTGGGCCCATTCATTGTAGGTAAAGGTCTGTGGAAAAGGCGAATTCGAGGGAAGGGTTGGGGACTGGTAACGAAAAGGGACTAGCCCCAGATGGCAAAATCTGAGGGAGGGGTAGGATCCAGGATCAGCGCAGGACGAAGTCAGTTGAAAAGGATTGGGCCCGGGCGCGGTGCCTCACGCCTGTAATCCCAGCGCTTTGGAAAGCCGAGGCCGGCGGATCACTTGAGGGCACAGGAGTTTGAGACCAGCCTGGCCAACATGGTGAAACCTTGTCTCTATGAAAAATACAAAAATTAGCCGGGCATTGTGGCGGGCGTCTGTAATCCCAGCTACTCGGGAGGGCGAGGCAGGAGAATTGCTTAAATCTGGGAGGCGGAGGCTGCAGTGAGCTGAGATCGTGCCACTGCACTCCAGCCTGGGCGACACAGTAAGACTCTGTCAAAAAAAAGAAAAGAAAAGAAATGGAGTTCAGAAAGAAAGGGGCGAAGTCTAGTGGAGAGGTGGCAGCCAGGAAGTATCAGAGGTGTCAGGTACCAAGGACAGAGTTTGGGGAGGCGTTCGGCCGGTTGAGCATAAGGTGTAGAGGTAGGCTAGGGATGGAGGAGCCATCTTCTAAGTGGAAGAGTCGGAAAAGAGGAGGAGTCATTAGAGAGAGGAGGACGGGCAAGGGGTAGAACCAGGAAGCAAGGAACTGAGGTTTAGGGAGAGGCCAGTCAGGGAAGGAGTGAGTCAGGAAAGGGGGCGGGGCTAGCCAGTTAGGGCGGGGCCAGGTAGGGGCGGGGCCTAAGCCCTCTAATAAAGGGGTGGGTCTAGGGAGAAAACCGGTCCTGAGACTACGGTTTGAGAAGGGGTGTACCCCCCTGTGAGGTGTGGAAAGCTAGAGTCCAGAGGATGGGCAGGAGGATGAAGGCTTATGGTGGAGACGGACCCAGCCAATGAGAAGTCAAAGCCAGGAGCCTGCTGGGGAAGGGATGGTAGAGGCTGGAGCTGGCCAGAGCCTGGAGAAAGGCCTGACTCCCAAGGGCACAGAAGGAGCCAGTTGTGGCGGACCTCTGGTAGAAAAGGAGAGAATTGGACGAAGCCTGCCCTATGGATTGAGAAGAATGGATCAGCTAGGAGGTGGGGCCTGAGAAGGGGTGGGGCCTCTTCAGAGGTGGGGCCATGCAACCCAGACGATGGAGCCACCTGAGTGGGTGGAGCTTCATTCAATCTGCCCATTCCCTGCTGTGCGGGCCTGCGGCTGTGTGACTGCATCACTATTGTATGCAGAGGCTCCTAGTCCTCCTGTCCAGTCGAACTTTTTTGTTCTCCTTGGCATGGTACTTTTCAGAGATTTGTAGGTAGATACCCTGGGAGGCAAACTTATTTCTTAACTGCCACTTCCGAGGCATACTCAAAGACGTGATCCCTCGTGCCTTCATTGCTGCTGAGAAGTGTGGTCCGCTCTGTTTCATTGTCCGCTGGACCACACTGTGGTCGGCTCAGTGTACGCCCATAGCATTCTGGGAAATGTAGTCCCCTTGCTGCCCCTGGATGGAAGAAAGAGTGATCTTCGCAGCTCCATCTGTGCCCCATTGAATGCTGGGAATGTGGTCCCCTCACCACACCTTCACCTGCTGAAGGAAGAGGTTCTCCTTGCGTTACAATAAGACCTCATTTCCGGCCAGATGCCGTGGCATACGCCTGTAATCCCAGCACTTTGGGAGGCCGAGGCGGGCGAATCACCTGAGGTCAGGAGTTTGAGGCCAGCCTGGCCGATATGGAGAAACCTCGTCTCTACTGAAAATACGAACATTAGCCGGGCGTGGTGGCGCTTGCCTGTAATCCCAGCTACTCAGGAGGCTGAGGCAGGAGAATCGCTTGAACCTGGGAGGCAGAGGTTGCAGTGAGCCGAGATCGTGCCACTGCACTCCAGCCTGGGGGAGAGTGAGACTAGGTCCCAAAGAAAACAATAAACAAAAAGACCTCATCCCCTCAGGACAGCTGCAGTATCCCCTACGCATTTACCACAGGCATGAGCCTAGGGAAAAAGCCCACTTGCTGTTCTCATTGCGTTACAGGAAGATTTATTGAGAGCTGATTCTGTGCCAGGGCTGTTCTAATTCCTGGGGAATACAGTTCTAGAGGGAGGTAAAAAAAGAGAGGGAGACAAGGTCCCTGCCTTATAGAGCTTGCATTTTAATGGTGAGACACACAAAACCAGTAACAGTAAAATCTGGCGGTCCTGGAGGAAATCAACACAGGATGTTGTAATGACTGAGGATGGAGTTTCAACAGATGGCAGTCAGGGGAGGCCTCCCTGAGGCGGTGACATCTGAGCTGGAGGTGTCAGGTGGAGGTCTGGCATGGAGGAGCTAGGGAAAAGTGTCCCCAGGAGAGGCAACAACTAAGGACAAAGCCCTTAAAGCAGGAAGGAGCTTGATGTATTTGAGGAAGAGCAAGAAGGGAGTGTAGCTGGAGCACATTGGGGGACTGGGGTGGCAGGAGATGAGAGGTCAGAGAAGCAACAGGGGCCACGTCATGCAGGGCCATGGCGAGGACTTTGGCTTTGATTCTGAGGTGGAATCACTGGAAGGTTTTCAACTGAGAAGGGATGTGATCCAATTAATATTTTGAAACAATCACTCTGGCTGCTGTTTGGAGAATAGACTGGAAGATGCAAGATTGAAAACAAAGATGAGCTGGGCACAGTGGCTCATGCCTGGAATCCCACCACTTTGGGAGGCCGAGGCGGGTGGATCACTTGAGGTCAGGAGTTTGAGACCAGCCTGGACAACATGGTGAAACCTCTCTCTACTAAAAATACAAAAATGAGCTGGGCGTGGTGGTGCATACCTGTAATCCCAGCTACTCGGGAGGCTGAGGCAGTAGAATGGCATGAACCCGGGAGGCGAAGCTTGCAGTGAACTGAGATCCGGCCACTGCACTCCAGCCTGGGCGACAGAGCGAGACTCTGTCTCAAAAAAAAAAAAAAAAAAAAAGAGTAAGGTTTTATTAGGCCGGGTGCGGCAGGAGAATCACTTGAACCCACGAGGCCAGGCAGAGGTTGCAGTGAGCCAAGATCATGCCGCTGCTCACCAGCCTGGGCGACAGAGCAAGATTCTGTCTCAAAAAAAAAAAAAAAAAAAGTAAGGTTTTATAGATGAGTCTAGAATAACTCAGTCACGTGGCTAAGCCTAATCCAGATCTAGCCCTGTGCCCCAGGAGGAAAAGGAGATGGATTTAGTGAACCTATCTAGTCAGTCTGCCATATTGGGAGCTGTGGTCCTCTTATTCATTGCTGAGAAATGAGGTCCCCACATCCGGAGTCCTGACATCCTGGTCCCTCCTGGCAGGAGAAGGGCTCCACCTTCCTGCAGCTGGGCTCCTCCACCGAGCAACAGCTTCAGGTCATCTTTGAGGTGCTGGAGGAGTACGACTGGACGTCCTTTGTAGCCGTGACCACGCGTGCCCCTGGCCACCGGGCCTTCCTGTCCTACATCGAGGTGCTGACTGACGGCAGTCTGGTGGGCTGGGAGCACCGCGGAGCGCTGACGTTGGACCCTGGGGCGGGCGAGGCGGTGCTCAGTGCCCAGCTCCGCAGTGTCAGCGCGCAGATCCGCCTGCTCTTCTGCGCCCGAGAGGAGGCCGAGCCCGTGTTCCGCGCAGCTGAGGAGGCTGGCCTCACTGGGTCTGGCTACGTCTGGTTCATGGTGGGGCCCCAGCTGGCTGGAGGCGGGGGCTCTGGGGCCCCCGGTGAGCCCCCTCTTCTGCCAGGAGGCGCCCCCCTTCCTGCCGGACTGTTTGCAGTGCGCTCGGCTGGCTGGCGGGATGACCTGGCTCGGCGAGTGGCAGCTGGGGTGGCCGTAGTGGCCAGAGGTGCCCAGGCCCTGCTGCGTGATTATGGTTTCCTTCCTGAGCTCGGCCACGACTGTCGCGCCCAGAACCGCACCCACCGCGGAGAGAGTCTGCATAGGTGAGTGGGGCTGGAATGGGAGGGGTGTGGGAGGGCTCCCAGAGCCTAACTACCTGCAGTACTCACTGAATGAGTGGCTCAGATGGTTCACATCCGCTCTTTGAGCCTCAATTTTCTTTTCTGTAAAGTGGGTGCAATTGGGTCTCTTTTCTGAGGTTAAATCAAGTAATTTGGAAAAAGCGTCTGAGATAAAGTGAGTGAATTACTGTATTTCATGACTCTAAGACGCATAATTTTTCACATTTTAATGTATTTGAAAACGAGATGTGTCTTATAATTGATGGCATATCATGGCTCCATTGGCAGCACTTTTGTCCTTCTTTGTGGTGCATTTTATACTTGAGAGCATTTTTAGATTTAGTCTAAATACCTAGACTATAAACTGAACTTCAGCAGCAAAAAAGACCCAACAATCCAGTGTCCCGGATGAGGTCGAAGTTTGTTCCTCTTTCACATAACAACCCAGAGATGAGCATTCCTGGTTATCAGGAGACTGCTGCTCCATGTGATCACTCAGGGACCCAGGGTCCTCCCACCTTGTTGCTCTGGCCTCTTTACATAGTCGAAGCGGGTCATGTGGATGTCTGAATTGCAGCTCATGAGAGGGGGAAAAGAGAGGAAGTGGACAGCAAGCACTTTCCTTTTGAGTAAGTGAGGCAGAAAGGACACACCTCGTACCTTACTGTTGAGAAGGTAGTCATATGGTCAGGGCTGGCTTACTGGTTGTTGACAGTGGAGTCCATTCTGATTGGCTAGACGTCTGCTGGGATTAGCTAGATGCCTGTTCTGATTAGCTAGATGTCCATTCCCATAGGCTAGACTTCCATTCCTGGCTAGACGTCCATTCTGATTGGCTAGAGCCTGTGCAGTGCCGATTGCTAGATATTTTGGCTATTACTGCTGTGCATGGCCTAGACCAACTGCAAGGAAGACTGGGAAATGTCAATCCGAGCTGGACAGGTGTGTGCCCAATTTACACACTATTATTTTAGAAGAGAACAGAGTTTGTTGGAAAACATCATCTCCACGATAGGAAGCTCTGGGAGTGGAAAAATTGATGAGTTTGGTGACAGAACTGTGAAAAGAGAGACCTTTAATCCTGAACGAGGATGAGGTGAATTTGGGAAGAGATGATGGGTGGGGAAGAAGACCTAAAAGAGGGGAATTGAGAACTGGTGAGTTGGAAATCAGGATCCCCAGGAAAAAAAAGGTGAGAAAAGCATCCCTTCTTCATAAATACTTACTGAGCACCCGCTAGGAACTAGGGCCCATGCCGGGCGCTGGGAACATAGATGAATAAGACCATGGACTTATTCTTCAAAGAACGCAGGGTCCTGTAAGAGTGGCAGACAGGGACGGGGATAATGGCAACACAGCATGATGCTTGCAGTAATGGAGGTCATGCGGGCACGGCGGGGGCACGGAGAGAAGCACTGGCTAAGCCAAGAGATTTTCGGATGCACGAAGCAGAGTCTCATTGGAATTTCCTTAGGGAAAAGGGGGTTTATGGGAAAAATAAACACACAGAGGAATGAGAAGCCAGGAACTGAGGCTAAGCCTGGGGCCAGCTACTCCTTCAGCTCTTTCTGGTTCTTTCTTTTTATCTTTTTCTTTCTTTCTTTCTTTCTTTTTTTAAGATAGAGTCTCACTCTATTGCCCAGCTGGAGTGCAATGGCGCGATCTGGGCTCACTGAAACCTCCACCTCCCAAGTTCAAGCGATTCTCCTGCTTCAGTCTCCTGAGTAGCTGGGGTTACGGGCACGTGCCACCATGCCCAGCTAACTTTTTTTGTATTTTTAATAGAGACGCCATGTTGGTCAGGCCAGTCTGGAACTCCTGACCTCAAATGATCTGCCTGCTTCGGCCTCCCAAAGTGCTGGAATTCCAGGCGTGAGCCACCGCACCCGGCTGGTTCTGTCCTTCTTACTCTATGCTTTCTCCCTCCCTCCCTCTGTCCGTCTCCTCCCTCGCTGTCCCTTTCTCTTTGTTTCTCAGGCTTGCCTCTCCCAGAGGCTGTTCAGTTCTTTACCCAGAATTTCTCCTCCCTCATAACTTCAGCTCTTGCTAGTCACAACTCATCCCTCCAGATCTCATAACAAAATGTCATCTCAAGAGAGGAAATGTATTAGCCTCAGTCTGCCTTCCAAACCAGGGTGCAAAAGTCACAAGTCAGCCTGTGGAGTCAGGAAGGTTTCTAGGAGGACATATCTGAGCTGTGACTGAGGGATGAATTGCTCATTGATGCATTTATTGATTGAAACGCCCTTTATTGAAAGTCTACTATGTGCCAAGCATTGCTTTAGGCACAGGGTATATAGAGTGTTAAATAAGGTCCTTGCTCTCTCAGAGCTTACAGTCTAGTAAAAGAGAAACACAATGAGCAAATAAGTAAAGAAAATGAAATATCCAGCAGGCAATAACTTCTGCTATGAAAATCAAACAGGGGGAATGTGATAAGAAATGCACAGGGGGCTATGCTAGGTGGGGTGGTCAGGAAAGGCCTTTCTGAATAGGTGAAATTAGGAGGTTAAAAAACGTGGATAGCCAGACTGTGGCTCACGCCTGTAATCTCAGCACTTTGGGAGGCTGAGGCAGGAGGATCACTAGAGGCCAGGAGTTCCAGGCCAGCCTTGGTAACATAGTGAGAACTCCATCTTGACAAAAAATTTAAAAATTAGCTGGGCATCGGCCGGGCATGGTGGCTTACGCCTGTAATCCCAGCACGTTGGGAGGCTGAGACGGGCAGATCATGAAGTCAGGAGATCGAGACCATCCTGGCTAACACGGTGAAACCCTGTCTCTACTAAAAATACAAAAAATTAGCCGGGAGTGGTGGCGGGCACCTGTAGTCCCAGCTACTCAGGAGGCTGAGGCAGGAGAATGGCGTGAACCCGGGAGGCAGAGTTGGCAGTGAGCCAATTTGTGCCACTGCACTCTAGCCTAGGCGACAGAGTGAGACTCCATCTCAAAAAAAAAAAAAAAAAATTAGCTGAACTTGGTCGTGTGTGCCTATAGTCCTAGCTACTTAAGAGGCTGAGGTGGGAGGATCACTTGAGCCTCGGAGATCAAGGCCATAAGAAATTGTGATCTCTTCATTGCAGTCCAGCCTGTGCAACAAAGTAAGACCCTGTCTCTAAAATAATTTTAAAAATTAAAATTTAAGAAATAGGTAGGCAAGGGGTGGTGGTTCACGCCTGTAATATCAGGGCCTTGGGAGGCTGAGGTGGATGGATCACTTGAGGTTAGGAGTTCGAGACCAGCCTGGCCAATATGGGGAAATGCCGTCTCTCCTAAAAAACACAAAACTTAGCTGGGCTTGGTGACAGGTGCCTGTAATCCTAGCTGCTTGGGAGGCTGAGGCAGGAGAATCACTTGAACCCGGGAGGCGAAGGTTGCAGTGAGCCGAGACCACACCACTGCACTCCAGTCTCGGTGACAGAGCAAGACTCTGTCAAAAAAAAAAAAGAAAAAGAAAAAGAGAGAGAGAGAGAAAGAAATAGATAAAGCAAAGGAGCCAAGCATTGGAAGATCTCAGTGAAGGGAGAGGGAACAGCAGGTGCAAAGCCTATGGGGCTGGAACTGCCTTGTCTTAGTCTGTTTTGTGTTGCTGTGACAGAATATCATAGGCTGGGTAATTATAACGCACAGAAATTTGTTGGCTCTTGGTTCTGGAGGCTGGGAAGTCCAATATCAAGATGTCACCGTCTGGGGAGGGTCTTCTTTCAGCATCATTACATGATGGAAGGCATCACATGGCAGAAGGGCAAAGAGAGAAGTGGGGGAGATCAAGCAAACCCACTCCTGCAGCAACAGCCTTAGTCCATTTGTGAGGGCACTGGAGCCTGCATGACCGAAATGCTTCTTAAAGGTTTCGCCTCCGAGGGCTGGGTGCGGTGGCTCACACCTGTAATCCCAGCACTTTGGGAGGCCGAGGCGGGCAGATCACAAGGTCAGGAGATCGAGACCATCCTGGCTAACACGGTGAAACCCCATCTCTGCTAAAAATACAAAAAATTACCCAGTGTGGTGGCGGGTGCCTATAGGCCCAGCTACTCGGGAGGCTGAGGCAGGAGAATGGCATGAACCCGGGAGGCAGAGCTTGCAGTGAGCAGAGATTGCGCCACTGCACTCCAGCCTGGGTGACAGAGCAAGCTTCAGTCTCTAAAAAAAGAAAAAAAAAGGTTCCACCTCCTAATTCCCAATACCATCACAATGGCAATTAAATTTCTTTTTTCTTTTTTTTTTCTGAGACGAAGTCTCGCTCTATTGCCCAGGCTGGAGTGCAGTGGTATGATCTAGGCTCATTGCAACCTCCACCTCCTGGATTCAAGCTATTCTCCTGCCTCAGCCTCCCGAGCAGCAGGGACCGCAGGTGCCTGCCACCACACCTGGCTAATTTTTGTATTTTTGTAGAGATGGGGTTTCACCATGTTGGCCAGGCTGGTCTCAAACTCCTGACCTCAGGTGATCCGCCCACCTCAGGCTCCCAAGGTGCCGGGATTACAGACATGAGCCACTGCACCCGGCCGTAAATGTCAATATGAGTTATGCAGCGGACAGACATCCAAATCATAGCTTGCCTGTTTGGAAGCCTGTTTGGGAGCCTGCAATGCTGGTGTGGCTGGAACATAGTGGGCAAGGGGAAGGAAGGTATGAGTAGTGGATGGAGAGGGTTGCAGGGCCCAGCTTGTGAAGGGCCTTTAGACCAGGGGCAGGGGTTTGGACTTCATCATTTATTTATTTATTTATTTTGAGACAGAGTCTCACTCTATTGCCCTGGCTGGAGTGCAGTGGCATGATCTTGACTCATTGCAACCTCAACCTCCCTCCCGGGTTTAAGTGATTCTCCTGCCTCAGTCTCCCAAGTAGCTGGGATTACAGGTGCCCACCACCATGCCTGGCTAATTTTTGTATTTTTAGTAGAGACGGGGTTTCACCGTGTTGGCCAGGCTGGTCTGAAACTCCTGACCTCAAGTGATCTGCCCCCCTCAGCCTCCCAAAGTGCTGGGATTACAGGCGTGAACCACCACGCCCAGCCTGGACTTGATTCTGAGAGTAGTGGGGAGTTCACCAGAAATAGTATTCCAGTCAGGAAACAGCACGTGCAACAACCCAGAGGGAAGAGAAGCTTGGGCAGATGGTGGGACCACAATAGTTCGGAGCAGATGAAGGCCACAGAATTAGGAGTCAGAGTGACAGGCCCGGCATGGTCGTTCACGCCTGAAATCCCAGCACTTTGGGAGGCCGATGCGTGGATCACGTGGTCAAGAGATTGAGACCATCCTGGCCACCGTGGCAAAACCCCATCTCTACTAAAAATACACAGATTAGCCAGTTGTGGTAGTGTGTGCCTGTAATCCCAGCTACTCAGGAGGCTGAGGCAGGATAACCGCTTGAACCTGGGAGTCAGAGGTTGCAGTGAGCCGAGATCATGCTATTGCACTCCAGCCTGGGCAACAGAGTGAGACTCTGACACAAAAAAAAAAAAAAAAAAAAAAAAAAAAAATGGAGTTGGAGTGACAAGGCTGGGAGGTGGGTGGCACCAGGCCTTTGCCTTCAATGCCTGGTTGAGGGGCCTGGATCTGTTCCACAGCACTGGCAAACCAGGGGTGGGTTATGAGCAGGAGATGGGTGGCAGGAGTTTTGAGTATAGAAACATGCCTCTGGGACCTGGTGGGGAATAGACTGGAGTAGAGAGATTGGAGGCTGGAGGCCAGGCAGGAGGCTGGGATGAGGGCCTAGGAGGGCTGTGGGGAGGCACAGAAGAAGACAGCAGAGAAAGCCCCAGGCCAGGAAGAAGGAGACTTGGGGACAGATGGGCTGGGTAGGGGGAGGGAAGAAGGCAGCTGAGAGTCTAGTCCAGTGACTGGGTGGATGACAGGAGAGGCAGTCAGAGTATACAGAGCAATGTTGCATTGTGAAGATATCGAGGAGTCCAAGGACACCCCCTGCCATCCCTGGCCCTGGGCACTTCTACCCGGAGGAGGAGACGTTTGAGCTCAGTCTTTAAGACACATAGAGTTGGTCAAGGCCAAGAGCAGTGGCTCATGCCAGTAATCCCAGCACTTCGGGAGGCCAAAGCAAGTAGATCATCTGAGTTTGGGAGTTTATGATCAGCCTGGGAGACATGTCGGAACCTTGTCTGTACCAAAAATACAAAAATTAAAATTAGTTGGGCGTGGCGGTGCACATTTAAAGTCTCAGCAGCTCCTCAGGTGGCTGAGGTGGAAGGATCACTTGAGCCTGTGAGGCAGAGGTTGCAGTGAGCCAAGATCACGCCATTGCACTCCGATCTGGGTGACAGAGTGAGACCCCGTCTCAAAATAATAATAATAATAAGCCGGGCGCAGTGGCTTGTGCCTGTAATCCCAACACTTTGGGAGGCCGAGGTGGGCGGATCACAAGTTCAGGAGTTCAAGACCAGCCTGACCAACATGGTGAAACCCCGTCTCTACTAAAAATACAAAATTAGCCAGGCGTGGTGGCATGTGCTTGTAATCCCAGCTACTCAGGAGGCTAAGGCAGGAGAATCGCTTGGACCTGGGAGGCGGAGGTTGCAGCAAGCTGAGATGGCACCGCTGCACTCCAGCCTGGGTGACAGAGCAAGACTCCATCTCAATCAATCAATCAATCAATCAATAAAGAAGAAGAAGAGTTGGTCAGGACAAGGGGCGGTATAAGGGTTTTCAGGCAGGAAGAACAGCATCTGCAAAGGTCTGGAGATAAGAAATCACTTGACATGTTTGCGAGACACCTTGCAACCAGTGTTGACACAGAAAAAAAAAAAAGAATTTTGGGGTGAAAAGAGTTTGAGAGCGGGAAAGTCTCAGATATGCGGCTTCAGAGGAAGGCAAAGCCAGAACAAAAACGGACTCTATGGGCTTGGCACAGCGATTCACACCTGTAATCCCACCATGGTGGGAGGCTGAGGTGGGAGGATCACTTGAACTCAGGAGTTCAAGACCAGCCTGGGAGAAATAGTGAGACCCTATCTCTACTAAAAAAAAAGAAAAGAAAGAAGAAAAAGAAAAGAAAATAAAAGAAAAAGAGGCGGGCCAGGCCGGGCGCAGTGGCTCACGCTTGTAATCCCAGCACTTTGGGAGGCTGAGGCGGGTGGATCACCTGAGGTCATGAGTTCGAGACCACCCTGGTCAACATGGTGAAACCCCATCTCTGCTAAAAATACAAAAAATTAGCTGGGCATGGTGGTGGGCGCCTGTAATCCCAGCTATTCGGGAGGCTGAGGCAGGATAATTGCTTCAACTCGGGAGGCAGAGGTTGCAATGAGCTGAGATCATGCCATTACACTCTAGCCTGGGCAACAAGAGCAAAACTCTGTCTCAGCCACAACAACAAAAAATGCATTAAAAAAATAAAAAAAGAAAGAGGTGGGGTACGGTGGCTCATGCCTGTAATTCCAGCTCTTTGGGAGACTGAGGCAGGTGGATCACATGAAGTCAGGAGTTCTAGACCAGCCTGGCCAACATGGTGAAACCCCGTCTCTACTAAAAATACAAAAATTAGCTGGACATGGTGGTGCACACCTGCAATCCCAGCTACTTAGAAGGCTGAGGCAGGAGAATCACTTGAACCCAGGAGGTGGAGGTTGCAGTGAGTGAAGATCACACCACTGCACTTCAGCCTGGGCGACAGAGCAAGACTCTGTCTAAAAAAAATATTTTAAAAAAACTGGAAAAAATAGTCAAATCCCATCTCTGCTTTAAAAAAGAAAAAAAGAACAAAAGGGGACTCTAGGGCCTCAACTCCAAGCTGAAAGAGTCTGGAACCTTATCCTGGGGTCGCTGGGCAGCCAAAGGGAGGGTGCTGAGCAGGGAAGGGGTATATTCGTGTTTCTGAGCCCTTGGAGGTGAAAGAGGAGAGATTCCAGCTCCGGGCTGGTGCTGATGGGTAGAAAGGGGACTTTCTCTGCCTTCAGCTGCCAAGGTCCAGCCGAGGCCTCAGCATGTCTCCTTTCCCTCCTCCTGGGCAGGTACTTCATGAACATCACGTGGGATAACCGGGATTACTCCTTCAATGAGGATGGCTTCCTAGTAAACCCCTCCCTGGTGGTCATCTCCCTCACCAGAGACAGGACGTGGGAGGTGGTGAGTCGCAGCCCAGACCTCAGGCATGGCAGAGGGCCTGGACTCCTGCATCCCGGCAGAGGGGGTTCTGAGGTCCTGGACTAAGAGAGAGGAGAAGACAGGGAGCCTGGACTCCTGGGTCCTGGGATCTGAAGGTGGGAGGGGCTCCTGGGTCTTGGAGGAAGCTGCTGCCCACACACCTAGGTCTGAGGGAGAGGATCATGGAGGCCAGGATACACCGGGAAGTCTCCCCAGGAAGCCTGACTCTCCTTCCCTTTGGCCAAGGTGGGCAGCTGGGAGCAGCAGACGCTCCGCCTCAAGTACCCGCTGTGGTCCCGCTATGGTCGCTTCCTGCAGCCAGTGGACGACACGCAGCATCTCACGGTGGCAACGCTGGAGGAGAGGCCGTTTGTCATCGTGGAGCCTGCAGACCCCATCAGCGGCACCTGCATCCGAGACTCCGTCCCCTGCCGGACCCAGCTCAACCGAACCCACAGGTGACAGCTCGGGACCCAGGAGTTCCGGCTCCAAAACCCTCCTTCCGCGAAGCCCAGTAGTCCGGGCCCCCAGCCACCTCCTCCCTTGGGACCCAGGATCCACAAAGCCCTCCAGCTTGGTGACCTTGGGCAAACCTCAGAATTCTTTGAGCCTCAGTTTCCCCCTGAAAGCGCTAACCATAGTTTTAGCTGCTGCCTGTCCCTTCCTCCATATCCTCTCTTCATGGGAGAGTCTAAGGAGGGGGTCCCCAAACTCCCCAAGCTTGGTCACTGCCCGCAGCCCTCCACCGGATGCCCCCCGCCCAGAAAAGCGCTGCTGCAAGGGTTTCTGCATCGACATTCTGAAGCGGCTGGCACACACCATCGGCTTCAGCTACGACCTCTACCTGGTCACCAACGGCAAGCACGGAAAGAAGATCGATGGCGTCTGGAACGGCATGATCGGGGAGGTGAGGGGGTAGACGGGAGGCAGGGAATCTTCAGGGCGGAGTGAAGAGGTGGGCACCGCCCGGTGCGGTGGCTCACGCCTGTAATCCCAGCACTTTGGGAAGTCGAGGCGGGCCAATTGCCTGAGCTCAGGGGTTCGAGGCCAGGTTGGGCAACACAGTGAAACCCCGTCTCTACTAAAATACAAAAAATAAGCCAGGCGTGGGGGCAGGCGCCTGTAATCCCAGCTACTCGGGAGGCTGAGGCAGGAGAATTGCTTGAACCCGGGAGGCGAAGATCGCGCCACTGCACTCCAGCCTGGGCACAGAGCGAGACGCCGTCTCAAAAAAAAAAAAATTAAAAACGAGAGGCGGATACCCTGGGGTAGGAGCGCGGCCAAATGGAGGAAACACCTGATTCGGGGCCTGGGGCAGGGCCGCGGGAAGGACAGGCCTTGGAACAAGGGGCGGGATCAGGAGGTGTCAGGGGCGGGGCTTGGAGGAGGGACTTTGGGGCAGAGGAGGCGGGGCTAGGAGGGTGGGACGCCTAAGGGAAGGGGGCGGGGCTGGGAGGAAGGACTTTGGGGCAGAGGAGGCTTGGCTAGGAGGGTGTGGCTCCTAGGGGAAGGGGGCGGGGCTGGGAGGAGGAACTTTGGGGTAGAGGAGGTAGGGCTAGGAAGGTGGGACTCCTAGGGGAAGGGGGCGGGGCTGGGAGGAGGGACTTTGGGCAGAGGAGGAGGGGCCAGGAGGGTGGGAATCCTAGGAGAAGAGGGTGGGGCTGGGAAGATCTGGACCAAGGCCTTGAGGACTTCCTGGGAGCAGCGGGCTAGGACGCGGGCTATCAATTCCCAATCTTGTTTCCCATCTCTCACCTCCGCCCTTCCCTTCCCCACTCTGCGTCCCCCTCCATCCTCACCCACCCCGCAATCCCTTCTAGCCCTTTCCCTCACCCTGTCACTGATCTGCTCCCGGGGCCCGTCTCTACCCGCCGTCCGTGTCAGTCTGTCCGCTTGAGCCAGGTTCCCTCGCCCACTCCTCATCGCCCCCACCCCAGGTGTTCTACCAGCGCGCAGACATGGCCATCGGCTCCCTTACCATCAACGAGGAGCGCTCCGAGATCGTGGACTTCTCCGTCCCCTTCGTGGAGACCGGCATCAGCGTCATGGTGGCGCGCAGCAATGGCACAGTGTCCCCCTCGGCCTTCCTCGGTAAGCTGGGGCCCTGGGACAGGGAGCCAGCCCTAGGCAAAGTAGCCGCCCCCAACCGTGTGGGCCCTGGGATCAGAAAACCTGGGTTCCCGGTATCATCGATACTGAACCCTCAATGCAACTTCGGTGAAGTGACATCATTTCTGGGCCTCAGTTTCCTAATCTACAAGATGGAAGAAATAATTTCCCTACCCAGAAGACATTTTGTCAAGAGGCTAAAGAAGCTTGAGCTCAGGAGCCTTCTCTTGCACTGCAGCTTCCAAGCGCTGCACCTGGTTTTGTTTCCATAGGTTGAATTATTTGTTCTCAAAGAGAGCCCTCCAAATTGTGCAAGCTTTAGGCCCCACAAAACCCAAGTGTTTTCCTGTACCTAGGTATGAGATGAAGAGAACAAATTAGCATGGTACCAATACCTTGTAAGCACTCAAGTCACCATCAGTGTTTACTGAGCACCTACTATGTGCCAGGCAGTGGGCTCCACACTGGGAACACAGTGGCAAAGGAGGAAGACACAAATCCCTGTCTGCTAGGATCTCTCAGCCTTGTGAAGGAGACAGAAGATAAACTTCTTTCTCTCTCTTTTTTTTTTGAGACAGAGTCTCACTCTGTCGCCCAGGTTGGAATGCAGTTGCAGTGGCATGACATTGCAACCTCAACCTCCCTCCTGGGTTTAAGTGATTCTCCTGCCTCAGCCTCCCAAGTAGCTGGGATTACAGGCATGCACCACCACCCCTGGCCAATTTTTGTATTTTTAGTAGAGACGGAGTTTCACCATGGTGGCCAGGTTAGTCTCAAATTCCTGACCTCAGGTGATCTGCCTGCCTCAGCCTCCCAAAGTGCTGGGATTACAGGCGTGAACAACTGAACCTGGACAAGGGTTTTAACGACAGAGATGGTGTGGGAATATATAATCAGATTTAGGTTTTTAAAATATCCAGCTCTGTGTAATCCCAGCTACTTTGGAGGCTGAGGTGTAAGGAAGGCTTGAACCCAGGAGGCAGAGGTTGCAGTGAGCCAAGATGGCACCACTGCACTCCAGCCTGGATGTCAGAGCCAGACTCTATCTCAAAAAAAGAAAAAAGAAAAAAATCCCAGTTTGTGGAAGCAAGTGGCTGGTGGAGATGCTACTGCAAGGCTCATGCTAGAGACAGAGTGGGGACGTGCAATAGGAAGGTGACAACCGACAGACGCAGGGTGTGGTTAGGGAGCTGCCCGCCAGATGGGCTGGCGGCTTTGGGATGGATAGGATAGAGGGCCCATTGCTGAGCCAGAGAAGCGTACATCCGCCAAGGGCAACAGTGCTTGTCAGTTTCCACTTGCTCTCTGAAGTGTGAGCAAAGCTCCTGGGAGAGGGGAGGGGCTGGAAGAAGAGCCATCCCTTCCTTTGTGTTTTGTTTTCTGTTTATTTTGCCCAATGGTGTCTCCTGTGGCCTCCTCTTTGCACCAAGGTCTCTGCAGGGCACACTGAGAAGCACCACGTGGGGCCCCTGTTTGCAGGCAGCACACTGCAGGGGAGTGACAAGGTCCTATTTATGCCCCACCAAGTTGCCCAGCAGAGGTGACAGGCGTGTCCCCAGCTGCCGCAGTGACAGTCCAGGGTGCTGACCTTGCTGTGACGGGGCCAGTCCTGGCAGCTCACACTTGGCCCTGGGAAATTGAATCACCTGGTCCTAATCTCAATGAAATGGTGATTTGCGTTTACTGTTGGTGAGCTCCAGGGGCGACACACGGTTATCGAATGTGAGGAGGGGACCCGTGAATGGGAGGTTGTCTAGGACAGCGCAGGGTGTTACCTCTAGCAGGGGCACCTAGGAGACAAGTAAGAGAGGGTGTCGCTGGTTCAGGCACCTGCGAGTTCTCTCTCTCTTTTTTTTTCTTTTTTTGAGACAGAGTCTTGTTCTGTCACCCAGGCTGGGGTGCAGTGGCACGATTTCAGCTCACTGCAGTCTCCACCTCCTGGGTTCAAGCAATTCTCCTGCTTCAGCCTCCTTAATAGCTGGGACTACAGGCGTCCACCACGATGCCCAGCTAATTTTGTATTTTTAGTAGAGTTGGCATTTCACCATGTTGGCCAGGCTGGTCTTCAACTCCTGACCTTAGGTGATCCTCCCACCTCAGCCTCCCAAAGTGCTGGGATTACAGGCACGAACCACCATGCCCAGCCACCTGTGAGTTCTGAGTAGTTAAAGCATGGGTGATTGACAGAGTGATCAGGCCAGAGAGGAGAGTGTGACAAGGCTAAGTGGCAGGGACTTTGTCCTGGGGGTGCTAGGGAGCCCGGGGAGGGCTGTAGGCAGGGGAGGGACCAGGTTGTCTCTGTGCTGTAGGGGACAGACGGGAGCTCGGGAGGCTGGGGAAATGGTTGGTGGGAGATGAGGCCTGAGCCCTGTTGGCCATGAGAATGGAAAAGAGAGGCCCAAGTAGCATCAGGGGCAGGAGCGTGGGGCTGGAGACTGACAGGCTGTGGCCAGCGAGGGAGAGGGAGGGAGGATGGCACATGGGGTTTGGGCCTGTGACTGGGTGGATGGTGGGGCTCCCATCATAGGGAGCATGGGAGCTAGTCTGGGCTCAGCATGGGACATGATGAATGGCCTGGGGGGATGGCTGGGGTAGGTGGAGGCTTGGGCCTGTGACTCAGGAAACATTTAGGAGACAGTTTCTATTTATGGCTGAAACCACAGAAATGCCTGCGATGGCTCTCTTTGAGAATGGCTGCCTCTTAGGGGTCTGGGTGAGCCATAAGACTATCTCGGAGATGGAGAAGCAGAGATAGGGCCAGAATAGGATGGGGTCAGATCTGGGCTGTACCTTGTTCATCTTCAGGTAGTACCCTAGGTTTTTTGTTTTTTTTTTTTTTTTTTTTTTTGTAGAGACAGGGTCTCACTATGTTGGCCAGGCTGGTCTTGAACTCCAGGCGTCAAGTGATCCTCCTGCCTCAGCCTCCCAAAGTTCTGGGAGTATAGGCGGGAGGCACCACCCCAGCCTGATCCCCTAGTCTTTTGCTTGGCTGAGCCATGACCACACACTCCCTTGTCCCCAGAGCCCTACAGCCCTGCCGTGTGGGTGATGATGTTCGTCATGTGCCTCACTGTGGTCGCCGTCACTGTTTTCATCTTCGAGTACCTCAGTCCTGTTGGCTACAACCGCAGCCTGGCCACGGGCAAGCGTGAGTCCCCCTTTCTCCATCCCCCTGCCTCCGAGCTCCCGAACCACAGAGAGAGAGAACTACATTTCCCAGGAGGCCCTGGGGAGGGGGGGTCAAGCTAGGGCGCCAGATGCCTTGAGGGCCACTGGGAATTGTAGTTCTTCCTTTTGCTCCCTTATTGAGAAGGGATTTGGGGTCCATGTCCACGTCCTGGCCCCCTGCAGGCCCTGGCGGCTCAACCTTCACCATTGGGAAATCCATCTGGCTGCTTTGGGCCCTGGTGTTCAATAATTCAGTGCCCGTGGAGAACCCCCGGGGAACCACCAGCAAAATCATGGTGCTGGTGTGGGCCTTCTTCGCCGTCATCTTCCTCGCCAGCTACACAGCCAACCTGGCCGCCTTCATGATCCAGGAGGAGTACGTGGATACCGTGTCCGGGCTCAGTGACCGCAAGGTGTGTGTGGGTCCAGGGATGGGCTGGGGCTGGAGGTCACAGAGCTTGGCATGTGGTAGATTAGAGGGGATTCTTGCGGCGGAGGGAGTAGGGGGAGGGCGGGAAGGGATCTCTTAATTCCAGAATGGTAGAATGGAATGTTGTGGATGGAGAAAGAACACGGTTCACGATGAGCTATTTTAAATATTCCTAGGGAAGAGGGTGTCCTTGAATATTTTAGGGGCATTTGTGCCAAATGGGATATTCTAGAACCAGTGCTTCTCTCAAATTGTAAGGAAGGATTAATTTTTGAAACTTCTAAGGCCGGGCGCGGTGGCTCAAGCCTGTAATCCCAACACTTTGGGAGGCCGAGGTGGGCGGATCACAAGGTCAGGAGATCGAGACCATCCTGGCTAACATGTGACACCCCGTCTCTTCTAAAAGTACAAAAACTTAGCCGGGAGTAGTGGCGGGTGCCTGTAGTCCCAGCTACTCTGGAGGTTGAGGCAGGAGAATGGTGTGAACCGAGGAGGCGGAGCTTCCAGTGAGCCGAGATCCCACCACTGCACTGCAGCCAGAGCCACAGAGCCAGACTCCGTCTCAAAAAAAATAAAATAAAATAAAAAAAGAAAGAAACTTTTAGTCCATTGCAGACAATGCTTTTGTAAAATTCAATGGAAATTAATTATTAGAAAAGTAAAATAAGGTCTAAAACCAAGACAGACAAAAGTCAAACCTGGCCAGGCATGGTGGCTCACGCCTGTAATCCCAGCACTTTGGGAGGCCGAGGTGGGTAGATCACCTGAGGTCAGGAGTTTGAGACCAGCCTGGCCAACATAGTGAAACCTTGTCTCTACTAAAAATTCAAAAATTAGCCAGGTGTGGTGGTGGGCACCTGTAGTCCCAGCTACTCAGGAGGCTGAAGCGGGAGAATCACTTGAACCGGGGAGGTGGAGGTTGCAGTGAGCCATGATTACACCACTGCACTCTAGCCTGGGTGACAGAGTGAGACACTGCCTCAAAAAAAGAGCCAAACTCATATTTTTATTTATTAGATTCAACAGACAACGATCCTGTCAAATCGTTCTAAATGCTCACTCCCTCCATTCCTGTACGCACCTCACTGCAATCACCATTTGTTGAGGGACTGGTGGTTTGCAGAGCACACTTTGAGACTAAAGTGATTAACCAGCTGGGTGTCATGACCTATTAGAGGCTTGAGAAATCAGTTTGATGGGTTGCAATAAGCAGTTTTAAATGGAATGGTGTAGAATAGAATAGAATAGTTGACTGCATCTTATGTAGTAAGTTTGGTTTTACAAAACTTGTTTCAGTTGGCTGGGCGCGGTGGCTCATACCTGTAATCCCAGCACTTTGAGAGGCCAAGGCGGGCGGATCATCTGAGGTCGGGAGTTTGAGACCAGCCTGGCTAACATGGAGAACCCGTCTCTACTAAAAATACAAAATTAGCTGGGCATGGTGTTGGGCACCTGTAATCCCAGCTACTCCAGAGGCTGAGGCAGGAGAATAGCTTGAACCTGGGAGGTGGAGGTTGCAGTGAGCTGAGATTGCACCATTGCACTCCAGCCTGGCAACGACAGTGAGACTCCGTTTAAAAAGAAAAAAAAAAAAGTGAGGCCGGGTGCCGTGGCTCACGCCTGTAATCCCAGCAGTTTGGGAGGCCGAGGCGGGCGGATCATGAAGTCAGGAGATCGAGACCATCCTGGCTAACACGGTGAAACCCAGTCTCTACTAAAAAATACAAAAAATTAGCAGGCATGGTGGTGGGCGCCTGTAGTCCCAGCTACTCAGGAGGCTGAGGCAGGAGAATGGCCTGAACCCGGGAGGCGGAGCTTGCAGTGAGCCGAGATCGCGCCACTGCACTCCAGCCTGGGCGACAGAGCGGAACTCCTTCTCAATAAATAAATAAATAAATAGTGAACTATTTCTGAACGGATTGGTACATAGCAACAGCCCCCAGCTCCTGCCATGCCAGTATCTGCCCCCGGGACCTCCCGCCATTCAGTAAGTGAAGGCTTAACGCCTGGCACATCAGGGGCCTCAGGGAGGCTTCTCATGAACTTTTCGATTACGTGTCTGCAACTGTGTGTGCTGGGTGGGAGTGAAAAAGCATTTCCTAAGGTAGTGAGCAAGTGCTGAGAAATACGGAATACTTCTGGGGCTGGGGTGTCTGCCAGATAGCGGGTGTCTCTCAGAATGGGGGATTTGTGTTAGGGATGTCCCTGCGGAGGGTGCCCTAATCACTCCCCATTCTGCCCCAGTTCCAGAGGCCCCAGGAGCAGTACCCGCCCCTGAAGTTTGGGACCGTGCCCAACGGGTCCACGGAGAAGAACATCCGCAGCAACTATCCCGACATGCACAGCTACATGGTGCGCTACAACCAGCCCCGCGTAGAGGAAGCGCTCACTCAGCTCAAGGCAGGGTCAGCGCAGACTCGGGCCGGGGGTGGGGGTGGGGCCACTGGGGACCTGAGGTTGCTCAAAGATGGCAAGGGGTCCAGGTTCATTCCTTCAGTCCCAGAGCTCAGCCCTGGGTGGGTCAGCTTGGAGGGTGGAGGTCATGGAGGGTGGAAGTGGACTCCTCTTCCCAGGAGTAGGCTCCTTGGGATATTTTCTGGGATGCAGTAGTTCTGGATTCTGGGGTGAGACTGTCAGGGCTCAAATCTTTGCTCTTCCCCTTCTTGGCTTTGTGACCTTGGGCAAGTGACTCAGCCTCTCTGAACCTCTGTTTCCTCCTCTGTAAAATGAGGATAACAAGAGTATCCCGACTATAATGATCATAAGGTCGTTACAAGAATTACACTAGCAAGCCGGGCGTGGTGGCTCACGCCTGTAATCCCAGCACTTTCAGAGGCCAAGGCAGGTGGATCACGAGGTCAGGAGATCTAGACCATCCCGGTCAACATGGTGAAACCCCGTCTCTACTAAAAATATAAAAATTAGCTGGGCGTAGTGGCACACGCCTGTAGTCCCAGCTACTCTGGAGGCTGAGGCAGGAGAATAGCTTGAACCTGGGAGTTGGAGGTTGCAGTGAGCAGAGATCATGCCACTGTATTCCAGCCTGGCGACAGAGCAAGACTCCATCTCAAAAAAAAAAAAGGGGGGAATTAAACTAGTTAATCCATTCAGAACATTTATTTATTTATTTAGAACAGGGCCCGGTGCACTGTTTGCTGATATTATCATTAGATGTTTGCTAATATTATCATTATCATTAGACCTGAACTCACTGGAATCAATGCTTAGATTGTGTTTCTTATCTTTTTACATCCCTTTTGCAGATCATAGAGATGAAGTTAAATTCAGAGGCCAGGTTCGGTAGCTCACGCCTATAATCCCAGCACTTTGGGAGACGGAGGTGGGCAGATCACCTGAGGTCAGGAGTTGGAGACCACCTGGCCAACATAGTGAAACCCCGTCTCTACTTAAAAAATTATGGCCAGGTGTGGTGGCTCACGCCTGTAATCCCAGCACTTTGGCAGGCCGAGGCGGGCGGATCACGAGGTCAGGAGATCGAGACCATCCTGGCTAACACAGTGAAACCCCGTCTCTACTAAAAAAAAAAAAAATACAAAAAATTAGTTGGGCTTGGTGGCAGGCGCCTGTAGTCCCAGCTACTTGGGAGGCTGAGGCAGGAGAATGGCCTGAACCTGGGAGGCAGAGCTTGCCGTGAGCCGAGATCACACCACTGCACTCCAGCCTGGGTGACAGAGCGAGACTCCGTCTCGAGGAAAAAAAAAAATTAGGCTGGGTGCGGGGACAGGCGCCTGTAATCCCAGCACCTTGGGAGGCCAAGACGGGCAGATCATTTGAGGTCAGGAGTTCGAGAACAGCTTGGCCAACATGGAGAAACCTTGTCTGTACTTAAAATACAAAAATTAGCCGGGCGAGGTGACGGGCGCCTATAATCTCAGCAGCTTGGGAGGCGGAGGCAGGAGGATCGCTTGAATGTAGGAGGTGGAGGTTGCAGTGAGCTGAGATTGCGCCACTGCACTCCAGCCTGGGCAACAGAGAAAGACTCCATCTCAAAAAGAAAACAAAATTTAAAAAGTTGAGTTGAGGCCCCAAAGTGCAGCCACGATTTCAATAAGGCTGAGCACAGTAACTCTCTCCCTGTCCTGCATTTACTTAGTCCTTCTGTGTGCACTTTTCTTCTCCTCTACTCTACGTTGGGCAGTGAACAAATAGACCCGATTCGTAGGTGTAGAGGTGGGAAATGAACAATAAACATTCAAACAGAAAAATCAAGATCTTTTCAGAAAGTGATGGTGAGCTAGAGGATGGCTGGGCTGGGACATTTTCACCAGGGTGTTCAGGGCAGGCTTCTCGGAGGAGGTGACATTTGTGCAGAGCCCTGCAGGAGGTGAAAGAGCTAGCCAGGTGGACTTCCGGAAGCAAAGCCTTCAGGTGGAGGAAACAGGGTGTGCAAAGGGCCTGAGGAAGGTGTGGTGTTGGTTTACTGGAGGAACAGCAAGAAGGCCAGTGTGGGTGAAGGGCAAGGAGCTGAGGTGAGAGGTAGATGAGGGGAGGATTCTGGGCAGGAGGCCAAGGTCAGGGCTGGACTTTATACTAAGGGCAGTGAGAAGCTTTGGGGAGTGGAGACTTTATGTAAGGAAGGGTATGATCTGATTTCTGTTTTTGTTTGTTTGTTTGGAGACAGGGTCTCCCTCTGTCACCCAGGCTGGAGTGTAGTAATTCGATCTCAGCTCACTGCAACCTCCCTGTCCCCTGGGTTCAAGCAATTCTCCCACCTCAGCCTCCTGAGTAGCTAGGATTACAGGTGTGCACTACTATGACTGGCTAATTTTTGTATTTTTGGTAGAGACGTGGTTTCGCCCTGTTGGTCAGGCTGGTCTTGAACTCCTGACATGAGGGGTTCTGCCTGCCTCAGCCTCCTAAAATTATGGGATTAGAGGCATAAGCCACCATGCCTGGCTTAAAAAATTTCTAATGCCCGTTGCAGTGGCTCACACCTATAATCCTAAAGCTTCATGAGGCCAAGGTGAGAGGATCACTGAAGACCAGAAGTTCAAGACCAGCCTGTGAAACATAGTGAGACCCCTTGACTCACAAAAAAAAAAAATGTTTTTTTTTTTTTTTTGAGATGGAATCTCGCTCTGTCGCCCAGGTTGGAGTGCAGTGGTGCAATCTCGGCTCACTACAACCGCTGCCTCCCAGGTTTAAGCCATGCTCCTGACTCAGCCTCCTAAGGAGCTGGGACTACAGGTGCCCACCACCACACCCAGCTCATTTTTGTATTTTTAGTAGAGACGGGGTTTCGCCATGTTGGTCAGGCTGGTCTGGAACTACTGACCTCAGGTGATCCACCTGCCTCGGCCTCCCAAAGTGTTGGGATTACAGGCGTGAGCCACCGCACCTGGCTAACAAAATATTTTTAAATTAGCCAGGCGTCATAGTGCACACTTGTAGTCCCACCTACTTGGGAGGCTAAGGTCGAAGGATCATTGAGCCGAGGGGATGGAGGCTGCAGTGATCTATGATTGCACCACTATACTCTAGCCTGGGTAACAGAGCAAGACCCTGTCTCGAAAAAAAAAAAAAAGAAAAATTTAAGAGCACCAACTTTATGCCAGGTATAGCTCCTGCACTGGATAACAACAGTTAACAAAATAGGTCAGTTTCCCACATCAGCTAGGAGTGCTTTAACAGACAGAGGTTTCTTTACCTCTCCAATAAGAAGTCCAGGGCTGGCATGATAGCTTAAAAATACCATTAACAATCTGAAATCTGCCTGTAATCCCAGCATTTTGGTAGACTGAGGTGGGTGGCCTGGCCAACATGGTGAAATCCCATCTCCACTAAAAATACAAAAAATTAGCTGGGTGTGGTGGCATGCACCTGTAATCCCAGCTACTCTGGAGGCTAAGGCAGGAGAATCGCTTGAACCTGGGAGACGGAGGTTGTGGTCAGCCGAGATCGTGCCTGCACTCTGGCCTGGGCATCAAGAGCAACACTCTGTTTCACAAAAAAAAAATGGGGCTCAGGACAACACCCCCTTGCCTGAGGCCTAAAGTAGGTATTGAATTTGTAGAATTATAGACAGAGATGTTAACACACAGCACAGAATGGGAAAAATAAATTTTTTTTCTTTTTGTGAGACGGAGTCTCTCTCTGTCCCCCAGGCTGGAGTGCAGTGGCGCGATCTGGGCTCACTGCAAGCTCCGCCTCCTGGGTTCACGCCATTTTCCTGCCTCAGCCTCCCCAGTAGCTGGGACTACAGGCACCCGCCACCACGCCCGGCTAATTTTTTGTATTTTTAGTAGACACGGGGTTTCACTGTGTTAGCCAGGATGGTCTCGATCTCCTGACCTCGTGATCCACCTGCCTTGGCCTCCCAAAGTGCTGGGATTACAGGTGTGAGCCACCGCGCCCAGTGAAAAGTAAATTTTTTACATTGTGCATTCATCCATCCATTCATTACTTTCAAGAAGTACTTACCAAGTACCTTTGATGTGTTCAGCTCTGTGCCAGATGTCTAGGTCCCTGGTAACTTGAAGCCTCCCTTCTAATGGAGGGAGGTGGAAAACACACAGATGTTATAAATATCTACCCCTTAAAGTATATCAGATCTTGAAACATGGCGTTTCTCTCTGGCCGTCTTTCTGTCCAGCTCTGTTTGCTTCCAAGTTGCACCCCATCTCACTCCCTTCTCTCTGGAGGACGGTTTTCTACATCTCCCCATAGGATGCCCCATGGCCTGGGAGTTACTCGCAGCATCCTGGGGATGCTTAACAGCAGTGAGTTTAGAACTAGATGGAGGCCGGGCCCAGAGGCTCATGCTTACAATCCCAGCACTTTGGGAGGCTGAGGCGGGCGGATCACTTAAGGTCAGGCGTTCAAGACCAGCCTGACCAACTTGGCGAAACCCCATCTCTACTAAAAAGACAAAAATTAGCCAGGTGTGGTGGTGCACACCTGTAATCGTAGCTGTTCCGTAGGCTGAGGCGAGAGAATTGCTTAAATCTGGGAGGCGGAGGCTGCAGTGAGCCGAGATCGCGCCACTGCACTGCACTCCAGCGTGGGCGACAGAGCAAGACTCTGTTGCAAAAAAAAAAAAAAAAAAAAAGAACCAGATAGTCCTGGGTTCCAATGGGAGCTACACCCCTTACTTGCTCCTGAGCCTGAATTTCCGACTCCCTATTACGGGTGTCAACAATCCCTCCTGCCCATCAAGTGGCTCTGGGAAACGGTTCCGTGTCACAGCCCCACATACTGAGGATCTGATTGGTCCAGCTCGGGGGGGAGGGTCAAGTGTCTATGCCAGCATGGACCAATCAGCAGCATGGTGGGGTGGGCCGTGGTCATGTGGTTCACCCAGCTCGTCTTCCGCATTCAAAGGTGCGAGGACCCTATGCTCAGGAAAAGCCTTACATTTGTCTCTAATCACCCTTCTTTCACCAGCCTCATGCCTTCTCGTCAGCTTTGAAGCTTGATGGGCCCCTCAGCCCTCTTCCCAGGGCTCCCCCATCTGGAGAGCCCTCTTGTGCCGGGCACCTGTAGTCTTCCTTCACATTCCCCTGCGTGGGGAATGAAGTTTTTCCTTTCTCAATTCCCTTTTCTCCCTTTCATTAATCATTTCTTTGCCAACACTTGGTTATTGTCAAAATGAAGAACTGTCCCTCCCCATTCCTTGATGTCAGTGGTTTGAGGGGTTTCCTTCTGTCTTTTTAGAGCAGTGCTGGGGAACCTCCTGCATCATTTACAATTTTCTAGTAGACACACTGAAATTTATTTTTATTTTATTTTATTATTATTATTATTTTTTGAGACGGAGTCTCACTCTGTTGCCCAGGCTGGAGTGCAGTGGCGCAATCTCGGCTCAATGCAAGCTCCGCCTCCCGGGTTCACGCCATTTTCCTGCCTCAGCCTCCCGTGTAGCTGGGACTACAAGCACCCGCCGCTGCACCCAGCTAATTTTTTTTTTTGTATTTTTAGTAGAGACGGGGTTTCACTGTGTTAGCCAGGATGGTCTCGATCTCCTGACCTCATGATCCGCCTGTCTCGGCCTCCCAAAGTGCTGGTATTACAGGCGTGAGCCACTACGCCCGGCCTGAAATTTACTTTATGATTTTTGTTTTTTTGACATGGAGTCTCATTCTCGCCCAGGCTGGGGTGCAGTGGTGCGATCTTGGCTCACTGCAATCTCTGCCTCCCGGGTACAAGCAATTCTCCTCCCTCAGCCTTCCGAGTAGCTGGGAGTACAAGTATGTGCCATGATGCCTGGATAAGTTTTTTTTTTTTTGTATTTTATTGTATGTATGTATATATATTTAGAAGTATGACTGTCACTCTATTGCTTTCTGTATAATTTTTTTTTTTTTTTTTTGTATTTTTAATAGAGACGGGGTTTCACCATGTTGGTCAGGCTGGTCTCCAACACCTGACCTCAGGTGATCTGCCCATCTTGGCCTCCCAAAGTGCTGGGATTACAGGTTTGAGCTACCACACCTGGCCTCAAAATTTATTTTATGTACTCCAATAGTTCCAAAACGTTATTTTGACATGCAATCAATATAAACATTAATAAGATATTTTATGTTTTTATTGGTACTTTTTGGTGGGGGATCCAGTGTATAGTTATCCTCATGGCACATGTCAGTTCGAACTCGGCGTATTTCAAGAGCTCAATAACTACATCTGGCTAGTGGCTGTCATAACAGACTGTAGAACTAAAACTGTATTTTAAAAATATTTTCTGTTATTTTTCTTCCCTCCTTGCCTTCTTCTCTTCTCTTGTTCCTTTCTTCCTCTTCCTCCTTCTCTTCTTTCTCTCACTTGTACTTTTTTCCCTTCGTCATCTCTTCCTTTGCTTCCCTTCACCCTGATGTCATTCAGGGTCTTCATGCCCTGGATCTAGATGATGTTGGCTCCAACCCCTCTTCCTGAGAATTCTGCAAATTCCTGGGCTTCTCACAGTCACCCTGGCTTCTAGCTCCTTTTTGCAGGATTTAATTCACTTTCTGGACCATCTCACTGGCCACAGTTTGTCTTCCCAGTTCCAGGGCCTATTTACCAGAATTGGAACCCACCCCTCCCTTAACCCTCACATAAACCCCCACTGGCGGTAAGCAGGGCTGTGGACTGAAGACTGGGAACAGCACTGTCCCTTAGAATGAATGCGGCATGCGTTGAAGTGCAATTCTAAGTTTTTAGTGGCCACATAAAAAGACCTAAAAAGAAGCAGGTGTCCGGGCACGGTGGCTCACGCTTGTAATCCCAGCACTTTGTGAGGCCGAGGCGGGTGTATCACCTGAGGTCAGGAGTTCGAGACCAGCTTGGCCAACATGGTGAAACCCTGTCTCTACTAAAAATACAAAAATTAGCCCTACTGTGGTGGTGCGTGCCTGTAATCCCAGCTAATCAGGAGGCTGAGGTAGGAGAATCGCTTGAACCCGGGAGGCAGAGGTTGATTAGTGTGCCGTGATCACACCACTGCACTCCAGCCTGGGTGACAGAGTAAGACTCAGTCTCAAAAAAAAAAAAAAAAAAAGAAGAAGAAGAAGAAGCAGGTGAAGCTGGGCTAGGTGGCTCACACCTGTAATCCCAGTACTTTGGGAGGCCAAGGCAGGTGGATCACTTGAGGTCAGGAGTTCGAGACCAGCCTGACCAATATGGTGAAACTCGGTCTCTACTAAAAATACAAAAATTAGCTGGGCATGGTGGCGGGTGCTTGTAGTCCCAGCTACTCGGGAGGCTGAGGCAGGAGAATTGCTTGAACCCGGGAGGCAGAGGTTGTAATGAGCCGAGATCGGGCCACTGTACTCCAGCCTGGGCGACAAAACAAGACTTTGTCTCAACAACAACAATAAAAAGTTGGTGAAATTACTTTTTTTTTTTTTTGAGATGGAGTCTCGATGGAGCCAGGACGGTCTCCATCTCCTGAACTCGTGATCTGCCTGCCTTGGCCTCCCAAAGTGCTGGGATTACAGGTGTGAGCCACCGTGCCTGGCTAGAAATTACTTTTAATAATATATTTTGCCTATGTCCAAAATATTATTTTGACACGTAATCAGTATAAACATGGTTGAGACCGTTTGCATACTTTTTTTTCCCACATGCTGTCTTTGAAATCAGTGGCATTTCACACTCACAACACATCTCGGTTCAGAGCGGCCACATTTCAAGTGATCCATAGCCCTAGTGGCGTATCACTGCCACACTGGACCGCCCAGGTCAACATCACCCAAACGCAAAAAGTTTCCTAGTGAACGTAATGAATAGAAAACATAAAAGGGCGCTGGCCGCACCCCAGGACCCTGGGACTTTTTCACTTCCTTATTCAGGGCATTCTCCCCAGCCAGCCTGCTGACTCATCCCTCCCTCTTCCCGCTTCTTCCGTTTTATTCCTCCCCAGCCCTTCCCTCCAGGAAGGACCCTGAGAATTCCAGATTCTCTCTCTCTCTCTCTCTCTCAGGCAAAGCAGGGTGCCTTTCCAGGCTGCCACCTCCCACCCCTACTTCACTTGCACCTTCCTCAGAAGGCAGGGATGGCTGCAAACAGAATCACTGTCCTCTTTTACCCCTTCAGGGATACCTCACACTGCCAGCTTGCTCAGTCCTTGCAGTTGGAGAGCAAGAATTCAGAGACTCTCGGTGGGGAGCAGGGGAAATCCCACGAGATGGAGTCTCGCTCTGTCACCCAGGCTGGAGTGCAGTGATGCAATCTCGGCTCACTGCAACCTCTGCTTCCCGGGTTCAAGCGATTCTCCTGCCTCAGCCTCCCGACTATCTGGGATTACAGGCATATACCACCACCCCCAGCTAATTTTTGTATTTTTAGTAGACATGGGATTTCACCATGTTGGCCAGGCTGGTCTTGAACTCCTAACCTTAAGTGATCCACCTGCTTCGGCCTCCCAAAGTGCTGGGATTACAGGTGTCAGCCACCATACCCAGCCGATGCCACTTTCTGAATCTACTTGGTTCCCAAGTTTTGGATAGCAAGTGGTGAGAATGTGACTAGCAAGAGAGACCAGCCCCATCTCTCAAAATGAACCTAAATCTGTCCCCGCCTTGAGTTCAGAGAAAGCAGGATACCTGTGTTTTTTTTCCCTATACAAATGTCAGCCACATCACCAGCCTTTAATAAGTAAAAATAGCTGAGACCTCATCCCGTGTCTTTTTATAGATATTTTTCATCTTTTTTTTTATTGAGATACATACAAAGATACAGTGAGGTACAGTGGGGCACAAAAAGCATGTAATTCATTATTTATACATTCATAGACAGCCATGTGACCAGGTCCAGACTGAGATATGGTGAATTTCCCAGCTTCTCCTAAAGCTTCTCCTGCCCCTCCAGTCGCCATAGAATATCACATAATTAGTTTCGCCTGATTTCGAACATCCTCTAAACGGAGTCAAACAGTGCATACAATACCTTTCTGTCTGGCTTATTTTCCTTAATGTTATCACCAGATTGTTCCTTCATTGCTGAATATCATTGAGTATACAATTATATAAATGTACCATAATTCTTTCATTCTACTGCTGGTGGACATTCAGGTTATTGCCAGTATTTGGTCATTATGAACATCCCGTTTTTTTTTTTTTTGAGATAGAGTCTGTCTCTGTCACCCAGGCTGGAGTGCAGTGGCGCAATCTTGGCTCACTCACTGCAAGCTCCGCCTCCCGGGTTCGAGCGATTCTTCTGGTCAGCCTCCCCAGTAGCTGGGATTACAGGCACCCGCCACCACGCCCAGGTAATTTTTGTATTTTTAGCAGAGATGGGTTTTCGCCATGTTGGCCAGGCTGGTCTCGAACTCCTGACCTCAGGTGATATACCCACCTCGGCCTCCCAAAGTGCTGGGATTACAGGTGTGAGCCACCGAACCGGGCCAAGTCCCCTCCCTCTTTTTTTTTTAAATTGAGGTGGACTTTCACTCTCGTTACCCTGGCTGGAGTACAATGGCACAGTCTTGGCTCACTGCACCTCCACCTCCCAGGTTCCAGTGATTCTCCTGCCTCAGCCGCCCTCCTGTAGCTGGGATTACAGGCGTGTGCCACCAAGCCCAGGTAATTTTTGTATTTTTAGTAGAGACGGAGTTTCACCATGTTGCTCAGGCTGGTCTCGAACTCCTGACCTCAGGTGATCTGCCTGCCACAGCCTCCCAAAGTGCTTGGATTACAAGCATGAGCCACCATGCCCAGCCCAAGTTCCCCTTTTTATAAGGACACTAGTCATACTGGACTAGAACCCAACCTAATGATCTCATTTTAACTGGATTCCCTCTGTAGAGGCCCTATCTACAAATAAGGTCGCATTCTGAAGTACCGGGGGCTAGGACTTCAATTTGTGAATTTGGGGGAGGGAACACAAACCCTTAAGATCTCATAAAAATCTTAGGTGGGTATTATTGGAAACATGAGGAACAGCAAGCTTCCTGCATCTGCTAAGTGGCAGAACTAGGACTTGAACCCTGATAGCCCAGTTCTGCAGCCCAGGTTCTCACCACTAGGCTATATTGCCTCACATGTGTCCTGAGCAACCCAGAATCACTCCTTTTGTCCCCTCCCTGGAAGCTCCATGATTCACAAAGGACACCCCTGTGTTTCTCATTGTCACCTCTTGCTCTGATTTCCTGCTTCTGCTGAATTCTTTTTCCCCAGTATCCCTTGTTACTTTTTTTTTTTTTTTTTCTAATTTTTAGTTCTATATTTATCAGAGTTCTCCATCCACATAGTTTGGAGAGTCAAATACAAGAATTTTAGTTTAGTTTAGTTTGGTTTTGGAGTCAAGGTCGCACTCTGTCACCCAGGCTGGAGTGCAGTGGCACAATCATAGCTCACTGCGGCCTCAAGCTCCTGGGCTCAAGCGATCCTCCCGCCTCAGCCTCTCAAGCAGCTGGGACTCCAGGTGTGCACCCCCACATCTGATTTATTTTATTTTATTTTATTTTATTTAGATGGAGTCTTGCTTTGTCACCCAGGCTGGAGTGCAGTGGTGCAATCTTGGCTCACTGCAACCTCCGCCTCATGGGTTCAAGCGATTCTCCTGCCTCGGCCTCCTGAGTAGGTGGGATTACAGGAGCTGCCACCACGCCCAGCTAACTTTTGTATTTTCAGTAGACACACGGTTTCGCCATGTTGGCCAGGCTGGTCTCGAACTCCTGACCTTAGGTAATCTGACCACCTTGGCCTCCCAAAGTGCTGGGAATACAGACACAAGCCACCAGACCCGGCCTAATTTTAATTTTTAAATTTGTGTCTGTGTGTGTGTGTGTGTGTGTAGAGACGAGGTTCTCACTATGTTTCTTAGGCTGATCTTGAACTCCTGGGCTCAAGTGATCCTCCTGCCTCAGCCTCCCAAAGCACCAGGATTACAGGCACGAGCCACCGTGCCTGGCAAGAATTTTCTCTTTAAGGAAAAAAATGGCACCCTCCATTTCTCTCACCCCAAAAGAATCTACCTTCACCTTGTTTATTGTGTCATTTTGCGATTTATCTCCCTATCTCTAAATACCATGTTTGTATGACTACCTCTTGATTTTTCAATTTTAAGCATTTTCCATCCGCTTCTCACTATGGAAGACATACTCATACTCTTATTTAAATCAACTCAACCTCCCACATTGTGACTCTGTCTAGATGAATATTCAGTGTTTACATGTTATGACTATGTAAATGCTCTCACAGCTGCCACAGTAGTAAACCATGATTACTTTCCTCTCCTACACAATTCTTTGTTTTTCTTTCTTCTTTTTTTTCTTGAGACAGGGTCTCACTATGTCGCCCAGGCTGGAGTGCAGTGGCATGATCTCGGCTCACCGCAATCTCCGCCTTCCGGGTTCAAGTGACTCTCCTGCCTCAGCCTCCCGATTAGCTGGGACTACAGGCCTGCGCCACTGCACCCAGCTAATTTTGGTATTTTTAGTAGAGGTGGGGTTTCACCATGCTGACCAGGCTGGTCTCAAACTCCTGACCTCAAGTGATCGGCCTGCCTCACCTCCCAAAGTACTGGGATTACAAGCGTGAGCCATATTTGCCCAGCCGAGATGGGGTTTCACCATATTGGCCAGGCTGGTCTCAAACTCCTGAACTCAAGAGATCTGCCCACCTCAGGCTCCCAGTGTTGGGATTACAGGTGTTAGCCACCATGCCTGGTCTATTTTTCTTTTTCTTTCTTTTTTTTTTTGAGACGGAGTCTCGCTCTGTCTCCCAGGCTGTAGCACAGTGCCGCGATCTCCGCTCACTGCAAGCTCCGCCTCCCGGGCTCAGGCCATTCTCCTGCCTCAGCCTCCAGAGTAGCTGGGACTACAGGCACCCGCCACCATGCCCGGATAATTTTTGTACTTTTAGTGGAGACGCGGTTTCACCATGTTAGCCAGGATGGTCTCAATCTCCTGACCTCGTGATCCGCCTGCCTTGGCCTCCCAAAATGCTGGGATTATAGGCGTGAGCCACCGCACCCGGCTGCCTGGTCTATTTTTCTTGAGTTAGTAACTGTCGTTTTGTCTTTTTTCATTTTCTTTCTTTTTTCAGTTGCTTCATGGCTGAGTTTTCTTTGTGGTTAACTAATTCAAACCCAAATTATCTGTTAACTGTCTAAATCTCTTCTTAATATATTCAGAAGTATCTTAATATACTTAATATGTTAGAAGTATCAGACACTCTGTTAATTTCTTTTTTTTTTTTTTGAGACAGGGTCTTACTCTGTCACTCAGGCTGGAGCACGGTGGCACGATCTCGGCTAACTGCAGCCTCTGCCTCCTGGGTTCAAGCAATTCTCATGCCTCAGCCTCCCAAATAGCTGGGATTACAGTTATGCAGCACACGCCCAGCTAATTTTTGTATTTTTTGTAGAGTGAGGTTTCACCATATTGAACAGGTTGGTCTCAAATTCCTGGTCTCAAATTCCCGGCCTCAAGTGAGCTGCCTACCTTGGCCTCCCAAGTGCTGGGATTACAGGTGTGAGCCACTGTGCCTGGCCTTGTCAATTTCATCTTATTGAAGATGTTGCTCTTGTGGCCTTATGGCCTGCTCCAGCCTGGGGCACAGCCGCCATCTTGGGATCACATTTCACCTTCATCCCTTCATCTCTGGTTTGGATACTGTTGTAGCACAAATTCTAACTCTTTCTGGGTTTTGCTTCCTTGTTCTTTTGAGCTTCCTGACAGAGGCACATAGTGGGTATATTTTTGGAGACATCGCAAATCTGAAAAGTCTTTTTTCTGTCCTTGTACTTGATGGACAGTACGGCTGGATATAGAATTGTCCTTGGTGGACTGACATTTATCAGTGACATGTCTTGATCTGTTTTTTTGTTTTGTTTTGTTTTTTTTTTTTTTTTTTTTTGAGACGGAGTTTCACTCTTGTTGCCAAGGCTGGAGTGCAATGGCACAATCTCGGCTCACTGCAACCTCTGCCTCCCGGGTACAAGCAATTCTCCTGTCTCAGTCTCTCAAGTAGCTCCGATTACAGGCATGTGACACCATGCCCAGCTAATTTCTCTGTATTTAGTAGAGACAGGGTCTCACCATGTTAGTCAGGCTGGTTGCAAACTTCTGACCTCAGGTGATCCACCCATCCCAGCCTCCCAAAGTGCTGGGATTATAGATGTGTGCCACTGCGCCCGGCCTGCTTTCCTTTCTTTTCTCTTTCTTTTCTTTCTTTCTTTCTTTCTTTTTTTTTTTTTTTTTTGAGACAGGTTCTCACTATGTTTTCCAGGCTGGTCTTGAACTCCTGGGCTCAAGCGATCCTCCTGCCTTGGCTTCCCAAAATGCTGGGATTACAGGTGTGAGCTGCTGCATGTGGCCACTGATCTGTTTTCACTGCTGGGTCTTTCAATTGTATCTTCATGTCATTTGTTCTGAGAAAATTTCTTGAATTTTCTTAAATTCTTTTATGTACAATATCTCCCTCTCCTTCATTTCTCTGTTTGTTTATTTATTTATCTATGTATTTATGTTTAGAGACAGGGTCTCCCTCTGGAGTGCAGTGAGGCAATCATAGCTCACGGCAGCTTTGGGGTCAGCCTGTTGGTCAGGCTGGTCTTGAACTCCTGACCTCAAATGATCCACCCACCTTGGCCTCCCAAAGTGCTGG
>NC_045454.1:9642571-9693605 GCF_002776525.5 Piliocolobus tephrosceles | reverse complement strand
GAAACCCCATCACTACTAAAAATACAAAAATTAGCCGGGTGTGGTGGCAGGCGCCTGTAATCCCAGCTACTCGGGAGGCTGAGGCAGAATCGCTTGAACCTGGGAGGTGGAGGTTGCAGTGAGCTGAGACCAGGACATTACACTCCAGCCTGGGCAACGAGAGCAAAACTCTATCTCAAAAATAAAAAATAAAACATAAATAAATAAACAAATAAATAAAATTTAAATGCAAATAGCCATATGTGGCAAGCTAGTGGTTGCCATAGAGGACAGCACTAGAAATTCCATCTTTACAGTGAGGCACAAGGGAGAGGCAGCTCCCAGGGCTCTGGCCAGCTCACCGGCCAAACATGGGCTTACCCTACCGCTGCGGGCAAGCAACGCTGCAGGGGGAGAAAGGAAATGCACGTCCTAAAAGGAAATAGAGAAACACAGCTTCTCCTCCCAGCCAGTTCTTGGTGCCCATTCCATGAGAGATGTCCAATTTCTCACTCACTCAAGAGGGGCAAAAAAGGAAATATCGAGGCCCCTCGCCCTAATGTAAGCATTATTTTTTATTTCTTTTTGGATCAATTAAAATATGGATGAATTCACACTCACACATTTTAAACTAAAAGTACACACTGTTCTCATCTTGCCTCTTTCCACGGAGAAAGCCCTTTTGGCATCTTTTCTGTGTTAATGGAATCCTACTTGTCAGCTCCAGTGTCTGGGCCGTGGAAGGCCTCCCTTGGACCAGTCTGAATTTACTCATTTGGCCACTTCTTTTCTTTTCTTTTGAGATGCAGGCTCGCTCTGTCGCCCAGGCTGGAGTGCAGTGGTGTGATCTCAGCTCACTGCAACCTCCACCTCCTGGGTTCAAGCGGTCCTCCTGCCTCAGCCTCCCGAGTAGCTGGAACTACAGGCGCACGCCACCACACCCAGCTAGTTTTAAAATTTGTAATAGAGATTGGGTTTCACCATGTTGGCCAGTCTGGTCTTGAACTTCTGACCTCAGGTGATCCGCCCACCTCAGCCTCCCAAAGTGCTCTTGGGATCACAGGCGTGAGCCACCATGCCCCGTCCACTTCTTTTCTTTTGAACTTCTTTTTTTAAAAAATTTTAATTGTAATTTTTTTGTACAGATGGTCTCACTATGTTGCCCAGGATGGTCTCAAACTCCTGGCCTCAAGCGATCCTCCCACTTTGGCCTCCCAAAGTGATGGGATGACAGGCTTGAGTGACCACACCGGACCTGAACTTCTTTTGTTAAATTTATTCCTAAATATTTTATTTTATTTTTATTTCTATTTTTTTGCCGGTCTCAAACTCCTGAACTCAAGGGATCTGCTGGCCTCGGCCTCCCAGCGTGCTGGGATTATAGGCATATGAGCCACCACACCCGGCCTGGAATTCTTTTAATTTCATTTTAATTGTTCATTGCTAGTATACAGGAATATAATTTATTTTGTATATTTTATAATTTATTTCGTATATTGATCTTGTCTCATGAACCTTGTTGAACTTCTATTAGCTGTAATAATTTTTTTTTTTTTTTTTTGAGATGGAGTCTCGCTCTGTCACCCAGGCTGGAGTGCAGTGGCGCGATCTCGGCTCACTGCAAGCTCTGCCTCCCGGGTTCATGCCATTCTCCCGTCTCAGCCTCCCGAGTAGCTGGGACTACAGGCGCCCGCCACCACGCCCGGCTAATTTTTTCTTGTATTTTAGTAGAGACGGGGTTTCACCATGTTAGCCAGGATGGTCTCGATCTCCTGACCTCGTGATCTGCCCGTCTCAGCTTCCCAAAGTGCTGGGATTACAGGCGTGAGCCACCACGCCCGGCCAGCCGTAATAATTTTTATTGTGGATCCTTTGGGATTTTTCTATATACAATTCTATTAATTTGCTAGGGCAGCCATAACAAAATACCATAGACTGAGTGGCTTACACAACAGAAATGTATCGCCCCACTGTTGTAGAGGCTAGAAGGTCAAAATCTGATGACTTCTTTCGAGGGCCGTGGGAGGACCTGTTCCAGACCTTCCTCCTTGGCTTGTAAAAAGCTGCCTTCTTCCTCTGTCTCTTCACCTTGTCTTCCCTTTAAGTGTCCATTCAGCCACTTCTTTTTTTGTTTTGTTTTGGAGACGGAGTCTAGCTCTGTTGCCCAGGCACCATCTCAGCTCACTGCAAACTCCTCCTCCCAGGTTTAAACGGTTCTCCTGCCTCAGCCTCCCGAGTAGCTGAGATTACAGGCGTGTGCCACCACACCTGGCTAATTTTTTTATTTTTAGTAGAGACGGGGTTCTGCCATGTTGGCCAGGCTGGTCATGAACTTCTGACCTCAGGTCAGCAATCCTAGGTTCAGCAATTCTCCTGCCTCAGCCTCCCGAGTAGCTGAGATTACAGGCACCTGCCACCACACCGGGCTAATTTTTGTATTTTTAGTAGAGATGGGGTTTCGCCATGTTGGCCAAGCTGGTCATGAACTCCTGACCTCAGGAGATTCGCCCCCGGCAGCCTCCCAAAGTGCTGGGATTAGAAGCGTAAGCCACCACGCCCAGCTGTTCAGCCATTTCTTATTAAGCACCTAGTGTATGCTAGGCACTGTTCTAGACCCTGTGGATACACTGGTGAATCAGACGGGCAAAGTCCCTGCCTCATGGAACTTAAATTCCAGTGAAGGGAGACATACAATGCACGGAATAAATGAGAACATTCTATAGTGCATTCCAAGGGGATACATGCTATGGGTAAAAATAGGGCAGGGTGAATGCATTTGGGAAACTGGGGCAGGAGGCTGGAGGTTGCAGTATCAAATGGGGTGCTCAGGAAGGTGTCTTTGGAGCAAACACCTGATGGAGGTTGTAACTGCCCAGTGGGTTCACCTTGCCTGCTGCCTAGACAGAGGCGATTTATCAAGACGGGGGATTGCAATGGAGAAAGAGTAATTCACGCAGAGCCGGCTGTGCAGGAGACTCCGTTTTATTATTACTCACATCAGTCTCCCTGAGCATTTGGGGATCAGGGTTTTGAAAAGATCATTTGGTGGGCAGGGGCTTGGGAAGTGGGGAGGGCCGATTGCTCAGGTTGGAGATGGAATCACAGGGGGTCGAAGTGAGGTTTGCTTGCTGTTTTCTGTTCCTGGGTAGGATCGTAGAACTGGTTAAGCCAGATTACCAGTCTGGGTAGTGTCATCTCATCCATCCAGTGTAGGGTCTGTAGAATATCTCAAGCACTCATCTCAGGTTTTACAATAGTGATATTATCCCCAGGAGCAATCTGGGGAACCAGAGGCTGCATGACTCCTAAATTTAATGTCTAATCTTGTAGCTAATTTGTTACTCCTGCAAAGATAGACTGGTCCTCAGGCAAGAAGGGGTCTTTTCAGGAAAGGGCTATTACCGATTTTGTTTCAGAGTCAACCCATGAACGAAATTCCTTCCCAAAGTTAGTTTGGCCTATGCCCAGGAATAAGCATGGACAGCTAAAGGGTTAGAAGCAAGATGGAGTTGGTTAGGTCTGACTTCTTTCACTGTCATTCATAATTTTGCAAAGGTGGTTTCAAGGTAAGAGAGTGAGTCAGGCAGCTACCTGGGAGAAGAATGTTCCAGCAGGCAGAACAGTCAGTGCAAAGGCCCTGGGGCGGGAGCGAGCTGGAGAGGTCCAGGTGCATCTCCCAGGCCAGAATGAGGGGGGCTTGGGAGATGAGAGCAGACGGGTAAGGAGGGATGGGGGGTGTCAGGTGCCACAGGGCCTCAAAACTCAAGGTGATTCAAGTCACTCTGAGTGACGACGGGAGCCAACGGAGGGTGGTGAGCTGAAAAGGGACAGCGCTGACTCAAATGTTAAGATCCCTCTGATGACGGAGTAGGAACAAACAAAAAAGAAAGGACGGATGCAGGGAATTTTAATTTTTCCCAAACCTACACCCAAACAAAGGCTGTAGGAAATGGCTGAGGTCTTTTTGTTTTGTTTTTGAGACAGGGTCTCCCTCTGTCACCCAGGTTGGAATGCATGGCACAATGCATGGCTCACTGTAACCTCAACCTCCTGCCCTCAAGCAATCCTCCCACCTTAGCTTCCCAAGTAGTTGAGACGACAGGCGTGTACCACCAAACCTGGTTAATTTTTAAAGTTTTTGTAGAGACAGGGTCTCCCTTTGTTGTCCAAGCTGGTCTTGAACTCCTGGACTCAAGCAGTCCTCCTGTCTCAGCCTCCCAAAGTGCTGGGATGACAGGCATGAGCCAGGGCCCCTGGAATGGCTGAGTTTGAATAGATATTTAGGGACCATGAGGGGGTGGTGCGGTGGATGTGAGAGGGGTGGGAGACAGTACATCCCAGAACAACTGAGCAAACAATTGAAAGGGAACGCTGTTAGAACTCCTCTTTCTGAAATCTTTCAAATATTTCCACCACTGGAAGCCTTGACTTTTAGCTTTCTCCAAAATACAACTTGAGTCTCTCCTTCCACTCCCCACTGTCCTCTAAGGACCCCTGGAGACACTCCTTCCATCTTATCCCAGTCCCAGCCCCCCCATCCCTCCCCTTCAGCCTAACTCTAGAAACTTCACGTGTTCTTTCCGCTTAAACATCAATAGCAATTCACCTTTCACCACCAAAGGCATCTTCCTAAACAAAGAGAAACATAGGGAAAAATTACAGTTTGCCTACGAGGTAGAAGTGCCTGCAGGCAGTGGCTGTATTTTTCTCACCTATACTTAGGTTTCCAGATGTCATCTGGGAACTCCCTGTTAGGATCTATATAAAATTAATTCAAACCCCATTCTACAACAGTGGGATGATGAATGTCCTCCCCAGGTTTCTGCTAATTCTTCAGAGCTTCACATTCTCCACCCCCGAGTCTTTGCTTCATCTAGAGAGACATTCGGTTTGGGGAATCCACTTCCTGTCTGTTTTCCCACTTACCACGTATGGACTAATTCAGTCCTTTTCCCTGATTTCTATGCAACCAACCACACACACACACACAGCATTTATATGTGAGCCTGTGAGTGTGTGGACAGGACTTTTCTGAAGGTTTGGGGACACAGGAGGACTTAAATCAACAGATGGGCTCACCACTCAAAACTGGAGATTAAGTATTCCCTGGAAGATCCTTTGGCTTCTCTTCAACTCAGCATCCAGCCATGCTCTTTTTTTTTTTTTTTGAGACGGAGTCTTGCTCTGTCGCCCAGGCTGCAGTGCAATGGCTTGATCTTGGCTTACTGCAACCTCTGCTGCCCAGGTTCCAGCGATTCTCCTGCCTCACCCTCCTGAGTAGCTGGGATTACAGGCATGCACCACCATGCCCAGCGAATTTTTGTGTTTTTAGTAGAGATGGGGTTTCAGCATCTTGGCCAGGCTGGTCATGAACTCTTGGCCTTGTGATCCACCTGTCTCGGCCTCCTAAAGTGCTGGGATTACAGGCATGAGCCACCGCCCTTGGCCCTAGCTTGTCTTATCTGTCTTTATCTTTATCTATTGTCTTTATCTATCTATCTTGGCTTCCCAGAACTGTGCTGTACAATACTTACTTCCATTTAAATTAATGAAATTACATAAAATGTGGCCAGGAGCTGAGGCTCACACCTGTAATCCCAACACTCTGGGAGACCGAAGCGGGCAGATCACCTGAGGTCAGGAGTTCGAGATCAGCCTGGCCAACATGGCAAAACCCTGTCTCCACTCAAAGTACAAAAATTACCTGGGCATGGTGGTGCACGCCTGTAATCCCAGCTACTTGGAAGGCTGAGGCAGGAGAATCACTTGAGCCCGGGAGGCAGAAGTTGCAGTGAGCCAAGATTGTACCACTGTACTCCAGCTGGGTGACAGAGCAAGACTCTGTCTCAAATAAAAAAAAATTCCACCCCTTTGTCACACTGGTCACATTTCAGGTGCTAGAGAGCCATATGTGGCTCTTGGCTGTCATCCTGGACAGCGAAGAGGGAACATTCCATCATCAGAGCACGTTCTTTTGGATAATGCTGGACTCAGGAAGGAGAGGTACCTCCTCTAAGAACTAGTCTAATGTCTGCAGTTAAGATGACCAAAATTTTACCCCACAACAAATATCATTAAGTAAATAAATATGAAATTATATTCTTCTTTTTTTTTTAAGACAGGGTCTCACTCTGTCACCCAGGCTGGAGTACAGTGGTGCAATCTCAGCTCACTGCAACTTCTGCCTCCCTGGTTCAAGCAATTATTCTGCCTCAGCCTCCTGGGTAGCAGGGACTATAGGTGCCCGCCACCGCGCCCGGCCTAATTTTTGTATTTTTTTTTTTTCTTGAGACGGAGTCTCGCTCTGTCACCCAGGCTGGAGTGCAGTGGCTGGATCTCCGCTCACTGCAAGCTCCGCCTCCCGGATTTACGCCATTCTCCTGCCTCAGCGTCCCGAGTAGCTGGGACTACAGGCACCCGCCACCTCGCCTGGCTAATTTTTTGTATTTTTTTAGTAGAGATGGGGTTTCACCGGGTTAGCCAGGATGGTCTCGATCTCCTGACCTCATGATCTGCTCGTCTCAGCCTCCCAAAGTGCTGAGATTACAGGCTTGAGCCACTGCGCCCAACCTAATTTTTGTATTTTTAATAGAGACGGGGTTTCGCCATGTTGGCCAGGCTGGTGTGGAACTCCTGACCTCATATGATCCGCCCGCCTTGGCCTCCCAAAGTGCTGGGATTATAGGTGTGAGTCACTGTGCCCGGCCAATATGAACTCATATTTTATATAGGATTCTGGGAGTAATTTTTTTGTTCGTTTTTTTGTTTTTAGAGACAGGGTATCCCTCTGTTACCCAGGCTGGGGTGCAGTGGTGTCATCATAGCTCACTGCAGCTTCAGACTCCTGGGCTCAAGGGATCCTCCTGCCTCAGCCTCCTGAGTAACTGGGAATATAGGTGCATCACCACACCTGGCTAATTTTTTTTTTTTTTTTTTTTTTTTTTTTTTTTTTGAGACAGAGTCTCCCTCTGTCGCCCAGGCTGGAGTGCAGTAGTGCAATCTCGGCTCACTGCAAGCTCCGCCTCCCGGGTTCACACCATTCTCCTGCCTCAGCCTCCCCAGTAGCTGGGACTACAGGTGCCCGCCACAGTGCCCGACTAATTTTTTTTGTATTTTTAGTAGAGACGGGGTTTCATTGTGTTAACCAGGATAGTCTCGATCTCCTGACCTCGTGATCCTCCCACCTCGGCCTCCCAAAGTGCTGGGATGACAGGCATGAGCCACCGCACCTGGCCTAATTTTCTTTTTTATAGAGGCAGGGTATCACTATGTGGCCCAAGTGTTGGGACTGCAGGCATGAGCCACCACACCCAGCCTGATTTTTTAAAAAATACACCCCATAGGTTGGGTGTGAAAGCTCACACCTATAATCCCAGCATTTTGGGAGGCTGAGGCAGGAGGATTGCTTGAGCCCCGGAGTCTGAGACACCAGCCTGGGAAACAGAGTGAGACCCCATCTCTAAAAATAAAAGAAATACATACATATACATATTTTAAAAATATATAAAATATACCCCATACACCCTCACCTGTCAGATCATAAGCATTTATCTGATATCACAGAAGAGTTACACACTATTCCTCTGTGTGGATTCATTTATTCATTCACTCATTTATTCTGCAAATATCTATCAACCCCATCCTATGTGCCAGGAACTATGCCCCAGTCACAGACGAGAATGAGACCAACTGGGACCCTGGGGACCTTGCAGTCTCATGGGGAAGGTTGAGATGAATCAAACCACCACAGAAATAAATGTAAAATGACAACAGTTGTAAATGAGAGTGATAGCAGCATGTGCCATAACAAATGCATCCATGAGAACTAACTCCACAGCCCTGCCCCTCTTCCCACAAAGTCTTAGAAATCAGGGCCTAGGTTGGGCACGGTGGCTCATGCCTGTAATCCCAGCACCTTGGGAGAAACCCACTTTGGGGGGGCCAAGGTGGGCCGATAACCTGAGGCTGGGAATTCGAGACCAGCCTGACCAACATGGAGAAACCCTGTCTCCACTAAAAATACAGAATTAGCCGGGCGTGGTGGTGCATGCCTGTAATCCCAGGTACTCTGGAGGCTGAGACAGGAGAATCGTTTGATCCGGGGAGGTGGAGATTGTGGTAAGCCCAGATCGCACCATTGCGCTCCAGCCTGGGCAGGGCCCAGGCCAGGTGTGGTGGCTCACGCCTGTAATCCCAGCATTTTGGGAGGCCGAGGCGGGTGGATCAACTGAGGTCAGGAGTTCAAGACCAACCTGTACAACGCGCCAAACCCTGTCTCTACCAAAAATAGAAAACTAGCCGTGTGTGGTGGTGCATGCCTATAATCCCAGCTACTTGGGTGGCTGAGGCAGGAGAATCGCTTGAACCTGGGAGTTGGAGGTTGCAGTGAGCCAAGATCACACCTCTGCACTCCAGCCTGGGGGACAAGAGCGAAACTCAGTCTCAAGAAAAAAAAGAAAGAAAGAAAGAAACCAGGGCCTAGTGGGAGAACCCAAGCAAGTTAAGGTATGTGTCTGGGTCTGTGTTTTCCCATCTGAAAATAGTGGTTATCTCCCTACAGGCTCACGCCTGTAGTCCCAGCACTTTGGGTGGCTAAGGCGGGAGGCTCACTTGAGCCCAGGAGTTAGAGCCCAGCCTGGGCAACATGGAGAAACCCTGTCTCTACAAAAAATACAAAAATTAGACAGGTGTGGTGATGTGTGCCTATAGTCCCAGCTACTCAGGAGGCTGAGGCAGGAGGATCAGTTGAACCCAAGAGGTCAAGGCTGCAGTGAGCTATCATGGTGCCACTGCATTTCAGCTTGGGCAACATAGTGGGACCTTGTCTCAGGAAAAAAAAAAAAAAAAAGAGTTCTTAGACTAGACAGAACAATGCCTGGCACAGTATAAGTGATCATTCACTCGCATTATTATTTTTTTCCTCATTTCCCCTTCTAAGCCTCAATCCTCCTATTTATTTGTTTTGAGATGGCATCTCTCTCTGTCACCCAGGCTAGAGTGCAGTGGCTCGATCTTGGCTCACTGCAACCTCTGCCTCCCAGGTTCAAGTGATTCTCCTGCCTCAACCTCCTGAGTAGCTGGGATTACAGGTGCCCGCCACCACACCTGGCTAATTTTTATATTTTCAGTAGAGATGGAGTTTCGCCGTGTTGGCCAGGCTGGTCTGGAACTCTTGAGTTCACAGGTGATCCATCTGCCTTGGCTTCCTAAAGTGCTGGGATTATAGCCATGAGCTACCATGGCTGGTCTCAATCCTCTTTTTTAAAATGCAAGAGTAAATGGACTCCTTTGGAGGACTATGGTGAGGACTAAAGGAATAACTATTTCATTCTGTTCTGGCCGTGTGCCATGGCTCATGCCTGTAAGCCCAGCACTTTGGGAGGCCGAGATGGGCGGATCACGAGGACAGGGGTTCAAGACCAGCCTGGCCAACATGATGAAACCCTGTCTCTACTAAAAATGCAAAAAGTAGCCGGGCATGGTAGTGGGCGCTTGTAATCCCAGCTACTTGGAGGCTGAGGCAGGAGAATCGTGTGAATCTGGGAGTTGGGGCTTGCAGTGAGCCGAGACCATGCCACTGCACTCCAGCCTCGGCAACAGAGTGAGACTCCATCTCAAAAAAAAAAAAAAGTCACAGCTAACACCTCCTTTGCGTGAGGTACTATCTAAACTTTGCCTATAGTCCCTGCTCCTGGGGAGGCTGAGATAGGAGGATCGCTTGAGCCCAGGATTTCTGGTCCAGTCTGAACAACATAGCAAGACCCTGTCTCTTAAAAACATACTTTTGCAACAACTCTGAAGGGAGATATTGCTGACACGCCCATTTTACTCATGTTGAAACTGAGGTACAGAGAAGTGCAATGATTGGCTCAAGAGCTCAGGGCCAGTTAGGATTTGGAGCAGTTGGAGGTTAGAGGTGAGGAGGTTCCAGGCCTGGCAGTGAGGGCATCTAGGTGGGACTGACCCTGCCCTCCATTCCCCCTTCCTTCAGGAAGCTGGATGCCTTCATCTACGACGCTGCGGTGCTCAACTACATGGCCCGCAAGGACGAGGGCTGCAAGCTTGTCACCATCGGCTCCGGCAAGGTCTTCGCCACGACAGGCTATGGCATCGCCCTGCACAAGGGCTCCCGCTGGAAGCGGCCCATCGACCTGGCGCTGCTGCAGTTCCTGGGGGATGGTGCGGCTGCGCGCAGGGAGTTCCACAGTGGAGAGGGGGAGGGCGAGGCCCCCGGGTTCTGGGGAAGAAAGGGACAAAGACCCAGACACCAGGGTCTGAGGGAGGAAGGGGCTGAGGGCCTACATTGCCACATCACAGACGAGGGTCCTCAGAGGGTACTCATAGCAGGTGACTTTTGACCGCCCCTTCCCAGATGAGATCGAGATGCTGGAGCGGCTGTGGCTCTCCGGGATCTGCCACAATGACAAAATCGAGGTGATGAGCAGCAAGCTGGACATCGACAACATGGCGGGCGTCTTCTACATGCTCCTGGTGGCCATGGGCCTGTCCCTGCTGGTCTTCGCCTGGGAGCACCTGGTGTACTGGCGCCTGCGGCACTGCCTGGGGCCCACCCACCGCATGGACTTCCTGCTGGCCTTCTCCAGGGTACGGGGCAGAGAGGGAGGCAAAGAAGGGGAGATGGCGGGGGCAGGGGACAAAGGTAAAGCCGGGCAGAGACATGGAGATGTGGGTCGAGATGTGGATAGTGGGGAAGAGAGCGGGAGACGTAGGCTGGGAAATGGAGAGGAGGGAGGGACTGAGGGGAGGCAGGTAGGCCTCCTGGGCACCCCGCGCTGACCCCCGTCCTGTCCCCGAACCCGCAGGGCATGTACAGCTGCTGCAGCGCCGAGGCCGCCCCGCCGCCCGCCAAGCCCCCGCCGCCGCCGCAGCCCCTGCCCAGCCCCGCGTACCCCGCGCCGCGGCCGGCGCCCGGGCCCGCACCTTTCGTGCCCCGCGAGCGCGCCACAGTGGACCGCTGGCGCCGGACCAAGGGCGCGGGGCCGCCGGGGAGCGCGGGCCTGGCCGACGGCTTCCACCGCTACTACGGCCCCATCGAGCCACAGGGCCTGGGCCTGGGCTTGGGCGAGGCGCGTGCGGCACCGCGGGGCGCAGCCGGGCGCCCGCTGTCCCCGCCGGCCGCTCAGCCCCCGCAGAAGCCGCCGCCCTCCTACTTCGCCATCGTACGTGACAAGGAGCCGGCCGAGCCCCCCGCCGGCGCCTTCCCCGGCTTCCCGTCGCCGCCCGCGCCCCCCGCCGCCGCGGCCACCGCTGTCGGGCCTCCACTCTGCCGCCTGGCCTTCGAGGACGAGAGCCCGCCGGCGCCCGCGCGGTGGCCGCGCTCGGACCCCGAGAGCCAACCCCTGCTGGGGCCAGGCGCGGGGGTCGCGGGGGGCGCGGGCGGAGGAGCCCCGGCCGCTCCACCCCCGTGCCGGGCCGCGCCGCCCCCCTGCCCTTACCTCGACCTCGAGCCGTCGCCGTCGGACTCGGAGGACTCGGAGAGCCTGGGCGGCGCGTCGCTGGGCGGCCTGGAGCCCTGGTGGTTCGCCGACTTTCCCTACCCGTACGCCGAGCGCCTCGGGCCGCCGCCCGGCCGCTACTGGTCGGTCGACAAGCTCGGGGGCTGGCGCGCCGGGAGCTGGGACTACCTGCCCCCGCGCAGCGGTCCGGCCGCCTGGCACTGTCGCCACTGCGCCAGCCTGGAGCTGCTGCCGCCGCCGCGCCATCTCAGCTGCTCGCACGATGGCCTGGACGGCGGCTGGTGGGCGCCGCCGCCTCCACCCTGGGCCGCCGGGCCTCCGCCCCGACGCCGTGCCCGCTGCGGGTGCCCACGGTCACACCCGCACCGGCCGCGGGCCTCGCACCGCACGCCTGCCGCTGCAGCGCCCCACCACCACCGGCACCGGCGCGCCGCTGGGGGCTGGGACCTCCCGCCGCCCGCGCCCACCTCGCGCTCGCTTGAGGACCTCAGCTCGTGCCCTCGCGCCGCCCCTGCGCGCAGGCTTACCGGGCCCTCCCGCCATGCTCGCAGGTGCCCGCACGCCGCTCACTGGGGGCCGCCGCTGCCCACAGCTTCCCACCGGAGACACCGGGGCGGGGACCTGGGCACCCGCAGGGGCTCGGCGCACTTCTCCAGCCTCGAGTCCGAGGTATGACGCGGCCCCGGGGGCCCCACCGCCCCCTTGGTCAGCGCAGGCCACGGCCCGAGGGGGCGCCCGCAGTGGACAGGACCCGCGTGGGTTGGGAAGGAAAGCAGTGGAACTGGCTGGACCCCGCCTGGAGCAGCGTCCTGCGCCCCCTGGTTCCGGAGGAACCGCAAGCCGGAAAGGATTTGGTTCCCCCAATTATCACCCAGGCTGAGAGCGAGGGGGCGGGGGCCTTGGAGCCCACCGGACTTTTTTTTAAACCCGACAAGGGCTTTTTAACGTCACCAGATGGGGTGGGAGTTGGGGGGGTCACGCCACTCTCGCGTCCCACCTCCACGCCCGGGGCCGTGGCCCCCACATCACTGTGCAGCTCCCCGGCCCCAGCCACGCCTCCGGGGAAGCCCGTTTTTAACCTTTCATTCATTGGGACTCCAAACTGTGAGAAGCGCTCGCCAAACTGTGACCCCAGACCTTGGCCCCGCCACACAGAAACCCCTGACCCAGACTGTGACATCCGACTCCTAAAATGGTCATCCGACTCCAGACTGTGACCCCTGACCCCAAACTGTGACCCGAACCCCAGACTGTGCCCCGACCAGACTGTGACCCTTGACATCAAACCGTGACACCCCCTCCTCTTCCACCCTCGGTCGCTTTTCCCTACTCTGACCTAGGACACGTCCCCAACGGAAGCCCCGCCTTCCCTTGCACCGCGATGAACCCAACCTCCCTGAAGCCAAAACTTCCCACCCTGCCGCACCTCCCGACACCCCACTTGTCACCAACCATATCCTCTCCAAATCCAACCCTTATTTGCGACCCTTCAGTGATGACCCAGCAGACCTCCAAAAAACCTCCTCTTCCCAGATCTCCAGCCGGGTCTGGGGCTGGGTTGTGGAGGGGAGGGTCTGGGAGTCCATACTCCTCCACCAACCTCCCTTCCCACTCTCTTATTCCACATTGCAGTGTTTGGAATAAACCATGTTTTTATGCCTCCTCAGTCCAAGCCTAAGCTCCGTGTCTGTTAGCCCCCCCTCAACTTCTCTGGAGGAAACAGAAACACAAAAGTCCCACAGGGGAAGAGGAGACAGAATTAGAGAACAGAGGCTCTGAAAGGAGGTGGGTGGGGAGACAAAGACCAAGAAAGAGGAGGTGGGAAGAGACCCTGGAAAGAGAGAAATCCAGAGGGTACTGGGGCAGACAGAGACCCCAAGAGAGAGGTGAGATAGATCCGGGAGACAAAACATATTAGGATCAAAGGTATGGTTTTATTTCCTATGGCTATAGGCACCAAGGCTTGCTAGATTCTTAATATCCTGTTCATGCAAGCTAGGAGAGTGTCTGACATATCCCAGCCAATCCACATTATCTTGAATGCTGTTAATCTCGCCAATGAGAATCTATTTCTAACATTTCATTATGTCAATTAGCCAAACCGCTGGTGCTGATGGGCGATAAAGAGAGACGAAGCACTTGTAATAGCGGCCTCCAGAGGGTGGACTTTCTGATTAAGTGCTCCCTGACCAGAGCTGCAATGTGAATGTCTAGTTAGGCAATTGGCTGCCCCTAGAGGGTAGATTGAACCGCCTAACTTACAGATAATATCCATCCTGTCTACAAGAAGGCATTTTTGAAACAAAGCCATCACAACAGAGAGAGAAGAAATCGGCCTTTTGGGTCCTCAGGGAGCAGAAACCCAATCGCCTTGCCGGTGAGAGAGCAAATTTGCATACATGAATAATTAATTAAGTGGAAAGAACGCTCTGGGGATCAAAGTGGACGATGCGGTAAGCAGGCCTCCCGTAGAACTACAAATCCCAGGAGGCCTTGCCACTACCGCGAGGAACAGCGCCCAAAGTCACGCGAAGATGCAGTTTCTCCGTATCCGCAGGCTTCTTTCGCTGGCGCCATTACCTGAGTTCTCCTCCCGCGTTGCCGCATTACCCTCTCGAATTAGCTTTCCCGGGGGTTTCCAAGGTAACCGCGCAGGAGGGCTGATCTCATTAGGCGGAAGGCGAAACCCGGAAGTGACGCTCTTACCGGACGTCAGCAGTGAGAGGGTTCGAAGATGGCGGCGCGCAAGGGTCGGCGGCGCACGTGTGAAACCGGGGAACCTATGGAAGCCGAGTCCGGCGACACGAGTTCCGAGGGCCCGGCCCAGGTGTACCTGCCCGGCCGGGGGCCGCCGCTACGCGAAGGAGAGGAACTGGTCATGGACGAGGAGGCCTACGTGCTCTACCACCGAGCGCAGACTGGTAGGGCTGAGTCCGGACTCCAGGGTCCTGAGGTGGCTAATCCCGAGCCTTTAACCTGAGAGGTGCTCGGGAAGAGAAGGCTGGGGTCCAAGAGAGGTGATTTCACACCGGAGGCGGTTGATCCATGAGGGAGACGGGAACTGAGCTCTCACTGTCCCGTCTTAACTTGTAAACCCCTCCTTCCATCCCCAGGCGCCCCCTGTCTCAGCTTTGACATAGTCCGGGATCACCTGGGAGACAACAGGACAGAGCTTCCTCTTACACTTTACTTGTGTGCTGGGACCCAGGCTGAGAGCGCCCAGAGCAACAGGTAAAACCCGAGGCGTTTCCAGGACGAGGAGGCTCAGTTTCCAGCCCCTTCCTCAGGACCCAGGAGTTAGGGCTTCCAGTTTCTGCCTCTCGCAGACCCAGGAGTCTGGGTTTCCAGCCTCTCTCCTTCCTAAGAATCGTGGCATCTAGTGCGTAACTCACCCCACAATTTCCCCCAGACTGATGATTCTTCGTATGCACAATCTGCATGGGACGAAGCCCCCACCCTCAGAGGGCAGTGATGAAGAGGAGGAGGAAGATGAAGAGGATGAGGAAGAGCAGAAGCCTCAGCTGGAGCTGGCCATGTTGCCCCACTATGGTGGCATCAACCGAGTTCGGGTAGGTATGGTCCCAGGAAACTGCTCTGCGTACTATGAAACACACCCGACCTGACCCCTGTGTCCATAACTCCCAACACATTCTCATGTCCTTCTTTTTTTTGGTTTTTGAGACCGACTCTTGCTCTGTCACCCAGGCTGGAGTGCAGTGGCGCGATCTTGGCTCACTGCAACCTCCGCCTCCCGAGTAGCTGGGATTACAGGCTCATGCCACCACACCTGGTTAATTTTTGCGTTTTTAGTAGAGAGGGTGTTTGGCCATGTTGGCCAGGATGGTCTTGAACTCCTGACCTCAGGTGATCCCCCTGCCTCGGCCTCCCAAAGTGCTGGGATTACAGGCTTGAGCTACCGTGCCTGGCCTTTTTTTATGGGATGGAGTCTCTCTCTGTTGCTCAGGCTAGGGTGCAGTGGTGTGATCTTGGCTCACTGCAACCTCTTTTTCCCAGGTTCAAGTGATTCTCCTGCCTTGGCCTCCCAAGTAGCTGGGACTACAGGTGCCCGCCACCACACCCTTGTAATTTTTTGTTTTTTGGGGTTTTTTTTTTTTGGAGACGAAGTCTTGCGTGGTCACCCATACTGGAGGGCAATGGCGTGATCTCGGCTCACTGCAAACTCCGCCTCCCAGGTTCAAGCGATTCTACTGCCTCAGCCTCCTGAGTAGCTGGGATTACAGGCACTTGCCACCATGCCCAGCTAATTTTTGTATTTTTAGTAGAGACGGGGTTTCACCATGTTGGTCAGGCTGGTCTCGAACTCCTGACCTCGTGATCCGCCTGCTTTGGCCTCCCAAAGTGCTGCGATTACAGGCGTGAGCCACTGCGTCCGGCCAATTTTTTGCATTTTTAGTAGAGAAGAGGTTTCACCATGTTGGCTAGGCTGGTCTCAAACTCCTGACCTCAAGTGATCCTCACGCCTCAGGCTCCCAAAGTCATGGTGAGCCACCACACCCGGCCTCCTTCAGTTTTTAGAAAAGTACTTTTCACATAGTTTTATACAATGTAGTTATTATGATCACTGTCATTACACACTAGGTACTATTTTAGATTATGAGGGTATGTTTTATGTTCTTCACTTTTCTCTTTGGTAACATAGTGAGTTACAGAACTTATCTGATGGGGCTGGCATGAGGTCAAATGAAATAACATATAGTGCCTAGAATAGCACCTGGTTGTATGTAATAGGAGGTATGTATTTTCTGTTACTCTTCAGGAACTATTTTTGGTTGTGGCTGTTTTGTTTTTGAGTCAGGGTTTCACTCCTGTTGCCCAGGCTGGAGTGCAATGGCGTGATCTCGGTTCACTGCAACCTCTGCCTTCCAGGGTCAAGTGATTCTCCTGCCTCAGCCTTCCGGGTAGCTGGGACCACAAGTGCACGCCACCACGCCCGGCTAATTTTTGTATTTTTAGTAGAGACGGAGTCTCGTCATGTTGGCCAGGCTGGTCTTGAACTCCTGAACTCAAGTGATCTGCCCACCGTGGCCTCCCAAAATGCTGGGATTATAGGCATGAGGCACTGTGCCCAGCCTGTTTATTTGTGTTTTGCTTCAAAGCTAACACATCTCCTGATCAGGTAGACTTGTAAATAGAATGATATGGTATATGAAGAACACTTAGAGCAGTACTTGACTTATAACTGGGACTGTCTGTTTCCATGAAATTATTTTTGCTATGTTTCAGTACTGTTCTAGATGCAGAGGATTTAGCAGCAAGCAAAAGGTCTGTGGCTCCATGAATTTACACACTAGTCGGGGAAGGGAACGAGATAAAACTAAGTAAATATGTACCATGTCCAAAGGTGTTAACTCTCCTGGAAAAAATTCAAAGGAAGCAGGGGAAGAGGGTTAGGGTGCTCCAGGAATGGGTTGCTATTTTTAAACAGTGTGGTGAGGAAAGTATTCAGTCATAAAATGCCATTTGAGTAGATATTCACAGGTAGTGGGGCAGTGAACCCTGGACAAGAATTTGCAGGCGAGGAAAACACAAGTTCAAAGGCTCTGGGGTGAGCTTGGCATGTTTGAAGAGTTTCAAGCGAAGCTGGGGAGTCCAGTCTGTCTGGAGCAGAATGAACAAGGGGGGACAGTGACACAATTTCGGGGGCGGGCACAGAGAAGACATTGTTCAGAGCCTTGTTGGCCACTTTAAGTACTCCAGCTTTTAACTGGGAGACATTGGAGGGTTCCGGGCAGAGGAAAGACAGGGTCTGGCGTTTGTTTTAAAGTGATCCCTCTGTCTGCTGTTTTAAATATCAATTGCAGAGAGGTAAGGGTAGGAGGAAAGAATCCTGTGGGAAGACTTAGAGTATTGGGGGGAAGGATGACATCAGTAGTAGTGTGACAGCAGTAGAGATCATGAGAAGGGGGTTGGAAATGAGGTTTTTTTTTTTTTTTTTTTTTTGGAGACGGAATCTCACTTTTGTCGCCCAGGCTGGAGTGCAATGGCGCGATCTTGGCTTACTGCAACCTCTGACTCCTGGGTTCAATAGATTCTCCTGCCTCGGCCTCCTAAGTAGCTGGGATTACAGCCACCCACCAGCACGCCCAGCTAACTTTTGCATTTTTAGTAGAGGTGGGGTTTCACCATGTTGGCCAGGCTGGTTTCGAACTCCTGACCTCAAGTGATCCTCCCACCTCGGCCTCCCAAAGTGCTGGGATTACAGGCGAGAACCATTGCGCCCAGCCCTGGAAGTGAGCATTTTTAGTGTAGCCAGCATAGGTGCTGGGCATGAGGAAGAAGGGACAAGACAAGAATGAGTCCTGTAGTTCTGGGCCTGAGGTGGAGAGGGAGCAGTTGCAGGTGGCGATTAGGAGCTTGGCATTGGTTAAGTTTGAATGGTCAAGCTGGCATAATGGCTCACACCTGTAATCGCAGCACTTTGGGAAGCCAGTGCAGAAGGATGACTTGAGACCAGGAGTTCCAGACCAGCCTGGGTGATAAAGCGAGACCCTGTCTCTGCAAAAAAAAATTTTTTTTTTTTTTTTTTTTTTATGAGACAGAGTCTCGCTCTGTCACCCAGGCTGGAGAGCTGTGGCACGATCTTAGCTTACTGCAAGCTCTGCCTCCTGGGTTCACGGCATTCTCCTGCCTCAGCCTCCCGAGTAGCTGAGACTACAGGCACCTGCCACGACGTCTGGCTAATTTTTTGCATTTTTAGTACAGACGGGGTTTCACGGTGTTAACCAGGATGGTCTCAAACTCCTGACCTCGTGATCCGCCTGCCTCAGCCTCCCAAAGTGCTGGGATTACAGGTGTGAGCCACCGTGCCCGGCCTACAAAAAAATTTTAAAAGCCAGATGTGGTGGTGCTCACCCATAGTCCCAACTACTTGGGAGACTGAGGTGGGAGGGTCACTTGAGCCCAGGAGGTTGAGGCTGCAGAGAGCCGTGATGGCATCACTGCACTCCATCCTGGGCAACAGAGCTGGATCCTGTCTCAAAAACAAAAAAGTTTGAACGGTCAGTGCAGTAGGAGTCTGGAGCCCAGGAGAGATGTCAGGGCTAGGGGTACTAGAAACCTTGTGGCTGCACTGGGTCTCCTAGTGAACAAACACAGAGGCAAGGAGATCCAAGGACTGAGCCTTGTGGCGTTCCAGCATTTAGAGGGTTACCAAGACCAGGAGCCTGAACACCCTCCCAAAGACTGGCAGGAATTGCAGCCTCAGCTCCCAGGTATCTTGGGGCTCTATCCTCCCACCTCAACTCCCCCACCCACTCCCACCCCGCTGTGGAGAACTGTCCCGGTTACCATGCTGGTTTTTGCAGGTTATGATTTTCTTCCCACAGAGGTTTCTAGGAGCTGTAGTTCCAGGCCTCCGAGATCTGAGGAACCGTGCTTCTGGTTCTCTGGGATATGGGGAGCTTGTGGTCAGTGCCCTGATCCTCCTCTCCCCTCATTTCACATCACCCTTCCTCCCCCGGCTCTTCTGCAGGTGTCATGGCTGGGTGAAGAGCCCGTGGCTGGGGTGTGGTCAGAGAAGGGCCAGGTGGAGGTGTTTGCGCTGCGGCGGCTTCTACAGGTGGTGGAGGACCCCCAGGCCCTGGCAGCCTTTCTCCGGGATGAGCAGGCCCAAATGAAGCCCATCTTCTCCTTTGCTGGGCACATGGGCGAGGGCTTTGCCCTTGACTGGTCCCCCCGGGTGCCTGGTGAGTCCCTGGGGTGTTCAGGAGTCCCCGGGAGATGGGGCAAGCAGGCTCTGCAGCAAGGGGCGGGGCGCTTAGACTCCAGGGAGGGGAGCGAGCTGCGGCCAGGTGGGGCGAGGTCATTTCCTGACTCCCTTCCCCAGGTCGCCTGCTGACCGGTGACTGTCAAAAGAACATCCACCTCTGGACACCTACGGACGGCGGCTCCTGGCACGTGGACCAGCGGCCATTCGTGGGCCACACGCGCTCTGTGGAGGACCTGCAGTGGTCACCGACCGAGAACACGGTGAGGGTGGGCGGGGGTCTGGTCGTCTAGTTCTGATGGAGTTCGTGCCAGGGACCTAGAATCTTAGGTCTGAGGGAAAAGAGGGCTGGGAGCCTGACGGCAACTTAGTTTCCAGGCCAAGTGCTAGTAAGGGGGACAGTGGAAGAGACAGTAGCCCTGGGGGGCATCGGGACCACTCAGACTCCGCCTCGCCCAGGTGTTCGCCTCCTGCTCAGCTGACGCCTCCATCCGCATCTGGGACATCCGGGCAGCACCCAGCAAGGCCTGCATGCTCACCACAGCCACCGCCCATGATGGGGACGTCAATGTCATCAGCTGGAGCCGCCGGGAGCCCTTCCTGCTCAGTGGCGGGGATGACGGGGCCCTCAAGATCTGGGACCTTCGGCAGTTCAAGGTATTTTCCCAGCCTGCCCCCGGGGTCTAGAGAAGCTTGCTCCCAGCAGCCCTGGGATTTGTAGGATCTTTCCTCCTTGAATGGTTTTGTTCAACAGAGCTGGAGAGCCCTTAGAACTGGACACCCGCCTCTTCAGGGTACAGAGGAGGAAACAGGCTCAACAAGAGGAAGGGTGGTGCGTCTCCACTCTTAGAGTCACTCACTCCACCAGGAGAACAGCTGACGAGATGGAGGAGCTGGGGCTGCAGAGACTAGAACTCTCATCTGCCTGTGGGCAGAAGAAGTACAGCTGTCTGTACAGCCAGTGCTGAGAGCTTCAGAGAGTTGTAGATTTATAGATGCAACTGAGAATCGGGGCCCAGCCTGCTCGTTGTAGGAGAGGACTGAGGCACAGAAAGGACAAGAGCAGGTGTGACATGACAGCCAAGCTAAGGGTTGACACTGTGGAGCTGGGAGGGTCCCTGTGCAGGAGGAGTTGCAGTGTCTGGCATCCCTCTGGACAAAGCCACAGCCTTGTGTGGCTCTGCCTTCCTGGGCTGCCATGATGTCATCCTTTTTCCCCTGCAGTTTGATTGTTTCTATAGCATCAGCCCTGGGGAAGAGGCTGGAGATGGATTCCAGCCTCCCAGGCCCACCAGGTCACACAGGGCCCAGCTTGTTGACCATTGGAACTTCAGAGCCGCTTCTCCTAATGAGAGAGACACCAGTTGAGCGGGGCCTTTGCTGTAGTGAAAGTGCTGTCATTCTTAGTCTTTCTTTGGGTCGGCTTCCGGGGATTGTGCTTCTGTCTCCTTTCAGGCCTTTGTAGAATCTGCCAGGAGAGCTCTGAGAGAGCCATGCCCTCCTTTTTTTTTTTTTTTTTTTTTTTTTTTTTTGTGTTGGGGTTTTCCTCTTGTTGCCTAGGCTGGAGTGCAGTGGCGCAATCTCGACTCACCACAACCTCCCCCTCCTGGGTTCAAGCCATTCTCCTGCCTCAGCCTCCCGAGTAGCTGGGACTACAGGCGTGCACCACCACGCCCGGCTAATTTTGTACTTTTAGTAGAGTTTCACTATGCTGGCCAGGCTGGTCTCCAACTCCTGACCTCAGGTGATCCATCCGCCCCGGCCTCCCAAAGTGCTGGGATTACAGGCGTGAGCCACCGCGCCCGGCCCATGCCCTCCTTTTACAGGGAAGGAAACAGGCAGGCAGAGGGAAGAGCAGGGGTGACCTGAGCTGGGAGGGGCTTCTTTGCAAATGAATCCCAATTCCCAGCAACCCCTGGGCTGGTCAGCCTTCTTAGCAGCCAGAATTACCCTGTGTCCCTTTTCTGGACTGTGGGCTTGTGAGGGCTTAAGAGGTGGGGCCCTGGCTGAACCCTGAGTCTGGAGAGGGGTTGGAGGTTCTGCCTGGGTCCCCCCAAGGAGTCAGGCTGAGGCATTCAGAGCCCACCATTCCCATCCTGTCCCTCTAGTCTGGCTCCCCAGTGGCCACCTTCAAGCAGCACGTGGCCCCCGTGACCTCCGTTGAGTGGCACCCCCAGGACAGCGGGGTCTTTGCAGCCTCGGGTGCAGACCACCAGATCACACAGTGGGACCTGGCAGTGGAGCGGGACCCTGAGGCGGGCGACGTGGAGGCTGATCCCGGACTGGCCGACCTCCCGCAGCAGCTGCTGTTCGTGCACCAGGGCGAGACCGAGCTGAAGGAGCTGCACTGGCACCCGCAGTGCCCGGGGCTCCTGGTCAGCACGGCACTGTCGGGCTTCACCGTCTTCCGCACTATCAGCGTCTGAGGCGTCCCACTGGCCCTGCTTTTGCTTCCTGCTTGGAAACTGAAGTCGAACTGGGCCCCCCGGAAGGGGTTCATTCAGGTCTGTTGACTGGGACTGGCTGGCCTCTGGGCTGCCATGGTGGATTCTGTTTGATGTGTTGTTCTCTAGAAGGCCTGGGTCTGAGCCAGTGACTCCTCTCACCAAAGAACTTGGTTTAAGCAGGGCTCTGTAAGACCACTCCCACCCAGAGACTTGTGTGGCCTGGTGTGGCCTGTGTGTTGGTGGATTCCTTCCTGTCAGCTGTCACCCATTTGACCTGTGCCCCAGAACCCAGTTTTTTGTTTTGTTTGTTTGAGACGGAGTCTTGGTCTGTCGCCCAGGCTGGAGTGCGGTGACACGATCTTGGCTCACTGCAACCACTGCCTCCCAGGTTCAAGTGATTCTCTTGACTCAATCTCCTGGGTAGCTGGGATCACAGGCATGTGCCACCACACCCTGTTAATTTTTCTATTTTTAGTAGAGAAGGGGTTTCACCATGTTGGCCAGGCTGGTCTCAAACTCTTGATCTTAAGTGATCTGCCCACCCCGGCCTCCCAGAGTGCTGGGATTATAGGCGTGAGCCACTGCGTCCGGCTCAGGACCCCGTTTTGACTGCTGGTTCCCAGCAGAGAACTCAGGGGATATACAATGGCTGCATCAAATTTGAGGTGTGGGTTCTTCCAACACAATTTGCTTCTGCCCCTTGTCTTCCGGCCAGCTGGGTTTGACCAGGATTTCCCCGTGTGGGGGCAACATGCGACCCCCTCCCCTCCTCCCTGACCTAGAGGCTGGTGCTGTGTCGGGAGGAAGGTCAGGGCTCCTGAGCAGCAATAAAGGACCAGGAAGAGGCCTGAGGTGCGTGTGAGACTCTGGTCCTTTGGCCACAGCCCTGTGAGGAAACGGGGGGGAGTTTGGGGGTGGGGAGGAATTTGGTGCCCCCTGCCCCCAGGCCGCTAGGCTGGGGAGGCTGCTGGGAGTCCAGTGCAACCCTCCCTCCGCCCACTGGGTGCTGCCACGTTCTGCCTTCTCTGAGTGTCCTTTCATCTGGAACTCACTTGGGCTCAGTGACAGGGGCCTTACCCCTGCCCCCCACCAGCTGATGAAGGCTTCATCTCAGGGAACTCAGGAGCCCCCATTTCTCCTTCAGTCATTCTCCCCTTTATCACGTTTCTTTCTTTGTGTCCCCCTCTTTCAGAGTCTGTCGTCCCCCACTGTCAGTTTCCCTGCCCCCTAGTCACTGTCTCCGCCGCCGCTGTCTCCTGTCCAGCCTGCCTGGGCTGTGGCCCAGCCGCTCTGCCTGGCCGGCCTCCCTGGCTCCCCCTCTGCGGCTCTCAGCTAGCCCCACCCCCGGCCCCCCTCCATCCAGTCTCTGATCCGTCTGTGGACTCCGAGGTCGGGTGCCTGTCACACGGCCCCTGGGACCAAGGACAGACTACAGGCTCTTGGCACCCACAGAGGCTTCCCCTCAGCCCTAACCGAGGAGTCCCCAGCGGAGGGCATGGGGGTGGGCCGCCCCACCAGGTACGTGCCTCCACGCAAAGCCCCGCTGAGCCATCGCCTCCTGCTCTGCTACATCGCCCCCATCCACCCCTCCCCCAGCATCCCTGTCCTCAGCGTGGCCCCCTCAAGGAGGTCCTATCTTTCCATCAGCGACAGGCTCAGCGCCAGGAGAATCTACCCCACGTTCCGTGCCTCCACCTCTCACCCCATCCCCATGTTACGCATTTTCTCACTGGCTTCCATCCTTTCAAAGAAAGTCTCTCTCTCTCTCTCCCTCTCTCCCTCTCTGTCTCTCCCATCTCTCTGCCTCTCTGTGTCTTACACAATTTCATCTCCCCATGTCGCCATTTCTTAAAACATTTCTTTTTTCTTTTTCGTTTTCCCAATTGCCTTGTCTACCTCTGTCTCCCTCCATCTAGGTCTCTGTCTCCCCCTCTCTCTGGGTCTGTGTCCCCCTCTGTCTCTGAGTCTCTGTCCTGTCAACGTCTCTGTCCCTTTCCCTCTGGATCTCTGTCCCTTTGCTTCTGGGTCTCTGTCCCCCTCTCTCTCAGGGTCCCTGTCCTGCTTGGTCCCTGTACTTTTTCTCGGGGCACCCTCTCAACATCCCTCCTCCTTCCCATCTCTGCATGTCCTTGTCTTTCTGCAGTCTCTGCTTTCCAACCTGCCATCCAGCCCCCACTGGTAGGTGGGGAGCAGCGGGGAACACCCTGGTTTTGGAAGAGTGGGAGAGTGTTTATTTGGGTGGGTGAGGGTGGGGCCTGGGGGTGGGGCTTCTTGGCCTCAGATTAGACAGTGACTTTGACACGAAGTTGAAGCACCTTAAGCCCTGTATGTCCTTTATATGGAAACATTAAGCTGCTCTTGCAGGTCAGGTGGAGGATCCCTTTCCCTCCCGCCCTGCTTTTGCCAGGGGAGGGGGGTGCCCCGAGCCTGAGTCGCAGCCAGCCTGGGAGCTGGGCCATGTTGGCCACAGACAGCCCCCTGGTGAAGGTCCCCGTCGGCTTTGGGAAGTAAACGTGGGTCTGCCTCACGGGGCTGAGGTGGGACTGGAGGATTTCAAGGGCAGAGCTCTGGGAAGGAAAGAAAGGCTTAGGACCCGACCAACATTCTCCTTGGCACTGCGGGGGTCTGGCCAGCTCATGGCGTTCCCTGAGCCTGTTCCCCAGCTGTGAAAGGGGATGATGATCTTCACCTCCCGGCATCCTGAGCGGCCAAGGTGAGCAGTGGGGTCGGAGAGTCCAGTGGGGGCTGCGGGCATGTCGGGAGCTCAGTGCGAGGCCTCGCGTGTACTAGGTGTGTTGGAAACCAGAGTGCGCTTGGGAAGACTGTGCTTTGGCACTCGGGCCGTGGCTCCCAGGAGGCCTGGGTGGGAGGCTAGGTTTTGCCACTCCTCTCCCCACTGGCTGAGAGACCTGTGACAAGGGACTAACCTGAGCCTCAGGTGGCTTTTCTGTGGAAAGCCATGTCCCTCCTTCCCTTTGGTGAGAGATGGGCAGGTCGGGGTGAGAGGTCCAGGCTGGGGACTGGGGAGCACAGGTCAGTGTCAGTGCCCATCTGCCTCCCCGGCCCATGGGGGTGGTTCCCGGGGTGGAGCCAGTGCAGACTGGGGATCCCCAGGCTGGGGAGGGCTGCAGGTGTAGACGCTGCATCCTGATGTTGACCTCCAGACTGCCCCCTTGGGCAACAAGCCTATTTCCCCTTTTTGGGAAAACAGTCTCTAACATGCAGGGTTGTCAGGGTTGTCAAGGGTGAGACAGAGTCAAGGTTGGGGTACACTGTGGGCGCCGGACACAGCCAGGCTGCTCCCCTCTCACCTCAGCCTCAGCTTTGCCTCTGTCAAGTGGGCCTAATGAACCCCAGCGAATGGCAGGGCTGCCTCCGTGGTTGTGGGAAGCAGGTGCAGGGCTTTGGGAGACCCAGTTGGTGCCAAACTTGACGTTGTCTCATGGTCTTCTTTCCCAATGGAGTGTGCCAGGCCCCACCAAGAAAGCCCTGAGGATCCCCAGGTTCCAGCACAAATTATTTAACCCCTGGTATGGCTTGTCCTGATCCAGCCAGTTCCTGGGACGTTCCCACCACAGGGCCAAGCGTTCGGTAACCTTGCAGTGAACCCTGAAGGCAATGAGAGGTGCAGGTCCATGCCTAGCCCTTTCCTTTCCTCCACCCTGACAGACTGCTGCGATTCCCTCCATTTCTTTTCTTCGTTTATTTATTATTATTGATGTATTTTTTAGACACAGGGTTTCGCTGTCTTCCCCAGGCTGGTTCTCAAACCCCTGGCCTCACACATTCCTCCTGAGTTGGACTCCCAAAGTCCTAGGAGTACAGGTGTGAGGCACTGCATCGGCCCTCTTTTTTTTTTTTTTTTTTTTTTAAAGAGATGGGGTCTCACTCTGTTGCCCAGGCTGCAGTGCAGTGGTACCATCATAGCTCACTGCAGCCTTGAACTCTGGGTTCAAGTGATCCCCTACCTCAGCCTCTAGAGTAGCTGCCTCACCATGGCTGGCTAATTTTTGTTTTTAACATAGGGTCTTGCTATGTTCCCCAAGCTGGTTTCAGACTCCCGGTTTTAAACAATCCTTCTACCTTGGCCTCCCAAAGTGCTGGGATCACAGGTGGGAGCCACCATGCCCAGCTCCCCCAGGCCTCCTGCCTTTCACAGATGAGAGAGCTGAGGCTCAGGAAAGGATGTGGCCTGTCGTCAGTCACACACCTAGTAAATGGCTGAGCAAACTGAGTCTCTGGAAAAGGAAGCCAGAGATCCCAGGGGACATGGTGGGTGAGCAACTAAGCCAGGATCGGGCCCTTATCCAGAAGGCCCTTCCTGGTCTTTTAAGAAGTCCCAATTTTCCCACCTCAGAATTGAGGATACCGAGATTCAGAAAGAGTTGCCAAGGATCCGAGGGTTGGGCATGAGCCCATTTCATTTATTTTTTAATAGCTTCATTGAAATCTAATTCACATCTCATATCACACACTCATTACAGGGTACAATTCAGTGGCTTTTCGTATATTCACGACTGTGCAGCCATCACAATTTTTTTTTTTTGAAACGGAGTCTTGCTTTGTTGCCCAAGCTGGAGTACAGTTGCACGATCTTGGCTCACTGCAACCTCTGTCTCCTAGGTTCAAGTGATTCTCCTGCCTCAGCCTCCCGAGTAGCTGGGATTACAGGGGCGTGTGCCTGTAATCACCACACCCAGCTAATTTTTGTATTTTTAGTGGAGACGGGGTTTCACCATGTTGCCGAGGCTAGTCTCAAACTCCTGACCTCAAGTGATCTGCCCACCTTGGCCTCCCAAAGTCCTGGGATTACAGGTGCCAGCCACCACGCCCGGCCAGCATAATGTTTTCGAGGTTTATCCATGTTGTTGCATCTATCAATACTTCATTTGTCTTTATTGTAAAATACTATTCATTGGATGAATATACCACATTTTATTTATTCGTTAGTTGGTTGATACTTGGGTTTCCACCTTTTGGCTATTATGAGTAATGCTGCTGTGAACATTTGTGTACAAGTTTTTGCCATCTGTTTGCATTTCTCTTGGGTGCATAAGTATGAGTGGAATTGCTGCGTGATGTGGTAATTCTATGTTTAACCATTTAAGTAACTGCCAGACTGCTTCCTACAGCAGCTGCCAGTTTTCATGCCCCCCAGCAGTGTATGAGGGTGCCAGTTTCTCCACATTCTTGCCAACACTTGTTTTTTTTATTATAGCCATTCTAAGTGGGTGCAAAATGGTATTCCTTTGTGGTTCTGATTTGCATTTCTCTGATGGCTGATGATGCTGAGCATCTTTTCATATGTTTATTAGCCATTTGTATACCTTCTTTGGAGAAATGTCTGTACAGATCCTTTGCCCACTTTTTTTGTGCCTCAGCCTCCAGAGTAGCTGGGACTACAGATGTGCACCACCAGGCCCGGCTAATTTTTGGATTTTTAATAGAGATGGGATTTTGCCATGTTGGCCAGGCTGGTCTCAAACTCCCGAGCTCAAATGATCCAGCTTCCTCGGCTTCCCAAAGTGTTAGGATGACAGGCGTGAGCTGCTGCGCCTGGCCCCCTTTGCCCACTTTTAAATTGGGTTATTTGGGCTGGGCACCAGCCAGCATGGTGAAACCCTGTCTCTACTAAAAATACGAAAATTAGCTGGAATGGTGGCCTGAGCCTGTAATTCCAGAGACTCAGGAGGCTGAGGCAAGAGAATCTCTCAAACCCGGGAGGCAGAGGTTGCAGTGAGCTGAGATTGCACCCCTGACTCCAGCCTGGGCGACTGAGACTCGGTCTGAAACAAAAAAAGGTGTGTGGGGGGGGGGGGCGGTTATTTATCTTTTCATTATTGAGTTGCAAGGGCTCTTTATATAGGCTAGATACAAGTTCCTTATCAGGTATATGATTTGCAACTACAGTATCTTCTCCCATTCATGGGTTGTCTTTTCCCTTTCTTAAAAAATTTTTTGGAGACACGGTCTCGCTCTGTCGCCCAGGCTGGAGGGCAGTGGTGCAATCATAACTCACTGCAGCCTCCAACTCCCGGGCTTAAGCCATCCTCCCACCTCAGCCTTCCAAGTAACTAGGACTATAGGTTTGCATTACCACATCTAGCTAATTTTTAATTTTTTGTAGAGCAAGCCCCTTGCTATGTTGTCCAGGCTGGTCATGAACTCCTGGGCTCAAGTGATCCTCCTGCCTCAGCCTCTCAAAGCACTAGGATACAGGGGTGTACCACCTTACCTGGCCTCTCTTCACTTTCTTGATAGTGTCTTTGGGAGCACAAAAATTTTTTAGTTCTGGCTGGGTGCAGTGGCTCACGCCTGTAATCCCAGTACTTTAGGAAGCCAAGGTGGGAGGATCACTTGAGGTCAGGAGTTCAAGACCAGCCTGGCCAACATGGTGAAACCCCATCTCTACTAAAAATACAAAAATTAGCCAGGCGTGGTGGTGCATGCCTGTAATCCTGGCTACTCGGGAGGCTGAGGCAGGAGAACCCAGGAGACAGAGATTGCAGTGAGCCAAGATCGCGCTACTGCACCCCAGTCTGGGTGACAAAGTGAGAGTCCGTCTCAAAAAAAAAAAAAGTTATTTAGTTCTGATGCAATTCAATTGATGTAATTTTTTCCTTTTGTTACTTTGCGAATCTGTTTTTCAACCACAGTCAACCTCAGAGCCCTGAGGCATCTCTCCATGCTGAGAAGCAGTTACACCTTACAGTTAGGAGCTTGGACTCTGGAGCTGGATGGCTAGCATTTAAATCCCAGTTTACTTAGCTGTGGTCTTGGGGAAGTTACTTAAACTTTCTGTGCTTCAGTTGCCTCATCTAGAAAATGGGGATAATGATGTCTGCCTCATAGGCTTGCTCTGAGGCTCAAATATGTAAATTCATGTAAAGTGCTTACAACAACCTCCAAACTGTATAAACAGTATAATTGATAGAACACAAATTATGAATTCAGTACATAGATTTAGCACTGTATAAATGCATGCTGTAATTATTGTGGCACTTGCTATAATATCGTTATTGTTATAGTATTTTCTGTTGTTGTTATTCAAGTATCTTCTATAGTATTGTTGCTGTTTATGCTGCATCTTCCAACTTGGAAGGGGAGTATGGGCCAGGTGGGGTGGCTCAGGCCTGTAATCCCAGCACTTTGGGAGGTTGAGGAGGGAAGATCGCTTGAGGCCGGGAGTTCGAAACCAGCCTGAGCAACATAGTGAGGCCCCTGTCTCTATAAAACAAAAATTAAATTAATAAAACATTTTTAAAAAGAAGGTGGCTGGCAGGGCGCAGTGGCTCACACTTGTAATCCCAGCACTTTGGGAGGCCGAAGCGGGCGAATGATGAGGTCAGGAGATTAAGACCATCTTAGCCAACATGGTGAAACCCCTTCTCTACTAAATTACAAAAACAGCTGGGCATGGTGGTGCCTGCCTGTAATCCCATTTACATAGGAGGCTGAGGCAGGCGAATCACTTGAACCCAGGAAGCAGAGGTTGCAGTGAGCTGAGGTTGCAGTGAGCTGAGGTTGCCGTGAGCTAAGACTGCGCCACTGCACTGCAGCCTGGCGACAGAGCAAGACTACGTCTCAAAAAAAAAAAAAAAAATTACCCAGGCGTGGTGATTTGCGCCTGTAGTCCCAGCTACTCAGGAGGCTGAGACAGGAGAATCGCTTAAACTTGGGACGCAGAGGTTGCAGTGAGCCAGGATCGTGCCACTGCACTCCAGCTTGGGCGACAGAGTGAGGATCTTTTCTCCAAAAAAAAAAAAAAAAGTATAGTTCCACCTATTTGACAGATGAGGCCACTAAGCTCCAACGGGGAGCATGCTTGGCCGATGAGCTCACCTATTCCTGGTGCCCCTGACGTTTCTGCCGGTTTCTTGTCCCAGCAGGTTGGGGGCGCCTGCCCCCCACTAGTCCAAGTGGAGGGGGTCCCTCCGCCCAATGGGCCTGGCCAGGGCCCTACGCCGCCTCAGCGGCGCCCTGGATTCGGGAGATAGCCGGGCGGGCGATGAAGAAGAGGCCGGGCCCGGGTTGTGCCGCAACGGGTGGGTGCCGGCGCGGGTACAGTCACCGGTGGGCCGGCGCCGTGGTCGCTTCGTCAAGAAGGACGGGCACTGCAATGTGCGCTTCGTGAACCTGGGTGGCCAGGGCGCGCGCTACCTGAGCGACCTGTTCACCACGTGCGTGGACGTGCGCTGGCGCTGGATGTGCCTCCTTTTCTCCTGCTCCTTCCTCGCCTCCTGGCTGCTCTTCGGCCTGGCCTTCTGGCTCATAGCCTCGCTACACGGCGACCTGGCCGCCCCGCCACCGCCTGCGCCCTGCTTCTCACACGTGGCCAGCTTCCTGGCCGCCTTCCTCTTCGCGCTGGAGACGCAGACGTCCATCGGCTACGGCGTGCGCAGCGTCACCGAGGAGTGCCCGGCCGCTGTGGCTGCCGTGGTGCTGCAGTGCATCGCCGGCTGCGTGCTCGACGCCTTCGTCGTGGGTGCTGTCATGGCCAAGATGGCCAAACCCAAGAAGCGCAACGAGACGCTGGTCTTCAGCGAGAACGCCGTCGTGGCGCTGCGCGACCACCGCCTCTGCCTCATGTGGCGCGTCGGCAACCTGCGTCGCAGCCACCTGGTCGAGGCCCACGTGCGTGCCCAGCTGCTGCAGGTGCGGACCTCCACGAGCCCTGGGGGATTGTGGGAGATGTAGGCCTGAGGTTGAGGGGCATGCGGTCCTGGAGGGGGCGTGGACTACAACTCCCAGCAGCCTCTCAGGCCTGTGGCTTGCGAATGGGTCACTGGGCAGTTGGGGATGTAAACCCAAGAGAGAGGTCTGTGACCAGCTCTTCCTGGAGGCCTGGACTTGGGACATACAGAGCTTCCTGTGGCTTGAGGATGGGCTGCCTGTGGGTAGCCCCGAAAGGGCCACACCTGGCCTGTCAAGGCCCCGGGCCGTAATTCCCAGAAGCCTCTGGGTCAAGGGGGACCTGCCCAAAGATGGGGTGGCCTTAGATGCAGCTTTGCGGGGGGGGGGAGGGGGGGGCCTGCGTGACTCAGGTGTACAATTCCCACTGGAACCTGTGGCACAGACGGGGGCCTGTGACTTGAGGCTCCCGGGAGAAGCAGGCCCTGGAATGGGTGCAGCTCATCATTGTGGAGCACAGTTCTCCAGGCCTCTAGACGTGGGGTCCTGCAGCTCTGTGGGAAAATTCATTCCCCAACTCAATGGCCCATCGTGTCCCACTAGCCTCCTGCCCTCTGAAAGCAGGGTGGGAGGTGGCAACGAAACGAAACTGCACCTCCCATTGGCCCCTGGGATAATGGCTCCCTCCCATGCCCTGAGGAAGGGGCCTTAGTGTTCCTAGAATTGTGGTCAAATTGCTCAAACATCTCTGTTCCCAAGAAACTCTGGGCCAGCAGCTGCCATTGCCCAAGTAAAGTGACTTTAGAACTCTGGGCTGAGGCTGGACTTGGAGAGGATCAGGGGTGGTGGGAGCTGCAACTCCCAGCCGCCTCTGGGGTTCCTCTACTCGGGGCTCCCGGAGACAGTTACAAGAGGAGGATAGGTGCCCACCTCCTACTTCTATCTCCTGCCTGATGCTTTGAGATGCCAGGGTTCATGAATCCGAGGGACACTGTCTCTTGCAAAAGTTTGTGGGGCAGTGACTTGGCCTGGGAGGTGGCTATGGAACCCGCAGGTAGGTGGGGGTGAAATACCCACACCCCCACAACGCTTGCTCACACAGAATGACATGGAAGGGTTTGCAGTTGCCCTGGCAGCTTGGATAGCTCAGGGGAGAGCCCAGGGATAAGCCTGAGGCAGTGGTGGGTACAGAATGTTGGACCTGTGTTGCCCTAACTCTCCCTTCTTGTCATCTGGTTTATCTTTCTCTGGCCACATACTAAAAGCCATTTTTCTCTCCCCCTCCTTCTCCAATTCTCTGTTGGATGTCATTCTTATTTTCTGTTGTCGCTTCGATTTCATCTCTGTCTTGCTGATTTCTGTGTCTGTATGTCAATATCACTCTGTCCCTCTCTCCTCCTTCTCTTCCCCCGCCACACCCCTCTTCCCATTTTCTATCCCCAAACCCCGAGTCTCTTTCCTCTCTCTTCATCTCTGGGTCTCCGTCTCCCCTCCTCCCATCCTGGATCTCTGGCTCCCTCACTGGGTTTCTGTGCCCTCCCCTGCATCTCTCTGGGTTGCCGGCCCCATCTCTGGATCCGTGTTCTCACCCTTTCCTTCACTCCTGTGGTCTTTACCTTCTTCTTTCTCTGCATCTCTTCCTCTCTCACACTCCCTCTGTCTCTGCCCGTCTCTGTGCTCCCTGCTGTCTGTCTTTGGCTCCTCGCCTCCCACTGCAGCCCCGTGTGACCCCAGAGGGTGAGTACATCCCGCTCGACCACCAGGATGTGGATGTGGGCTTTGATGGAGGCACCGATCGTATCTTCCTCGTGTCCCCCATCACCATCGTCCATGAGATCGACTCTGCCAGTCCTCTGTATGAGCTAGGACGCGCCGAGCTGGCCAGGGCTGACTTCGAGCTGGTGGTCATTCTCGAGGGGATGGTTGAGGCCACAGCCATGACCACACAGTGTCGCTCGTCCTACCTCCCTGGTGAACTTCTCTGGGGCCATCGTTTTGAGCCAGTTCTCTTCCAGCGTGGCTCCCAGTATGAGGTCGACTATCGCCACTTTCACCGCACTTACGAGGTCCCAGGGACGCCGGTCTGCAGTGCTAAGGAGCTGGATGAACGGGCAGAGCAGGCTTCCCACAGCCTCAAGTCGAGTTTCCCCGGCTCTCTGACTGCATTTTGTTATGAGAATGAACTTGCTCTGAGCTGCTGCCAGGAGGAAGATGAGGACGATGAGGCCGAGGAAGGGAATGGGGCGGAGACAGAAGATGGGGCTGCTAGCCCCCGAGTTCTTACACCAACCCTGGCGCTGACCCTGCCTCTGTGATGCAAACTGATGTAGCCTTTCCTTATGTGTGCCCCCTTCCCCAAGGTAGCAAGATGGAGAGATAGGGCTCTCTCCTGGGATGGGGGCAGGTGTTCCCTAAGACCAACAGGCCTGCTGGGTAAATGACTAGGTGGTAAGGTTCTGCCATGTCTGGTGACCCACCATGGACATACTGGACCTTAATTTTAATTTCTCTGCTTCTGTGTTCCCTCCTGAGACCCCTTTATGAGCCTGATTCCTGAGTCTCACCAGAGTTCTGGATCACCCAAGAGGAAAAGACTGGTGGTTCTAGATCCCTCTATATGGGGGCACCTGGATTGTTGACCAGGGTGAGAAACCAATGGTATAGACTGCCTCTGGGGAAGCACGTTGGCAGTTCTTGAACAGCATCAGAGATCAAGAGTTTGTAGGTCTGTATTTACCTAAGCTTCAAGGGAGTGTTGCTTCTCAACTCAGCTAACTGAGCAGCAAATCATTTGTTCTAGACCACCTAAGGAGGGAAGGTTATGGAATGCCCCAAGTATGCAAGATCATCTTGATTGACCAAAGACAAAAAAAAAAAGAAAAAGGAAAAGAAAAAGACCTGTGGTTCTAGAAAGCTCATTAGTTGAGATTCTGAGTCTAGGTTGACCACAGAGGCAAGCACTGGTGATTCTAGGACAGGTTTGACCTGGAGAGTTGAACTACTCTAGAAACTAAAGAGTAGTGTTTCTAGAATGCACAAAACGTTGAGTCTGTGGGTTTAGAAAGACTAAAGTAACAGATTAGGAATTCTTGATATTAGACAACTCCAACTTCTGGCTGTAGAGCACCCAACCAAGAGAATAAGCAATGCTTTGAAAGGATCCACGGGGTGGGTTTTTTTAAGTGCCATTCTAGAATGTCCAAAGGGAATCAGGATTCTGTGGCTCTAGACTGATCACAGAGTCAAGGAAGCAGTGGCAATTCTAGATGTCTGAGATTTTGCTGGTTCCAGCTTGGCCAATGGAGTTGAGAATCTCGATGATGCTAGATGACTTCTTGTGGTTCTGTAATGCCAAAAGGAATGAAGGCTCCAGGCATCCAGAGTTGTCCATTACCAAAGCCTGTAAGTTCTCATCACCTCCAGGTGGACTTCTTAGCAGTGCCAGGAGGTGGACTCAGGACTTGAGAAGCAACAATTCTGGGTTGACCTAGAAGTTGAAGGTTCAGGTGAGGCCCTGTAGGGCACAGGGCTAATTAGTGGACAAGGGAAGGGAGAGGCCCAGGGCTGGTGAGTCTAGAATGCTCTGGAACCCTACACCTAGTGATGTGTGTCTATTTCTTTTTTTCTTTCTTTCTTCTTTTCTTTTTTTTTGAGACAGAGTCTTGCTCTGTCACCCAGGCTGGAGTGCAATGGTGTGATCTCAGCTCACTGCAACCTCCGCCTCCCGGCTTCAAGTGATTCTCGTGCCTCAGCCTCCCGAGTCGCTGGGATTACAGGCATGAGCCACTATGCCCGGCTAATTTTTGTATTTTTAGTAGAGACGGGGTTTCGCCATGTTGGCCAGGTTGGTCTCAAACTCTCGACCTCAGATGATCCACCTGCCTCGGCCTCCCAAGGAGCTGGGATTACAAGCATGAGCCACCATGCCCAGCCGTGTGTCTGTTTCTTAAAGATGTTATACATATGTATATTATATATATATAATATAAATACAGATATCTATTTTTTTCCCCTGGTCCCTACAACAGGCTTAAAGATGGAGCACTAACTAATTGGAATGAGGTCCTTTTCAAGGACCCCAGAAGCTTTGCTCTAAATCCCAATACTGCCTCAACTTACTGTGTCACTTTGGACTCCTCTTCATGTCAGTTTCCCCATCTGTAAAAATGGGATATTGGAACTTGAAGTTATTCAGGGGCCTTTCCAGCAGGACGAGTCCTCACTTCACCGAGGGTGGGATGGGCATTTGAGTCCTGGGGATTTCCTTCCTCTCCCCAGTGCTGGATCCTACGACCTTCCAGGAGAGGCTGGGATGTAAGATACTCTTAGAGGCTGGCTCTGAACTCGGGTGTCTGAATCACAGGGCAAGGGTAGGCGTGGGCTGTGGCTAACAGCCAGAGTCACTTCCCTGGCCCAACTTGGGGATCTGGGGAGGAGGAGGTAGCTCTGGACACTGGGGTTCTTCCCATTGTGGGAGAATGACTGTTTTAGGGGGAGACCCGTCCCCCAGATTAAAGAACTGGGAGCCCTAGAGGGTGTGTCTGTGAATGTGCTTCTCGGTCCTCGGACCTGGCCCCCTGCCCATGCTGCCATCTACCTAAATGCCCCGCAGGCTGGAAGCCAGCTGCAGAGGGAGCCAGTGACAGGGAGGAGGACGTGTTCCCACCCTGTATTCTGGACCGAGGGCAGCCACTGTCATTGCCATTCAGCCTTCACAAGTGCTGCATCAACCCAAATGCCCCCATCCAGCTCTCCATCTCCCTTTATCCCTCGGAATCCCCATGTAATAACCGGATGGGATTAATTAGCTGGCGGCTCTCTCAGCTCAGGGTGTCTGGGGTAGGTAGGGACAGGGGCAATGGAAATGCAAGGTGGGGGAAGGATGTTAAGTTGGAAGTGAAGGGGCAGGGAGGGGGTTTTGTTTGGAAGGAGAGCGGGAGCAGGGCAGCCCAGCCTGGGTTTCCACTGGGGAGGGCAGGGCCTGGGCCACTCATAAAGGTCAGTGAGGGGATTAGGAGCCTCCATGTCTAATCCGGTAGCTTAACCAGGTCCTGGCCCCAGATCCGTCTCCACCTGCCCAGCCCAGGGACAGAAAATGAGGACGAGGCCCAGACACTACTTCAGCCCCCATTACGGCTTCCCTCTTTACAGGGGTGCCTGGGTTCCCCATTCCAGCCAGGCCTTTAATCCCATTCCCTTACAAATAATGGGACCTAGAGGCTGGGGAAGGGGAAGGGGGCTCAGAGGAGGGAGGAGTTTAAGAAGGGCAAGGTTGGCCAGGCACGGTGGCTCACGCCTATAATCCTAGCATTTTGGGAGGCTGAGGTGGGTGGAGCACCTGAGGTCAGGAGTTTAGACCAGCCTGCCCAACATGACGAAACCCTGTCTTTACTGAAAATACAAAAATTAGCCAGGCATGGTGGTGGGCGCCTGTAATCCCAGCTACTTGGGAGGCTGAGGCAGGAGAATCGCTTGAACCTTGGGGGTGGAGGTTGCAGTGAGCTGAGATCACGCCAGTTCACTCCAGGCTGGACAAAAGAGCAAAATTCAGTCTCAAAAAAAAAAAAAAAAAAAAAAGGCAATAGTATGAGAGGACAAGGGGGGACATGAGGGGAGCCAGGGAGGAAGAAAAGGCTTCTGAGATGGGAGAAGGAATCAGAGAGGTGGGAGGACGCTGAGGAAAGGGGAGTTGTCTTAGCGGGAGGATGCTCGGGGAAGGGAGGAATCTTAGGAGGATGTTAAGCTAAGGGGAGGAGTTTGGAGAAATGAGGGAGGAGTCTGAGCGGCAGAAGGTGCCAGGAAGGCTGAGCCTGTGCTTTCACTAAATTTGATCTTCCCCTCTTCCATTCTCCATGACCAATACCAAATAGCATAGCATTTAGATAAAAGAGCAAATCTTGGCCAGGCGCGAAGGCTCACGCCTGTAATCCCAGCACTTTGGGAGGTCAAGGTGGGTGAATCACTTGAGGTCAGGAATTCGAGACCAGCCTGGCCAACATGGTGAAACCCCGTCTCTATTAAAAATATAAAAATTAGCTGGGCGTGATGGTGCATGCCTGTAATCCCAGCTATTCGGGAGGCTGAGGCAGGAGAATTGCTTGAACCCGGGAGGCGGAGGTTGCAGTGAACCGAGATCGCGCAACTGCACTCCAGCTTGGACGACAGACCAAGACTCTATCTCAAAAAAAAAAAAAAAAGGAAAAACGAAGAAGTCTTTCGTTTCACCACTTCACGACTCCGAAGAGGCTGAGGGGGATGGGGAGGGCATAGATGGTCGTAAGGAAAGGGTTTGGAGGTAAGAAGGGGCTGAGAGGGGAAATACACGGAGAAGAAAAGCAAAACAAAAAGAGGCCGAAGGCTGCTCCCGGTTGCCTGGCAACCTCTGCGGTCAGAAGCCAGCATGGCCTGCTAGGAGGTGTGGCTTACGGAAACAAGCCAGTTATAGCCCCGCCTCCTGGCAACAGGATTAACTAAGTACTGCCCCCAGCAACGGATTATTGGAGGCGGGGTTCGGTTTACCTAGTCTCCAAGTGTCCAAGGCCTTTGAGCAGGCGCAGAGATGGCTGTACCGCGTACGTCCGCCTCCGCGCAACACCTTTCTGGGGCTTCCCATTGGAGAGCAAACCTGTCAAGTGCTTTCTGTTCTTTCGGAGGCGGGGCCTCCTACCCTGCCTGCACTCCGATTGGCCTCGTGGGCCGTCTACCTCCGGCCGGACATACCGACATCAGCTTTTTGTACGACTGTTGGACCTGGAAGACGATCCTTTGGTGGCGAGGGCGGGGAGGAAAAAAGCGTCCACTGTGGATTGGACGGTGTCAAAAAGAGGGGCGGTCCCTACTGAAGGGGCGGTTGGGCGACCAAGGGAGAGTCTTTTCAGCGCTGAGGACTGGCGCTGAGGAGGCGGCGGTGGCTCCTGGGGCGTTTGAGCGGGCTCACCCGAGCCCGCGGGCCAACGCGGATCCAGGCCCGACCGGCGGGACCGCCCCGGACTCCCCGCGGGCCTTCCTAGCCGCCATGGAGGACGGCGTCTATGGTAGGTCGGGGAGGGGCGGGGTCGGCTGGGAGCTGCTGGAGCCTTTTCTCCTGAACGTTCGGCCGCGAACGTTTCCCTCTGGCGCGCGCCGCCCAGAGGCGTTCGGCCCAGTAGTAGACTTGTCGCGCCGCTTTTGTGGGGCGCTGGACGGGCTTCCGGCGGGGCCCGAAAGCGGGGCGTTCCAGGCCATTGTTTGGGCTGAGCCTGTTTCCGGTGGCGGCGGGAGGGGCGGGATGGAGCGGTGGAGGCGAGGCCGGGGCGGAACCATTCCCGCTGGAGGGGCGGGCAAGCCCAGCGTCTGCCGGGGCCGGGGAGGGGCGCTCGGGTTGCAGGGAGGGGAGAAATCTTGGGGGGCGGGGGCCTTCGATGTCCCGCCCCACCTTCCCAATTCTACGGAGCTGTCATCAGCTCCCCCGGCCGTAGTGACTGCTCATGGACCCAGGAGTCCGGATAACCAGGTCCCCAGCTACCTCGCCAGTAATGGAGTCAGAAAACCAAGGCCTCAGTCCCCTTCCAAGTAATGGACCTAGAAGCTCAGGCCCCCAACCCTTTCTTCCCTCACACCTAAAAGCTCAGGCACCTATTCCCCTTCTCCTTCAGACTCTGGAATCCGGGCCCCAAGTCCCCTCCTCCCGCCAGGACTCAAGAGTTTAGAGCCCCGGCCCTTCCTCCTCTGCACGGAGGAATCCAGGCCCCCAGCCCAGTCTTCTGTGCAGACACGGAAGGTCCTTATGCATCCTCTCCCAGCTCTGTCCGCCCCCAGATTGCAGGAATTCGGGCTCACGGCCCCCAGCACTGACTTTTAAACCGTGACCCCGACCCCTAGAACCCCCAGACTTGACTCCGGAGGAACGGATGGAGCTGGAGAACATCCGGCGGCGGAAGCAGGAGCTGCTGGTGGAGATTCAGCGCCTGCGGGAGGAGCTCAGTGAAGCCATGAGCGAGGTGGAGGGGCTGGAGGCCAATGAGGGCAGGTGAGGGCTGGGGCGGGTGACCTGGGGGGCGTGGGGTTGACTGAGGCCTGGAATGCCCAGGCATTGACCCCCCATCCCCCACCCTGCTCTCTGCTCCTGCAGTAAGACCTTGCAGCGGAACCGGAAGATGGCAATGGGCAGGAAGAAGTTCAACATGGACCCCAAGAAGGTGCTTGGGGCCACAGGACTGGGATCAGCTGGGCAAACATCCAGGCAGGGGCTTCTGGCACCTCCAGGTTCCAGAAGCGTGATGGTTCCAGGTCTATTCTAGGTGGACAGACTTGGTCCTAATCCCTGGATTCAGATACTGGCTGTCCATTTGTTCTCTGAACACTGACCAGGTGTTCCAGCCCTCCTGACTCTTGTGTTTCGTCCCCTGCCCTGAAGGTTGTCTTCCACTTTCTACTTGTATGGGCGCACTTCTTCTGGTCGCAAGATGAGCTCGAGTCTTGTAGGGGCTACAGACAAAGTGATATGCACAAAGGAGAGTTGACCTCCCTCCGGCAAAGGTGCCATGACAGAGGGAGGTATCAGGGTAGTAGACTTCCGGAGGAGGCAGGCTGGTGGAGTCAGGAAGGGCTTCCTTGAGGAGGAGACATTCAGGTCGGGTTTGAAGGATGAGTAGGTGTTCACTAGGTGGAGGAAAGGCTTTTGTTCACTTACTTTTTTTTTTTTTTTGTGAGACAGAGTCTTGCTCTGTCACCCAGACTGGAGTGCAGTGATGTGATCTCGGCTCACTGTAACCTCCCCGTCCCATGTTCAAGCGATTCTCCTGCCTCAGCCTCCCAAGTAGCTGGGCTTACAGGCTCCCCCCACCATGCCCAACTAATTTATGTATTTTTAGTAAAGATGGGGTTTTACCACGTTGGCCAGGCTGATTTCAAACTCCTGACTTCAGGTGATCTGCCCACCTCAGCCTCCCAAAGTGCTGGGATTACAGACATTGAGCCACCATGTCCGGCCTATTCACATACTCATTTAACACCCGTTTTCTTTTGTTTTTTTTTTTTTTTTTTGAGACAGAGTCTCACTCTGTCGCCTAGGCTGAAGTGCCATGATGCAATCTTGGCTCACTGCAAGCTCTGCCTTTTGGGTTCACGCCATTCTCCTGTCTCAGCCTCCCGAGTAGCTGGGACTATAGGCGCCCACCACCACGCCCGGCTAATTTTTTGTATTTTTTTAGTAGAGACGGGGTTTCACCGAGTTAGCCACGATGGTCTCGATCTGCTGACCTCGTGATCCGCCCACCTTGGCCTCCCAAAGTGCTGGGATTACAGGCGTGAGCCACCGCGCTGTGCCTTTAACACCCATTTTCTGAGGCCTCTCGAGAGCCTGATCCTGTGTAGGGCAATGCTGGGGACCCAAAGAAGAATTAGATACTGCCCTGTGCTCAGCCCCTGGACACGGATACCACAATTCAGAGTGAGATATGGCAGTCGTAGAGAGGTCTTCATAGCACAGAGAGCGAGAGAAGCCTCCAGTCTAGCAAGGGCTTGGAGTTCACAGCCCTTGAGGGACTGCGTCTGTTCAAGGTTGTCACATCATTCTTTCCTGAAGCAATTGGAATTCTGTTCAGTCATTCAACAAACGTTTATTGGCTGGGTTCGGTGGCTTATGCCTGTAATCCCAGTGCTTTGACAGGCCGAGGCGAGAGGATTGCTTGAAGGCAGGAATTTGAGACCAGCCTGGGCAGCATAGTGATAACTCATCTCTAGAAAAAGTAAAAATAAATAAATTATCCAGGTGTATTGGTGCATGCCTATAGTCCCAGCTTCTCAGGAGGCCGAAAGGAGAGGATCCGTTGAGCCCAGCGGTTCGAAGCTGCAGTGAGCTGTGATCACGCCACTGCACTCCAACCTGTGCAGTAGAGCGAGACCAGGTCTCAGAAAGAAAAGAACATGTACTGAGCGTCTGTTCCTTGCCAGACCCTGTTGTTGGTGCTGGAATTAACCAGGCAAAGGCAGAGAGGGTAGGCCATGAGGTGCAAAGGCCATGAGTTGGGAAGAAACCTATTTAAGACCTGTGAGGGCCGGGCACGGTGGCTCAAGCCTGTAATCCCAGCACTTTGGGAGGCCGAGATGGGCGGATCACGAGGTCAGAAGATCGAGACCATCCTGGCTAACACGGTGAAACCCTGTCTCTACTAAAAAATACAAAAAACTAGCCGGGCGAGGTGGCGGGCGCCTGTAGTCCCAGCTACTCGGGAGGCTGAGGCGGGAGAATGGTGTAAACCCGGGAGGCAGAGCTTGCAGTGAGCTGAGATCCGGCCACTGCACTCCAGCCTGGGCCACAGAGCGAGACTCCGTCTCCAAAAAAAAAAAAGAAAAAAGACCTGTGAGAAGACTGAAAATGAAACCTGGCCCTGGTCTGTTGAGGGTGGGGGTAGGTCTGGATGCTGAGGTTCCCAGGGAGGTGAGGGGGTGGCTTTCTGGCTCTCAGCACTGAGACCTTGTCTCCACTCACCAGGGGATCCAGTTCTTGGTGGAGAACGAACTGCTGCAGAACACACCCGAGGAGATTGCCCGCTTCCTGTACAAGGGCGAGGGGCTGAACAAGACAGCCATCGGGGACTACCTGGGGGAGAGGTACCGCCACCACTCAGCTCCTGTGGGGCCCCTCCCTCCCGCTACCCACGCCCAGCTCCTGCCCTCACACCGGCAGCTCACAGGTGGAAGAGCCCTGCAGCCTCCCCACAAAGAGGCCCTGGCAGATGAGTCTTCTGACTGGACTGTGACAGAATGGACTGACAGAGGGGCTAGGGGAGCCTGTGGCAACCCGAGGGCATCTGGGGATGCGGGGCCTTCTGGAATTACCTGGGGGTTGTGGGGAAGCATCCATTTATATCTGAGAAGGGTGGAGAACATCTCTCAAGTGTCATGGGAGCATGAGAACCAGGGGTAGACCATGGCTGTGCATGGGCACTGGGTGGCCATCTGGGAGCTGTGGGGACCATTGGGCCCTTGTGGGGAGCCTACGAGTTGTGGGGGTCATTTGGAAGCCTAGAATGCATGGGACTGGACATCAGGTAGTTGGAGGCCATCTGTAGACGTCTGGGAATCAGGGATATACAGAGATCTGGGGTGCGTGGGAAGCATTTCTGGATGTCTGGGGGAGATGGGGACTGTGTCTGGATACCTGGGGAGTGTGGGGATCATTTGAGAGAGGTGACAGTAGATAGCATACATGTTTGCGGGATTTCTCCCAACTGTACAAAGGTTTGGCCTAACCTGGGTTCCCAAGCCATATATTCCTCCCAAGAGTGTGTTCTGAGCATCCCCCACCCTGGGGGCAGGCCTGTGTGGGAGCCCAGCAGGAAACTTCACCCTCCGCAGAGGGCAGCTGTGGTGCAGTAGAAGGGGCACGACTTCCCCAGGGCCTTGCCTCCTGCCCACTCCTGCTCCATCTTCTCCAAACTGCATGTGACTTTGTCCTGTCCTTCCAGGGAAGAGCTGAACTTGGCAGTGCTCCATGCTTTTGTGGATCTGCATGAGTTCACCGACCTCAATCTGGTGCAGGCCCTCAGGTGAGTGATGGGGAGGGGTTTGGAAGGCCAGGAATGTACTTGTCAGGGCCTTCCTAGTTACAAGTGACAAACCTTAAGAAAAAAACAGAAACAAGCAAAACAGAAACAAAAACTAGGGAACTGAGTGCGTCCTGCACCATAAAAGTCCAAGGTTATGGCTTTCTTCAGGCATAGCTATTTCCAGGAGCTCAAATGGTGGTCAGAAAGTCGACTTTCTTTGTCTCTTGTATTTGCCACTGTGTCAGCATTGCTCTCTGCAGACCCTCTTACCTGATAACAAGCCACAACCAACCCCCAGACCTGTCTAGCAAACTTAGCAGAAAGAAGCTACTTCTGTTCCGCTCCACAATGATCCTATGGCCAATGCCCATTGGTCAGATTGGATCACGTGACCATACCAGACCCACCTGCTGAGGCCGGAAGGTTGGGATTCCTCATGGACCAGTTCCTATCACAGGGACTGAGAGTGGGGACAGGCTCCCCCCAGCCCTGGCATCCATTCCTGGCCCCTCCACAACCCAGGCAATTTCTATGGAGCTTTCGCCTCCCTGGAGAGGCCCAGAAAATTGACCGGATGATGGAGGCCTTCGCCCAGCGATACTGCCTGTGCAACCCTGGGGTTTTCCAGTCCACAGGTGCGGGCCCCAACTCCTGGGTCCTGGGAAAGAGGAGACAGGGGCCCAGACTCCTAGGTCTGAGGGAGGGAGGGGGCTGGGAGCCGGGAGTCCTGGGTCCTGGGGAGTAGGGGCACTGGGGGCTGACATGCCTGGGTCGTCACCACCTGCCCTGTCTGGTGCAGACACGTGCTACGTGCTGTCCTTCGCCGTCATCATGCTCAACACTAGTCTCCACAATCCCAATGTCCGGGACAAGCCAGGCCTGGAGCGCTTTGTGGCCATGAACCGGGGCATCAACGAGGGCGGGGACCTGCCTGAGGAGCTGCTCAGGGTCAGCCCCCCTTCCTTGCCCCTCAGCCCTGTCCCTCTTCCTGCCACAGACACCCCCACCCCACCTGTGGTCTCCTAGTGCCCGAGCTGTCTGCCCTCACCCCCAAGATGGTGCGATCATGCCAACTCCTGCATGATCTTTTTCTCTCTCTCTGGCTGCTTCTCTTCTTGACTGTCTCTCTCAGGCTTTGGCCCTGACATTTTTGGCTTGTCTGTCTTCTCTGTCTCTGGCTGTCATGCTTTCTGGCCCTTGATTGGCCTCATTCCCCATCTGTCTGTTTCCCTGAGGATGTAGCCGGCTCCTCCACCTGTCACCAGGGCATCTGCATCTCTTCTTTCCTCCCCCACCTCGGCCTCCCTTCACTCCTCTGCCTTTCACTTCCCCCTCCTCCCCAGCCTGCCCCTCTTTCTTCCCCACCATGAGTCATCCCACCCCTGGTCTCGCTGCCCCCCACCCTGAGTAACCCTTGGCGGGGGGGTCCCAGGGGCCTTGAATGGCTGATGGAGCCTTCACTCCTCAGAACCTCTACGACAGCATCCGAAATGAGCCCTTCAAGATTCCTGAGGATGACGGGAACGACCTGACCCACACCTTCTTCAACCCGGACCGGGAGGGCTGGCTCCTGAAGCTGGGTACGTGCCCTCTGACCCCGCTGGTCCCTCCACAGGGGGCCGTTCGTGGGCCTGGGCCCTGGACTCAGCTTCCACACAAACCTGCTGCCTGAACTGAGGCAAATGATTCGACCTCTCTGAAGCTCAGTTTTCCACACCCAAAAAATGGTGCTGAAAATAAAATCAGGCCTGTGCGCTGGGCCTGGCCTGTAGTAAGTACTTCCCAACCCCTTTTCTCTACCCACAAATGTTCATGGAGCCCTTCTGTGCCAGGCCCTAAGCTGGGCTGAGGACGCAGTGAGAGGCAGGTGACATTGTCCTTTTGTGGGGGAAGAGTTCACTGAGGCTTCTCTCTACTGCGTTAACCCAGCCCAAGGGAGCCAAACCCCTGGAGCCTGTTACTCCCCTTGGCAAGAACTCCCAGGGTCCCAGGCAGGACTGACCCTGCACTCCGAGGCATCAGGCCCAGAGCACTGGCTGATCCAGGAGCCATCCTTCCCGAAACACCACCCACAGGCAGAAAAGAGCCAAACAGGCGAGGAAACCTGTCCCAGATTCCGGCTCCCGGCTGGGGAGGGAATAGCCAGGGCTGGTGCAGATGAGTCGGGAGACCCAGCTGAGATGGAGGGGGGAGTCTTCGTCGTAACATGTGGCACTGGCACATTCAAGGTTGTTTAGCATGGATCAGACAGGATCGTAGCATGATGAGGGGTTAGCACGAGGACTGGAGTGGTTCTCAGCCCTGGCTGCACGTGAGATTTGTCTGGGCACCTCGAAAACTCCAGTGGCCAGGCCATAGACTCCTGAAGTCAGGCTTTCAGGAGCAGAAGGGCTATCAGTCACCATTTAAGCTCCCAATGCATAGCTGAGGTTGAGAGACACTGGCCTGGAGCCGTGCCTGGTAACAGTAGGTGCCACCTGTGTGTTAGATGTGGTTTATAGTGGAGAAGTGGTGCACAGCTGCTCCAGAGAGACAGATCTGGGAAGTTACAGTGCAGCACAATAGTGGAGGCAGCAGGAGAGCCCACAGGAAGCTTCCAGCTCAGTGAAGGGAGTCAAGGCCAGGCTTCTCAGGAGGAGGTTGGACAGGGCAGCTTTGGCCTCTTGAGTCTTGGGGGCCTCTCCATGTGGAACTGTGCTCTTAAACCAGGGCATCACCGCCTCCACAGATGCCAGGTCTCCTGGTAAATGTAAAATATGCAAGTCAGGCTGGGCACAGTGGCCCACGCCTGTAATTTCAGATTTTGGGAGGACAACGCAGGAGGATTGCTAGAGGTCAGGAGTTTGAGACCAACCTAGGCAATATAACGATATCCCCATCTCTACAAAAAATTTAAAAATTAGCCGGGCCTGGTGGTGCAGGAGGATTGTTTGAGCCCAAGCAGTCGAGGCTGCAGTGAGTCGTGATTCTGCCGCTGCACTCCAGCCTGGGTAACAGAGCAAGACCCTGTCTCTATAAGATAAAAGTAAAACATGCAAATCACTGTCCAGCCAACACTCCGGTCCAGATCCCTGCATTCGATCCAAGGGAGGCAGACTGCTGGGGGAGACTGAGAGTCCTCAAGGCGCCCCTGGCAGTGAGTGGGCCAGAAAGAAGCAGGAAGGCGCCAGCGTCATGCGGAACTGCTTCCCTCAAAACTGCGCCTGTCAGGCCGGGCACGGTGGCTCAGGCCTGTAATCCCAGCACTTTAGGAGGCTGAGGCAGGCGGATCACTTGAGGTCAGGAATTGGAGACCAGCCTGGCCAACATGGTGAAACCCCGTCTCTACTAAAAATACGAAAATTAGCCGGGCGTGGTGGCGGGCGCCTGTAATCCCAGCTACTTGGGAGGCTGAGGCAGGAGAATCGCTTGAACCCGGGAGGTGGAGGTTGCAGTGAGCCAAGATCACGCCATTGCACTCCAGCCCGGGCGACAGAGCGAGACTCCGTCTCAAAAAAAAAAACAACTGCTCCTGTCACCAGGAACCTTTCCCATTTCCCAGATGAGGAAATTGAGGCTCATGCCTCAGTTTGGCTTTCAGTCCCATCTAAGACTGCCTAGCCCAGGGACGTCTGTGACCGGAGGGCCTCTGTTCCCTTTGTGCCAGTTCGCAAGAAGGACCTCTTCCTTAAAAGATGGAAATACAGGAGTGGAGATTGGTGATGCTGGTTGCTACTCCATGCCTAATAAAAGCCATTCTTACTGTCACTGTTTAACCCTGGGTCCCCAAGGAAGCCAGAAGCAGGGCATTTTGCTACAGGAAGGTGGAGGCCGAAGTGAGTCTCCAAGCTGGAGTTCAGAGAGTCCAAGAGAGTGCCCTGAGGTCACACAGCCAGTGTGTGCAGGAGCTGAGATGGGCCCCCACGCCCTCCTCAGGCCAAGGACTGGGGGTTTTGTCTTCTCCCCTGTGGTGCCACCTCCAGGGGAGAGGCACTTTTACCATGTTGAGGGAGGACCCTCCTGGTCTAGGACAGACCTTAGGGAGTAGGCTGGCGCCCTGTACCGAAGCAAGGGGTTTTCAGGGCTCCCACCTGGGGCTCATGGCCCTTGGCCTCTCTGGGAGGGAGGGGCCCCGACCATCGCCCCCTCATGTGGATGTAACTGGTTTTCTTCCCTCTCTCTCCCTCCCCTCCCTCTCTGCGTGTTTCTCTCCTGTGTTTGCCTCTCTGTCCCGCCCCTGCGCATCCCTCCCTGCGCCCACCCTATTTCTGTTGTCTGCGGCTCTTGGGGGTGCTCCATTCTCCCGCCTTCCCTTCTCCTGCACCTGGTCCTGCCTGCTTTCTCGCTGTCTGCCCCAGGAGGTAGGTACACGACCTGTCTTTGTCTCCCATCACTAGACGAGGGGAGGGGGCTGCCCTGGCCTCCTGCCCACAGGAGGAGGGGGCTGGGGGCTCAGGATCCTGGGCTGGGGCTGACAGACTTAGAAAATGTGGAGCCCCAAGCTGGGAGTGGACGATTCCTGGAGCCCCAGCACACCCAGCCCTGCTTGTCTGTCTCCCCCCACGCAGTGGCTTTGTCCTAGGCCCCAGGAGCCCCACCTCTACCGCTCTTGCTCTGCTTCTCATGCCCCTCCTATCTCCCAGAGGCCCTGTCCCCCGTTGAGCCCAGGCCCCTCCCGCCCCTTCCCTTCCAGGGGGCCGGGTGAAGACGTGGAAGCGGCGCTGGTTTATCCTCACAGACAACTGCCTCTACTACTTCGAGTACACCACGGTGAGCGGGGCCTGGCTGGGCCCTTGGGTTCCAGGAGGAAGGGCTGCGAGCCTGCACTCCTAGGGCGGAGGGAGGCAGGCTGGGGTGAGGATTTGGAAGTCTGAGTTCTGTCCAACTTACTTCTTCAGGACAAGGAGCCCCGAGGAATCATCCCTCTGGAGAATCTGAGCATCCGAGAGGTGGACGACCCCCGGAAACCGGTAAGACCCTCTCTGTACACCTTCCTGCCAGGGCGGGGCCTCCTCTGCCCAGGGCTGGCTCTTACCTGCGCCCTTCCTCTCTCGTCCTCAGAACTGCTTTGAACTTTACATCCCCAACAATAAGGGGCAGCTCATCAAAGCCTGCAAAACCGAGGCGGACGGCCGAGTGGTGGAGGGAAACCACATGGTGTACCGGATCTCGGCCCCGACGCAGGAGGAGAAGGATGAGTGGATCAAGTCTATCCAGTGAGCCTGGACTCCTGAGTCTGATGGAGGAGGGGCTGGGGCCTGGACCCCTGGGTCTGACGGAGGAGGGGCTGGGGCCTGGACCCCTGGGTCTGACGGAGGAGGGGCTTGGGGGGTCAGGACCCCTGGGTCTGACAGAGGAGGGGCTGGGGCCTGGACTCCTGGGTCTGAGGGAGGAGGGGCTGGGGTCCTGGACTCCTGGGTCTGACGGAGGAGGGGTGGGGGCCTGGACTCCTGGGTCTGAGGGAGGAGGGGCTGGGGGCCTGGACTCCTTGGCCCTCATCCTGGGACCCCTCCCTTTCTGCAGGGCGGCTGTGAGTGTGGACCCCTTCTATGAGATGCTGGCAGCGAGAAAGAAGCGGATTTCAGTCAAGAAGAAGCAGGAGCAGCCCTGACCCCCTGCCCCCAACTCCATTATTTATTACGGAGCTGCCCCGCCTCGGTGGCCGGACCCCTGGGTCTTGGGGCTGTGGATCCTGGTTCCCTGTTTGGAAAATTCACCACCTCTAGCTCCTCTCTGTTCTTTGTAATTAACACGCTGTTGGTAATCTTATTAATTATTTAACCACTTGGCCTGCTGACCCCCTCATTTCTTGGGATTGACGGAGCCGAGGTGCTCGGTGGAGCCAGCCTGTTTCCCTGGACAGGGGCCTGGACCCGCCTGTGTCTGTGGGTGCTGCCTGGGTATGGCTGCTGGGGCCTGTCCCGCCGGGTCTGTTCTGGTTTCACCCCGAGCCCAGCAGGAGTGGAGGAAAGGGAGAAGGTTAATATGGTGGAAGTCTGGAGTTGGAATTGGCCAGGGACGGAGTTTAGAATGCAGGGGTTTAGGGTTAGGGTCTAGCATTCATTCTAGAAGTTGCCTGACAGCCATCAGCCAGTTATGCTACAGCCATCAGCTGGTTCCCATCTTTGCTTTCATGGGGCTTGAGGTCTTTGAGGGGCAGGAGATAAAACTGATGAGGTGAGCTGGGCCAGGGCTTTGAGGACAACCTGGAGCTGGAAGAGCTATAAATGCGACCACCTCAGGGAGGGTCAGGGAAGGATGAGTGGGGAGGTGGCCATGTTCTGCAATGGCCTTGCTGATGGGATGTCCTGAAGGGCTGGGCACCCTTAGATGGGGCCAAGAGGGCTGCACTATGGGTTAGTGCCAGAGCCAGGCTTGTCTGTCCCCAAAGGATCAGCCTCCTTTGGAGGACATTTTGTGTCAAGGATAGGGCTGAGGACCAGCGTTCTTAAACGTCTTACCTGAGATTCTCGACCGCCTAAGAAATGTGAGGATCACCTCTATGAAGGTCAAGTCTTGGCATGCGGGGTACCCCTGAATCCTGGGCTAAGGCCTGTGCCCTTTTGCCCTCCAGTTGGGGTATGCGTGGTGTCCCCAAAGAACAAGGGCTGGTGGATCCCGAGAAGGGTGCGATGGCAGATTGGGAGGTCCCATGTCACTCTCCCATTCCCGCCTTTGAAGCCGAGGAGCTCTTTAGTTAAAAAACAGAACCCTGCAACACCCGGCAGGGCCCGGGACAGGGAGGTGGGTGGAGAGGCATCTGTGGCCCCGAGGCGTGCGGCGAGGTGTAGTCCCTCCCGCCCGCTGTGTTCGCTGTTGAGCTCTCCGATGGGGTCTGGCGCTTCGGAATTTTGTGCCTTTATCCCTGTCCCGCCCTTGGCCACGGGCATCCGCCGGCCTGAAGGGTCCCGCAGTGCATATACCCTGCGCCCCTCGGCGGGAAGATGGACTACAGTTCCCGGCAGGCTGTGCGGCGCCCCCGCCACGGTAGACCCAGACCAGAGGTTTTCTGGGCGTCACAGTTTCCCGAGACTCTGTGGCGGTGTTTGCCTTCTTTTCCTTGGTTCGATCCCGTACTTTTGTGGAGGGTAGAGAGGAGGCTTTGACTGCCGTGGCCCCAGGGACTGTTGGGAAATGGAGTTCCAAATGAGAAAATAGAATTCCCCACTTCTCTTTCCCACAGGTGCCAGGGAAGTGGAGTCATCGACCCAAGAAGGTCATGGGAGATGAGGTCCCGGGGTAAACAGCGGGTCCTGCCGCTAGGTCACCCTTTCCTGCCGCCTCCCCGGATGAACTGCGTGCAGGGCAGCCGGCTCCGTTGCAGGCAGAGGCAGGAAAAGACGCGGAGCCCGCTCGTGGCGAAGAGGGGAGTGCGGTGGAAGGGGAGGGCAGAGGCAGGCGGCCAGTCGCGTGGGGCCTGGGCTGCCCCGGGAGGGCCTCTGGATGGATTCTTAGCAGATGGAAGCCGTGCAGGAGGCAGGGGCCTGACGTGTTTGGATTGAGGTTGCGGGAGGGGCCCCTGGCTGCTGCAGGAAGAATAACTGGAGGCGAGCAGGGAGGTGAGAGGGCACTGTGCGGTGCAGGATGGCGTGGCTGTGGAGGCAGATAACGATGGGCCACGCTAGGAGTCTTGAAAGAGGAGCCAAACGGACTTGCTGAGAGCTGTGCAGCTGGTGAATGACAGTGCTATGGCTGAGGTGGTCGAAAGGGAGTATTTTAGGGGAAATCAGTCATTCCGTTTTGACCAAATTAAGCTGGAGATGTCTGTGGAACATTCCAGCCAGGCTGCATCACTTCACACTGATCTTCAGCATTGCCCACAGTCCATCTTCCCCCAGGGCCTGAGGATTCTGACTTCTGGCTCCCTCCTCACCCAGGACCCCTAAGCTCCCAGCACGCTTCTTTTTTTTTGTTTTGTTTTGGGTTTTTTTTTTTTTTCTGGTCTTTGTTTCGTTTGTTTGTTTGAGAGGGAGTCTCGCTCTGTCCCCTAGACTGGAGTGCAATGGCTCTATCTCGGCTCACTGCAACCTCCGCCTCCCAGGTGCGAGCAATTCTCTTGCCTCAGCCTCCCGAGTAGCTGGGATTACAGATGTGTACCACCGTACCCAGCTAATTTTTGTATTTTTAGTAGAGACAGGGTTTTAGCATGTTGGCCAAGCTGGTCTCGAACTCCCGACCTCAGGTGATCCACCTGCCTCAGCCTCCCAAAGTGCTAGGATTACAGGCGTGAGTCACTGTGCCCAGCCTCAGCCCACTTCTTTCAGTTGGCTATGGTTTGGATATCATTTGTCTTCACTAAAATTCATGTTGAGATTCAAGCCCCAGTGTGGCGGGTGTTGGGATGTGGGGCCTGATAGGAGCTATGTGGTCATGGAGGTGGATTCCTCATAGATTAATGCCTGCCTTCAAGGGTGAGTGAGTTCTCACCCTTGGGAATTTGGGAATTTGGTTTTCTCTCCCTTGCTTCCTTCAGCACCACATGATCTCTGTGTACACAGCGACATCCTTCTGCCCTCCCCCAAGAGCAGAAGCAGCCTCAGGGGTGAGGGAGGTCCTCAGCGAGTGCACCTGCCCAGTCCTGAACCTTCCAGCCATCAGAATCTGAGCCAAATCAACCTCTTCCTTCACAAAGACCCAGCCTCAGTTCTTCTGTCAGAGCAACAGAAAATGGACTCAGCACGGGTCAAATTGTGTCTCCCCACCCCCACAAAACAACTTAATATTAAAATCCTAACCCCCAGAATCTCAGAATGTGATCTTATTAGGAAATAAGGTCATTGAAGATATAATTAGTTCAGACGAGTTCATTCATGTGGGTCCTAATCCAGTAGGATGCATGTCTTTGTAAAAGTTTGGACAGAGACAGACACACAGAACGGACACCATGTGGAGGTGAAGGCAGAGACTGGGGTGATGCCTCTACAAGCCGAGGAAAACCAAAGCTGCCAGCGCACCCTCAGAAGCCAGGCAGAGGCCCGGGACTCATCCTCCCTTGCAGCCTCAGGAGCAGCCAGCCCTGCCAACACCCTCGTCCCAGACTTCTGACCTCCAGCACTGGGAGACCATTAGTTTCTGTGATTTAAGCCACTAATTTTGAGGTACGTTGTTATGTCAGCCCTGGAGAACTAACCACTCCTTCCTCAGACCCAGGAGTCCAGGCCCAGCCCCTTCTTCCCTCAGACCCAGGAGTTAGGGACCCCAGCCCCTCCTCCCTCAGACCCAGGAGTCCAGGCCCCAGCTCCTCCTCCCTCAGACCCAGGAGTC
>NC_045454.1:9578074-9642561 GCF_002776525.5 Piliocolobus tephrosceles | reverse complement strand
ACCCAGGAGTCCAGGCCCCAGCTCCTCCTCCCTCAGACCCAGGAGTCTAGGCCCCTGGTTTCTCCTCCCTGAGGCCCAGGAGTCTAGGCCCCAGCCCCTCCTCCCTCAGACCCAGAAAGTCCAGCTCTCACCTTCCCCCTGGTTTGGTTCATGCAGCACCCACCCTGTGGAAGGTGTCTCAGGATCACTTCAAGCACCACCAAGGACTCTCATGCGACCCTAATGCTGCCATCACCTTAACCCCAAGGCCAGAGTCTATACTACAGCCTCCCTAATAGAGGGAAAGGACTGGATTCCCACCCCTTGCTCCTTCCCTCTTCCCGCATCCAAACTACATCCCGCAAATACACCAGTGAACCTGGTACCAAGGTGATGGCAGATAGGTTGAGACCAAGAGATCAGAGCTGCAAAGACAAACCCGGTCAGAGGGAAAAAGAGTGAGAAACAGAATCCAGAAGAAACCGAGAACAAGACATAGAGACAGCCTGGCACGGTGGCTCACGCCTGTAATCCCAACACTTTGGGAGGCCGAGGCAGCCAGATCATTGAGGTCATGAGTTCGAGATCAGCTTGGCCAACATGGTGTAACCCTGTCTCTACTAAAAATACAAAAATTACCCGGGCCTGCTGGCGGGCACTGTAATTCCAGCTACTTGGGAGGCTGAGGCAGGAGAATCAGAGCCACATTTCTGCAAGGTGGCCCGCAGTGGTGGCCAGACACTATCCCAGGGCCAGGGGCTAGTGGGGCAGGGGACTCAGAAATGACCTGCTCATGCCTACACTGGAGGATTGCAGTGAGCCAAGATCGCACCACTGCACTCCAGCCTGGGCGACAGACTGAGATGGCCTCATAAAAAAAGGAAATAGAGACAAAAGCACAAGGCAGAAGGCCATAATAGAGACAGGAGGAGGTGACAGGGAGACAAAGACAAGGAAAAAAAATGTGGAGGCAGGGAGGAACTCGAGACAAAGACATGGAAATAGAATTAGACAGGGAGGAGGAGGCCGAGAGCAAGAGACTTAGGTGGGGAGACATGAGAACTCCAGATCAGATGGAGACCAAAACTGGGGCGAGACGGGGAGCCAGAAGGACAGAAATGAGAGAGAGCGCCACACAGAGAGGTGCAGTTAGGTAAAGGCAAGGGATGACAATGTCAGCAAGGTGGGGGGCACATGGAGAAACGGGTAAACTGAGGCAGCACCATGGTGGACAGGGAGGTAGACCCCGACCTTCAAGGAACAGGCAGTGCCGACCTGAGGCGGGCGGGATGTGATCATAATCCAGTGTGGGCATGAGCAGGTCATTTCTGAGTCCCTGTCCCACTAGCCCCTGGCCCTGGGATAGTGTCTGGCCACCACTGCGGGGCCACCCTGCAGAAACGTGGCTCTGACCACAGCCTGTACCTTCCCCACCCAACCCCAGTGGATTCCTTATTTATTTATTTATTTATTTTGAGATGGAGTCTCACTCTCACCCAGACTGGAGTGCAGTGGCACGATTTCGGTTCACTGCAACCTCTGTCTCCTGGGTTCAAGCGATTCTCTTGCTTCATCCTTACGGATTCTTGAGCCTGCAGTGCTGCTGCTGTATCAGCCGAGGTCGGGCGACGCGCACACTAGGCGCAGAGCAGGGATCTGGAGAAGCAGAGAAGCCAGGGCCTCACCACTGCGCGGGAGTTTGAGCCTCTCTGAGCATCGATGTTCCATCCGCCATTTCCGCCTCTCTGAGCATCGATGTTCCATCCGCCATGCGGGCCCGGCCAGGGTCGCACTCGCTCCCCGCATCCTCCCCGCCTCACCTCGTGAAACACGCACAGGCCCCGTGTTCCTCCAAAAAGTTGTTTTTGTCTTTTTTAAATAATGTGAAAATGCCACGCGAAGGTTTGAACCAGAGACCCCTCCAGGGGCTGGGGAGGGAAAGGGGAGACGCGAAATGGGGGGTCCAGGTCCCCGAAGCCTGCAGCCCCTGTCTGGAGCCAGGAGTGGGTGAGGAGGGACCTCCGCTGTGTCAAGGGGCTCCAGGCCCAAAAGAGTTCAGTTCAGTTCCAAGAAAGGCGGCTCTCTATGGAGGGGTGGGGGGATTCCTGCCTCATTTGGCACCGAGGGGGTCAGGGGGGTCAGGGGAGCCATCTGGGGGGCTTGGGGGCGGGGGGCCGGGGCCTCCCGTTTGGCACATGGTGGGGGAGGGGGAGGGGGAGGGCCCAGCCTCAGGGGCCTCCCCGGAGGCGGCGTCTGCGGTGGTGGCAGTGGCGCCGCTGTCCACAGAGGATTCCATTCTCAACCCCTCTTCTGAGGGTGCAGGGGGGTCGGGTCTTCGGGGAATCAGTTCTCCACGGGGCCTGAAGATGGACAGGGGAGAGAGAGACATGAAATTACTAGGGGGACAGCCTCATGCCTTCGAAGTCACTCAGTGGAAAAGCAAAGCCCTCACCCATCGTGACTCAAAAGATCTGCTGTCTCTTCTCTGTCCTCACCTACCCTTCTTCTCCCCTCTGCTCCAGCCACTGGGCCTCCTGCTGTTCCTCCAGTGCTCCCAGCACGCTCCCACCCCAGGGTCTTTGCACGTGCTGTTCCCGCTGCCTGGAACATTCTTCCCCCGTGACTAAGGCCCCACCTGCAGCATCCCCTCCACTGAGTCCTTCCCCAACCATACTGAGTCAAGCAGTCACCCCTGCACCCTCCAGTCTTTCTCACTCATTTCCCTCTGACTGTTTTGCGTTTGTCACTCTGGGATTACCCTGTCCTTGTTTTTGTTGTTGTTGTTGTTGTTGTTTTGTTTTGAGACGGAGTCTCGCTCTGTCACCCAGGCTGTAGTGCAGTGGCGCAATCTCGGCTCACTGCAAACTCCGCCTCCTGGGTTCATGCCATTCTCCTGTCTTAGCTTCCCGAGTAGCTGGGACTACAGGTGTCTGCCAGCACGCTCAGCTAATTTTTTGTAGTTTTAGTAGAGACGGGGTTTAACCATGTTAGCCAGGATGGTCTCGATCTCCCGACCTCGTAATCCACCCGCCTCAGCCTCCCAAAGTGCTAGAATTACAGGCATGAGCCACTGTGTCCGGCCAACCCTGTCCCTGTTTTTTGTTTTTTTGTTTTTTTTTTTGTTTTTGTTTGTTTTGAGACGGAGTCTCGCTCTGTTGCTCAGGCTGGAGTGTGGGATCTTGACTTGCTGCAACCTCTGCCTTCTGGATTCAAGCAATTCTCCTGCCTCAGCTTCCTGAGTAGCTGGGATTACAGGTGCCTGCCACCACACACACACCCGGCTAATTTTTCTATTTTTCTTTTTCTTTTCTTTTCTTTTTCTTTTTTTTTTTTTTTTTTGAGATGGAGTCTTGCTCTGTCACCCAGGCTGGAGTGCAGTGGCGCGATCTAAGCTCACTGCAAGCTCCGCCTCCCAGGTTAATGCCATTCTCCTGCCTTAGCCTCCTGAGTAGCTGGGACTACAGGCGCCTGCCACCATGCCTGACTAATATTTTGTATTTTTTTTAGTAGAGACAGAGTTTCACCGTGTTAGCCAGGATGGTCTTGATCTCCTGACCTCGTGATCCGCCTGCCTCGGCCTCCCAAAGTGCTGGGATTACAGGTGTGAGCCACCGCGCCCGGCCTGCCCTGTCCTTGTGGAGGAGCTTCCTGTCTGCTTGTTCCTATAGAATGTAACCTCAGTGATGACAGCGGCCGTGGTCACTGCTGTGTCCCCAGCAGCCCATCTGGCACAAAGCACCCCTTTTCCCTGTGGAAAGAACTCTCCCCAGGAACTCCGACCAGACTTTCCCATGACTCTAGCTCTGACCTCCCTGGACGAGTGGAATGAAAGCCTCATCCATTGCACAGACCAGAAAACTAAGGTCCGGGAGGTGCAGGTTCTCGCTGGGGGCCTCATATCAGGCTCCCTCATGCTCCACCCTGTACTTCTTACCTGGCGGGCCTGGGTCAAATCATTGCCCTCACTCCCAGTCCCTGAGCTTCAGTTTCCCTCTTTCAATGGGAAGCATGACCTTCGTGCTTCATGAAGACTTTGGGGTATGTGGCATCTCTTAGTACCCAGTAAATGTTTGCTAAGTGGACAGAGCCACACTGAGCAGGGCAGAGGAGAGGACCCGCCTCAGGCCCCCACACCGTGGTCCTGGGAGCCAGACAGGCGCGGCAGCTCGTAGCCCACGCTGCTGCAGAAGTATTTGTCAACAGAGCTAAGGGATTTGGGGTTCGGCACGATTGCGCCCTCCATCTCCTCTGCTGATGATTAAAGGTGAAGTCATTCTCGCTTGCCGGCCCTGCCAGCTCAGCCCTGACTCACCACTTGGCAGTGTCCCCATACCCTGGAATGCACCCCCACCCTGTCCTCACAGAGGCCCTGCGATGACGGCTTCAGGGAGGAAGTGACATTCAGAGTGAAGCCTGAGGATGCAGCCAAGTGAAGGAAGAGTCAGCCCCCAGCTCTGTCCCGCCCGCCCTTGACTCTCTGCCCTGTCCAACCTCTCCATTCCCATGGCCCTGGCTCACTGTGCTTTCCCCAGCCTCTCCCCAGCCTCCCAGCTCCCACTCTTGCCCTTCTGCCCCCAAAAGGCCCCAGAGCAGTCTTCCTACACCCAACATTGACTTCCCTCCCCTGCTTATAGTCCTCCATGGCTCCCTAGCACCCCCAGGACAAAGTCCTAGTCCTCAGTGCACCCCCTGCCCTCACTCCTCAGCCCTCCATGTGCTCTAAGTAACCCTCAGCCACACCAGTCTCCTTCTGTTCCTTGAGCAGGCCAAGCTCTCTCTTGCCTCAGGCCCTGTGTGCAAGCTGTCCCCTCTGCCAGCACGCAGTCCCCTCCTCCTTCACCTAATGACAACCAATCCTTCCAGTCCCCAGTTAAATGACACTTTTTTTTTTTTGAAATGGAGTTTCGCTTTTGTTGCCCAGGCTGGAGTGCAATGGTGCAATCTCAGCTCACCACAACCTCCGCCTCCCGGGTTCAAGCGATTCTCCTGCCTCGCCCTCCCGAGTAGCTGGGATTACAGGCATGTGCCACCACGTCCAACTAATTTCACATTTTTAGTAGCGACAGGGTTTCTCCATGTTGGTCAGGCTGGTCTTGAACTCCTGACCTCAGGTGATCCGCCTGCCTCGGCCTCCCAAAGTGCTGGGATTACAGGCGTGAGCCACCACGCCTGGCCTTAAATGACACTTCTAAGGGGAAAATAAAACCCTTTCCTCTTGTCATCTGCTTTCTCTGCAAGCCTGAGTTTGCAGTTACTCATTTGTCATAGCAGCGTGTGGCCAGCATCTGCAGGGAGGGCCAGGCAGGCTCACCCGTCTTGCTCCACACACAATCCCCTGTGCCCAGCACGGCGCCTGCACGCGGAGGACGATCAGAAAACATCGACTTAATTTTAAGTGCAGTAATAGCTAATAATAATAATAGCTAACAGGGCTGAGCACGGTGGCTCATGCCTGTAATCCCAACTGAGAGGCTGAGGTGGGCAGATCACCTGAGGTCAGGAGTTCAAGACCAGCCTGTCCAACATGGTGAAACCCCATCTCTACTAAAAATACAAAAATTAGCCGAGTGTGGTGGTGGGTGCCTGTAATTCCAGCTACTCAGGAGGTTGAGGCAGGAGAATTGCTTGAACCCGGGAGGTGGAGGTTGCAGTGAGCCGAGATCACGCCATTGCACTTCAGCCTGGGAGACAAGCGTGAAACTCCATTTCAAAAATACTAACTAACTAACTAAATAATAATAATTGCTAATGGTTAGAGACTGCTGCTGCATGAACAGGCTCCGTGCTGCATACATGCATACACGGGAGGATTTAGCCATTTAATTCCCTCAGCAATCTTATGAATTAGATCCTGTTATCATTCCCACTCTATATATGAGGGAACTGAAGCACAGAGAGGGAAAGCGACTTGCCCCAGGTCACACATGTAAGAAATGGCAGGGACAATATCTGGACTCAGGCAAGATTGGGGAAGTAGGAGTGAAACCCTTCAGTGGCGCCTTCTACCTTAGCTCTGACACCGGGGAGCACCACCTGTTCCGCCGGGATGGGTACAAGCCCTGCGTCCTGGGGTGTTCCCTGGCTCGGCAGCAGGGGGCAGCAGAGAGCCCAGTCCCGTTCCAGTCCTGCGCTGGGACCTGCCACTGTGCCCTCCTCTCCCTGAGAGTGGCCTTAGCATCGCTAAGAGTTGGAAACTAGGGGCGACATGACCCCTCTCCCAAGGTGGCCACGAGGATTAACGATATGGTGCATATGAAACTCCAGGAAAGAAACCTGACCAATGTTCGCTACTAGAGAGGGCACAGACTCAGAGGCCGAGCAACTGCCTCTTTGAATCCCAGCTCCTCACTTCTTTCTGTGCCTCGGTGTTCTCGTTTGTAAAATGGGGACGAGATTGGCCAGGCCCGGTGGCTTACGCCTGTAATCCCAGCACTTTGGGAGGCCGAGGTGGGCGGATCATTTGAAGTCAGGAGACTGCCCTGGCCAACATGGTGAAACACTGTCTGTAGTAAAAATACAAAAAAAGTAGCTGGGGGTGGTGGTGCATGCCTGTGAACCCAGCTACTTGGGAGGCTAAGACACGAGAATCGTTTGAACCTAGGAGGCGGAGGTTGCATTGAGCTTAGATTGCACCACTGCCCTCCAGCCTGGGCAACAAAGCGAGACTCCGTCTCAAAAAAAAAAAAAAAGAGGACGAGACTAGAATCCACCCCATGGGATCGCAATGAACATTAAATGGGTTAAACTGTGGGGTGAGGCACTGCAGGGTCCACGCGAGAGCAGCGGTGCCGCTGTGACTGCTCTCTAACCCCCAGCTGTGTCCTCCCTGCTCTGGTTCACACCAACCGGCTTTGAGCACTCTGGGTTTCTCTCTCCTTGTCTGCCCCTGAGCACCGTGTTTCCCAGAGGTGGGATCAGGATCCGGCAAGTGCCAGGCCGGAGTCTGAGCCCAGAGGTGGGACAAAGATGGGCAAGAGTTGGGGGTGGGGGGAATCCCCGCAGAAGACGAAACTGAGGCTGGGGGTGGGGGACAGCCGGCCTGCCTGCCTACGACCGTCTGATTGACATCGCCTGGTCTGAGCTGGTTCCAGAACTGGGTGGGGTGTCTGTTGACTGAGAGGGGAGAGAGAAGAGACTGGGAAGAGAGAGGCAGGGACATTGAAAGATGGGCACAAGAAGTTGGCAGTGGAGGCCGGGCGCGGTGGCTCACGAGGTAATCCCAGCACTTTGGGAGGCCGAGACGGGCGGATCACGAGGTCAGGAGATCGAGACCATCCTGGCTAACACGGTGAAACCCCGTCTCTACTAAAAACTACGAAAAACTAGCCGGGCGACGTGGCGGCGCCTGTAATCCCAGCAAACCCGGAGGCTGAGGCAGGAGAATGGCTGAACCCGGGAGGCGGAGCTTGCAGTGAGCTGAAATTCGGCCACAGCACTCCAGCCTGGGTGACAGAGCGAGACTCCGTCTCAAAAAAAAAAAACAAAAAAAACAACAACAAAAAAGAAGTTGGCAGTGGAACGTAGCGGGACAGAGATGGGCAGAGGAGGGGCAGGGCCGAGGATATGGTACCTGCGGGCCGGGCGTCGGGGGCCCGGGCGGGTGGCCCCGGGGTCTCCAGCGCAGGCGAGACGGAGAAGCGGGAGAAGCACAGCGGGGGGCCTGGAGGGGGGAGGAGGGGGAAATCCTCCGCCCACTCGAAACTGCCTCCTGCGGCAGAAGACCGCAGTCAGGCCGCAGGCACCTGCGGCGCTTCCGCCCTCCGGTCCCGCCCCTCCCACCCCATAGGCCCCGCCCCGTCCGCCCATGGCTCCCGCCCCCTCCTGCCCCATTGGGCCCGCCCTCACCAAAGCCGCTGTCGTTGCTGGGAAACCCATCTCCGGGGGTGGCGGGGTGGGGAGGCGTCGGGGGCGCTGGAGGCGTTGACGGGTCCGTGTCCCCCTCGGGGGGGCCCTGGACGCTCAGCTCGTTGGTTGGCGTCTCCTGTGAAGGCAGATTAGCGGGAAGCCAGAGGGGACAAACCGTCACGTCCCATTTACCGCATCCCCCAAAAGCAACAAAGCCGGCTATTTTTTCTGGGGCTCTAGGAATCCCAATTTATAATCACACGCTCTGGAGAGGTGGCTGGAGCCCCTAATCTGGCTTCGAAGCCTCGGGCCAGCCTTAACCTCAACCTGGCCCGAGGCTCCTTACCTGGCAGCTGAGCCCCGCGCACAGCTAAGTAGCCCAACGTGGGGATTCTCTCCTGGCTCATTAATGCGCGGCCTCCACCGGATCCCCTAACCTAAAGCGATCTCCATAAGCCCCACCCCGTCCCCGTCAGTCCCACCCACCTCTGAGATCTAGACCTGCTCCAGTGGCCCTCCCAACCCCTGTCCCATCCTGAGCGCATCCCATGCTGGACGCAGTGACCCTGCCCCCGAACCCTCCCTCAGAAGTAGACCTGCTCCTGCCCTCTAAGTTCCACCCCTCTGAATATATTTCAGTGGCCCAGGCCCCAGTTCTTGGCCTTATTTCCATTTCTCTCACAATCTCAGCCCGGTATGCCTGCCCCAGGTTCATCTAGACAAGGCCCCAGTTCCTCAGCACCACTCGCCCTCCCTTTTTCTCTTCAACACCATCCGTGTTTTTCTTTTTGTTATAGACGGAGTCTCACTGTCGCCCAGGCTGGAGAGCAGTGTTGTGATCATGGCTCAATGCAGCCTCAACCTCCCAGGCTCAAGTGATCCTCCCACTTCAGCCTCCCGAGTAGCTGGGACTACAGATGCGCACCACCACACCAAAATAATTTTTTTCTTTTTAAGAGATGAGGTCTGGCCATGTTGGCTAGGCTGCTCTCGAACTCCTGGCTTCAAGCGATCCTCCCGCCTCGGCCTCCCAAAGTGCTGGGATTACAGGCGTGAGCCACTCGCGACTGGCCTCTTAACACAATCCTCTACCCATCTCTCTAAAGACCCGTCCGTCCCAGTCGTTAGGTTCTCTCATCCCTGACCCCACCCCAAAATACTTTAAGACTGCCTGCTGCATCTCTGAAGCCCACCTGCAGCCTAGCCATGGCCCTTCCCTAGTGGGTAAGATCTGCTCCATCCCGAACCAGCCCTATAGACACTAGAACTCTAGTCAACAAACAATGCCCAAACTCTCACTAGGCCCCGACCACACCGTCCAGGCCACTTCTCAACACTTCCTCTTCTCAACACTTCCTCCCTAGTCTCTCCAGAATCCCATACTTGACTACCCAGTACGCCCTCTTTCCTTCCAGACTCACCCTCACTTTCCAGGCCTCTCCTCGCCCTCTACACCCCGCCCCCATCACAAGCCCTGCCCTCACCCTAGGTCCCACCCCAGCTCTAGGCTCGGCCCGTCCTCCCGGCCCTGCCCCACTGTCAGGCCCTGCCCTCACACTCAAAGCCTCCGCCCGTCTTCCTAGTCCCGCCCCATTTCCCTGACCAGTCTCTTCCCAGACCCCGCCTTCACCCCCTAGGCCCTGCCCGCGCCTTGCTCGATCCGCCTCGCCTTAGGCTCCGCCCCCATTCCAGCCGTGGACTTTCTCCAGGCTTCCTCTTGCCGCACCATAGGCTTGGCCTCCCTCAGACCCCGATCCAGACTCTGTCCCGATCCTAGGCGCAGTCTCCTTCCAGGCCTCGCCCCCGCTCTAGGCTTAGCCTGCCTCCAAACCCTGCTCTAGACCCCGCCCCACTCTAAGCTCAGCCTTCGTCTAGGCCCCGCCCCAGGCCCTGCTCCTCTAGGCGCGACTTCCCTCCAGGCCCCGCCCTGGGCTCCGCCCCACCCTAGCTCGGCCCCGCCCCACTCCAGCTCTGCCTCCCGCCAGGCCCCGCCCAACTCTAAGCTCGGCCTCTCTCCAGGCCCCGCCCCGCTCCAGGCTCCGGCTCCCTCCGGGCCGCGCCCCCGCAACCGCGCCCTCTCGGGTTCCGCACCTGGTCGAAGAGGTAGACGGTCACGTCCCCGTGGAAGGAGACCATCTTGCGCTTCCTCTCCAGCTCGCTGTCCTCTGGCTCGTCGGCCCCGCGCGGAGACTTGAGCAGCCCCCGCAGCGGGCGGGCCGCGTCCGCGTCGGCGCTGCTCACCACGACGGGCACCGGGGCTGCTCGCGCCCTCCCGGGGCCCCGCGGCCCCGCCGCCGCGCCCGACGCCGCCGCCTCCTCGTCCTCCTCCTCGTCCTCGTCCTCGTCCTCCCCGTCCTCCTCCGCCGGCCCCGGCGCCCCCGCCCCGCCGGCCTCCCCGCCAGCCGCCCCGGCGTCCGCGCCCTCCCACGGGGGCCGCCGCGGGCCCGGCCCCGGGAACGGCGTGAGCGTGAGCGGCGGCAGCGCCAGGGAGAGCCGGGAGAGCCTGGCTGCGAGGGGAGAGACCTGGTGAGCCCCTGTCCCGGGGAAACTGAGGCAGGCCCTCCCACCTAGCTGTGTGGCCTCAGGTAAGCCCTCCACACAATCTGGGCCTCAGCACCCACTTCGTGAACGGAAGAGCTGCACTGGGGCCTTTCTCCAGGCAGTGTGGGAAGGGTCCTCTCCAGTGCTCAACCTCCCCAGAGCTCCCCAGTGGCAACGGCTTTAAGCCCCAACTTCCCATAGCCCACCAGGCCCGCATGCCCTGGCCCTCTGATCTCTCTGGCCTCTGTCCCCACCTCCTTTGGCCTGACGTCCATCTAGCCACATGGGCCACCCCACCATTCCTCCCACCGAGTAGCTGGGACTGCAGGCGCGCGCGCCACCATGCCCGGCTAATTTTTTGTATTTTTAGTAGAGACGGGGTTTCACCATGCTAGCCAGGCTGGTCTGGAACTGCAGACCTCGTGATCACCCATCTCGGCCTTCCAAAGTGCTGGGATTACAGGCGTGAGCCACCGCGCCCGGCCTGGACTGCCTTTTCTAAGGCAAGTCCTGCACATCCTCCAGCTCTGGGCTTTCAAAGCCTTCAGAGATCTCCTAGGGCTCCTGGGAGGTTAGGAGCACCCACTCTGCACCCCATCCACCGAGCACCTCTCCTTCTGAGCAGTTTTCTCAGCGTGTAATTATACTTCTGTGGTAGTGTGTTGGCCTCGCTAAAGAACAGAGACCGAGTCTGGCTCATTCATAGCCTCATTTCCAGGCCCCAAGCACATGGAAGTACTCAGTCAATATTTGTAGGATTAATGAGTGAATGCTCCTGCTCTGTGAAAATGACCAAGGTACTTCCCCTCTCTGGCGCCTGATCGCCAAAGTTGGGGTGTCTAACCATCTCCAGGCCCCTTCCCTGCTCTAAGACTTTTCAATTTTAGTCTGCTAGGAAGGAAGGACTTGAGGTCCCTGAAGGAGAAAACCTGGCTTGGAATCCCAAGTTTATCTTCGCTTGCTGTGTGTCCCTGGGCAAACAGATCCACCTCTCTGTCTCTCTCTCTTTTCTTTTTTTTTTTTTTTTTTTTTGGTGGGGAGGGGGATGGAGTCTTGCTTTGTCACCCAGGCTGGAGTGTAGTGGCGCGATCTCGGCTCACTGCAACCTCTGCCTCCCAGGTTCAAGCAGATCACCTGCCTCAGCCTCCTGAGTAGCTGGGACTACAGGCACATGCCACTACACCTGGCTAATTTTTGTATTTTTTAGTAGAGACGGGGTTTCATCATCTTGGCCAGGCTGGTCTTGAACTCCTGACCTCGTGATCTGCCCTCCTTGGCCTCCCAAAGAGCTGGGATTATAGGCATGAGCCACCACACCCAGCTAGATCCACCTCTTTGAGCCTCTGTTTCCTCACTGGCAAATGAACAGGGGTCACTTATCCCTCCATTACTGCATAAGTTAACTAACTGCCCTTTGTGGGCTGATGGCAGGGGCAAGAGGAAGATTTAGGTGGGGCAGGGAGAAAGATGAATGCAGATGGTCCCTCTCTGGTCCTCATTCTCTATACTCAAGTTTCACTACCTTTTGCTATTCTCTTTTTTTGTTTTTGGTTTTTTTTTGAGACGGAGTCTCGCTCTGTCGCCCAGGCTGGAGTGCAGTGGAACAATCTCGGCTCACTGCAAGCTCCGCCTCCCGGGTTTACACTATTCTCTTGCCTCAGCCTCCCGAGTAGCTGGGACTACAGGCGCCCGCCACCTCGACCAGCTAGTTTTTTGTATTTTTTAGTAGAGACGGGGTTTCACTGTGTTAGCCAGGATGGTCTCGATCTCCTGACCTCGTGATCCGCCCGTCTCGGCCTCCCAAAGTGCTGGGATTACAGGCTTGAGCCACCGCGCCCGGCCTGTTTTTTGTTTTTTAACGAAGTCTCCCTCTTGTCTCCCAGGCTGGAGTGCAGTGGTGCGATCTCGGCTCACTGCAACCTCCACCTCCTGAGTTCAAGCGATTCTCCTGCCTCAGCCTCCCGAGTAGCTGGGATTACAGGCACTTGCCACCATGCCCAGCTAATTTTTGTATTTTTAATAGAGACAGGGTTTCACCACGTTGACCAGGCTGATCTCGAACTCCTGACCTCAGGCAATCCTCCCACCTCGGCCTCCCAAAGTGCTGGGATTACAGGGAGAGCTACCGCACCCAGTCTAGAGGGGGTTTTTCTGGAGCTATGAGTACCCAGATAAAGGTCAGGGTGACAACCTTTAAAAATTAGGAAATTTGGAAAGGGGAAATTTGGGGTCTTGAAGGATGAGTAGTTTACTTGGAAAAAAGCAGGCTATTCTCTTTTCACCCCCCAATTCTTCTTCTTATTTTTTTTTTTTTGAGACAGAGTCTCGCTGTGTCACCCAGGCTGGAGTGCAGTGGCCGGATCTCAGCTCACTGCAAGCTCCGCCTCCCGGGTTTACGCCATTCTCCTGCCTCAGCCTCCTGAGTAGCTGGGACTACAGGCGCCCGCCACCTCGCCCGTCTAGTTTTTTGTATTTTTTAGTAGAGACGGGGTTTCACCGTGTTAGCCAGGATGGTCTCGATCTCCTGACCTCGTGATCCGCCCGTCTCGGCCTCCCAAAGCGCTGGGATTACAGGCTTGAGCCACTGCGCCCAGCCTCACCCCCCAATTCTAATCCAACCCAGATCCTCTGAGGCATTTTAGCTGCTCATCTCCCAACATTTTCTTGCTGCCTGGGCTGTTTCCTGATACAGCTGGTCACAAACTCCCTACAACAATCTCAAGGAAGTGACAGTGTTCGAACACCACAGGCTTTGAGGAAGAAACGTCCTCTGTCCAGCTCACTTCCTGACCCTTGCCCACTGAGCCACAGGCTCCTCTATGGAGATAACTGTTTCCTCAAGTGTGGCTGTGAGGTTGCCAAAATAAAACAGGACCCAGCCACTTATAACTTTCATACCCACATTTAAGGAAATTGCGCCTCCCAGAGATTCTGCTGGAACTGTATTTCCTATGTCCACATCTAAACAAGGGCTATTTATTTTTACCCTTCATTTATCTTAAATAGTTTCCTCTGTGGCAAAACACTTCCTGCATTCCTACCAAAACTTTTCAAGAAAAGGCATAGCTGTGCCTTCCAGCTCACTAGTCCCATGGTGGTGGAGTTGGGTCAGGGCAGGGTCTGAAGCTCCCTGGGTCCCAGCCTTGGGCAGCTCAGGGCCTGGCACACAGGGGGCCTGGCACACTGGATAGATGCCTTAGCTTATTGGAAAGTTGTTTTTGTTGTTTTTTGTTGTTGTTTTGTTTTGGGGACAGAGTCTTGCTGTCACCCAGGCTGGAGTGCAGTGATGTGATCTCGGCTCACTGCAACCTCTGACTCCCAGGATCAAGCTATTCTTGTGCCTCAGCCTCCCGAGTAGCTGGGACTACAGGTACATGCCACCATGCTGGCTAATTTTTTTTTTTTGAGACAAGAGTCTTGCTCTATGGCCCAGGCTGGAGTGCAGTGGCGCAATCTTGGCTCAGTGCAAACTCTGCCTCCCGAGTTCAAGCGATTCTCCTGCCTCAGCCTTCCGAGTAGCTGGGATTACAGGCGCCTACCACAAAGCCTGGCTAATTTTTGTATTTTTAATAGAGACGAGGTTTTGCCATGTTGTCCAGGCTGGTCCTGAACTCCTGACCTCAGGTGATCCGCCCACCTTGGCCTCCCAAAGTGCTGGGATTACAGGCATGAGCCACTGAGCCCAGCCAGCTTATTAAGTTTAAATCAGCACATGCTGGCAGCCTGGGGGCCTTGAGCCATCCACAGACAGGCTTCCTTTCAATTGGCTACAACCATAAAAACACAACTAAACAAAACCCAGAGCTCTAGTTCAAAAGGGAAAAGTAGCAGATTCGCCAACACCAGGTACATATTCCTGAGAAGTGGCTGCCCTGTCTACGCAGGGCATTTCTTCTGAAGCCCCATTCTGCCTCCCCAGCATGCTTCATTCATTTCCCTATGTTGTCTGGCCCCTGTGGGCATGAGTTTGAGACCCCTGGTCTAAGTGAACTGCAATAATAAAAGCAGGTGCTTACTGAATCCCCAGCTCTGATTAAGTGCTTTGGACGTCCTAATTCATTTAACCTTCACAGCAACCCTATGAGGTAGGTTCTAACCCTGCCATGTGTTTTTGGCAGATGGGTAAACTGAGGCACCATGCAGCAAGGACATTTGCCCAAGGCCAAAGAGCTAGAACGAGGACCGAGCCAGGATGTGAGCCCAGGTAGTGCGGGCTTCAGGGCCTGCATTCATCACTGCCAGCCCGACCCCACATCTTTACCCACACTCACCCTCCGCAGCCTGGGAAACAGCCGGACCTCAGCCCCGACTGCGCCTCGCAGCCTCCTCACCTTTGATCTGCTCGCTGTTCCCCTGAGGGGGTCCCAAGTCCAAGAACAGTCGTGGCATCTCGGGGCCCTTCCTCTCGGGCTTGGGGGGGTCCCCGTCTCCGCTGGGTGCCGTGTCTCCGCCGGCCCTGCTGTCTGGGGCCCCGGGCTCTCCCTCGGGCGCCACCTCCGGCCTGGCTCTCGGGGGCGCTGGCTCCGGCCTCCTCGGCTGTGCCTCCGGTGGCGGTGGCAGCGGTGGCGGCGGTGGCTGCGGCCTCGTGTAATCTACCCATCCGGCCTTTGCGTCCACGCCGCTTCCGGGGCCGCCGCCGGGGGCCGTCCCCGTGCCCACTGGGGCTCGGCCCCCACTCCCGAGGTCCAGCCTCCCAGCCCCTGGGGCTCTCGGCGCCCCCCCAGTCTCGGGGGCTCTCCTCTCGGTCCCGGGTTCCAGCGTCCCGTTCTTGGGGGCTGGGCCAAGGGGGCCAGGGGCTGTCTCCCCGCCGTTCCGGGAGGAGGCCACTGCGCTGGGTGCAGGGGCTCTCTCCAGAGAGGTCTCTGGGGCTGGCTCCCCGATCGTGGGGGCTGGACCCCAACTCTCGGGCGTCTTCTCCCAGGGCCCTGGGGCTCTCCAAGGCCCAGTCTCTGGTAGCCTCTCCGTGTTCCTGGGGAATCTCAGGACCCCATTCTCTGACACCTTGTCCTCGCTCTTTGGGGGTGTCAGGCCCCCATTCACCAGCACCTTCTCCCCGGCCTCTGGGGACCTCAGCTCCCCATTCTCCAGCGCTTTCTCCTCCCTCCTTGGGGGTGTCAGCTCCCCATTCTCCAGCACTTTCTCTTCTCTCTCGGGGGACCCCAGGGCCCCATTCTCCGCAGCCTTCTGCTCGATGCCTGCCTTCTCCTCGATGCCCGGGGCTGTCTGGTCCCCGTTCTCCAGCACTGTCACCCCGTTCACTGGGAGGCTCAGGCTTGGGGCTTGTTTCCCGTTGCCCAGGGCTGTCGGGTCCCTGTTCAGGCCCAGGACTTTCTCTCTGTTCCCGGGGCCTCTCCCCGCCTTCCTGGGTCCTGTCTCCCGGGCTGTCGCCCCCTTCTCCCCCAGGAGGTTCCTTGTCACATCCTCCCGCAGGGACATCAGCAGCTGCTCCGTGCTCACTTGAACCACGAAGGTCGGCTTCTCCCGGGGCCCCGGGAGTGGGAGCGGACCCGGATCTGGAGGTGGCCGGGGCGCTCCTGGGTCGGGTGGCTCGGGGGGAGCCCGCGGCCGAGGGACCCCTTCCTCCTCGGCCGCCCCCCCACCTGGGAAGGCTCCCTCGGGGGAAAAAGGGGTCTCGGTCTCGTAGCCGCTGTCCCCCGGCTTGGGGCCCGGCGACGAGAGGCCTGAACCGGGACTGGCCACGGCCGAAGGGGGGTCGGGGGACGCGGCCGGGTCCGCGGGGGCCCGAGGAGGTGGCGGCGGGGGGGGGGGGGGGGGGGGGGGCCCCCCCCCGGGGGGCGGGGGCGGGGCCGCGCCCCCAAGAGGGGGGCCGGAAACCGGGGGGGGGGCCGGGGCGGGGGGGGCCATGGGCAAGTCGGCCAGGGAACCCCGCTCTGCCCGCAGCGAGGAGTCGTCCTCGGGGGGGTGGGGGCAGCCAAGAGCAGGGTGGCCCCCCCAGCCTGCTACGGCGTCCCCCCGCTCCAGTGGCAGGCAGGAGCAGGCCCCCTCGCGGCTGCACAGAGGACAGGGTAGGGGACCCCTGCGGCTTGGGCCACCTCCAAGGCTGCTGCTGTCTTCCCCTGGGGAGCTGCCCTCCTCCTCCTCCTCTTCTTCTTCCACCCACGGGGCGGTCCCCCGCTCCCCCAGGACCTCGGCAGGGTCTCCGGCCAGGGTCTCCCCGGCGCCCCGGCCCTCGGGGTCCCAGCCGCTCAGCAGGAAGCTGCCTGACGCTGAGGACTGGGCTGGGAAGGGCCGGGGTGCAGGGAAGAGGGGGGAGGCCCAGGTCTCGGACACCAGCTGGGGGACCTCGGAGGGGGCCTGGGGGGCCTGAGGGGCGGGCACTCCTGGGTCCAGGGGGTCCCAGTCGTTGGGGAAGAGGGGCTCAGGAGGGGAGCCGTGCTCCTCCAGGCGGATGTAGTACTCGCTGCTCACGGAGGGGCTGCGGGCGCTGATGACAGGCAGCACGCTGGGCGTGGACAGCGCCTCGTAGAAAGGGTTGGAGGGGTTAGCGTGGGGGGCCGGGGGTGCCGACGCTGGCTGCCAGGCAGGTGCCCCCCCACCCCGGCCGGCCCCACGCCGGGCCTTCTCCCACAGGCACTCGAGGTTGAGGCCGCGGCTGCTCTCGGTGACCGTGAGCACATCGTCGGGGTCGGCTCCAGGGAAGCCATCCAGTAGGGGGAATGGCGAGGAGAGGGTCCCCGGGCGGGGTGCACTGTGTGCAGGGGGCCAGGGCCAGGGGAAGGGACCGTCTCGGGGTGGAGGTGGCGGCGGTGGGGGCCGGGGGGGCCGCTCCGAGAGCAAGTAGGTGAGCTGCAATTGGAGATCAGAGGCTGAAGGGCGCTGGGCAGGTGGCCGCCAGCAGGACTGAAGGATGTCATACCTGGGGAGAGGTGGGGCAGAGTGAGCAGGGCAGGGACCCAGGGAGGGGAAAGAGACCCAGGGAGGGGACAGACAATCAGAGATAGGGGGATAGAGATGCAGAGGGGAACAGAGACCCAGAGACAGAGGGACAGAGACCCAGAGACAGAGGGACAGAGATCCAGAGAGAGAGGGACAGAGGGCCAGGCTTAGTGGCTCATGCCTGTAATCCCAGCACTTTGGGAGGCTGAGGCAGGTGGATCACCTGAGGTCAGAAGTTCAAGACCAGCCTGGCTAACATGGTGAAAACCCGTTTCTACTAAAAATACAAACAATTAGCCCGGTGTGGTGGTACCTGCCTGTAATCCCAGCTACCTGGGAGACTGAGGCAGGAGAACCGCTTGAACCCGGGAGGCGGAGGTTGCAGTGAGCCAAGATCGTGCCATTGCACTCCAGCCTGGGCAACAAAAGCAAAACACTGTAAAAAAAAAAAAAAAAAAAAAAAAAGGAGAGGAACAGAGACCCAGAGAGAGGAGGACAGAGAACCAAGAAGTGGGGCAGAGATCCAGGGAGAAGAGGGGACGGAAGAGGACAGAGATTCAGAGGAGGTAACTGGGCTGGGGAGCTAGGTACTGAGACCCAAAGAAGCAGGGGTGGGGGTAAGATGCCCAGAGAGAGAGGGTGACGGGGACCTGGAGGCAGAGGGGACACAGCAGCAGATGGGAACAGCTGGTGAGGGTGGTGGTGTCCCCGTTTGGGCTGTGAGCTCTGGAATCAGACAGGTAAGAAACGGGTCTCTTAGGATGAAGTGGGTTCAAATCACAGCTCAGCCATTCCCTGCCTGTGTCCCCCTGCAAGTAGCAAATGCTGGCAGAAATGGTGGGGACAGCTCCTCTTCACTCTTGAGGGGTATGGAGGGCAAACGGGATGTGGGTGATGTGGGAAACGAGACGGGGAGCTGGGACCATCCTGGGTGGGGTGCGGCAGGCCAGGAGCCCCGAGTGGGCTAGCCCTCACCAGTAGTCCGCATAGGGCAGCTTGAGCCTCGGCCGGGCCAGCTTCACGTGCTGCTGGCGGACCACGAAGGCGAGGACCTCCTCGTCTGACAGGTGGCGGTAGGGTTGGGCCCCAAACTCAAACAGCTCCCACAGGGTCACCCCCAGGGACCTGCAGAGAGCAGAGAGAGGTCAGAGCCCAGCCCTGACCCGCCCGGGACTCAGTTTCCCCATCTGTAGAACTGGTGGCATCTAGTAACCCTTCCATCTTCCTGGCCTGCCTCGGCCCCCGCGGCCCCTGGTCCTCACCAGATGTTGCTCTCGCGGCTCTGGTCCACCACCATGAAGGTCCCGTGGAGCTCCCCGAGGAGCTCGGGCGCCGCCCAGCGCAGCGGGATCCACAGGCGCTCTGGGGTCAGGTAGTAATCCTCCTGGGGGAACCAGGGCGGTGTCAGGCGAGTCAGGGCACCCCACAGCCCCCACCCCGACGGAAGGAAGCCCTACCTTGTAGTTGCTGTGGGCCAGCCCGTAGTCTCCGATGCGCACGGTCAGGTCAGAGGTCAGCAGGCAGTTGCGCAGGGCCAGGTCGCTGCGGGAAGAATGAGAGGAGGTGAGCACAGGGGCAGCCCTCCAGCCACACCCTGACCCCGCCCCTTCACACTAACTCCACCCTTCCATTTGATCTGTCTCTCCCCTCTGACTGCTTTCATTCTCCCCTGCTGTCTTGTCTTCTCCCCATCCTGATTCTTCCAAGTTTCCTCTACTTTTCCTCTGCACTGGCTCCTCCTCTTCTTCATCTGACCCTTCTGGCTTCTCCTACTTCGCTGTTGACTCCGCCCCCTCCTCTCCCGGCCCCTCTCCTCGTCACGTGACCCTGCCTCCCCCCGTCACCCGGCTCCTTCCGTTCCTCTCCTGGCCCCTCCTCCTCTCTTGGCCCCTCCCCCTCCTGATCCTCCTCCTCCCCTGACCCCTCTCCCTCCCCTGGTTCCTCCTCCTCCTCTCTTGGCCCCTCCCCTCATCACCTGACCCTGCCTCCCCCTCACTTGGTTCCTCCCATTCCCCTCCTGGCCCCTCCTCCTCCAGACCCTCCTCGGTTCGTCCCTATTTTGTGTCAGCCACTCATGGGTACGCCCCTCCTTTAGCCCCTCCCCTGCAGCCTCCCCTCCTTCTCCCTTTCCCTTAGTAGCTCCTCCCGCGGTTCCCCGGCCCGCCCACCTGTGCACGTAGTTGTGGGAATGCAGGTGCGCCAGCCCGCGGGCGATCTCCAGGCCCATCCTCTGCAGCGTCCGCAGGTCTCGAGGGGGTAGCTCAGGGGACAGGCCCTCGGGGGGCCGCTGGGCTCGGAGGTAACGCTTCAGGTCCCCCTGGGAGGGAGGCAAAGAAGGTCAGCAGCACCAGTCGCCCAGGCCTCCAGCCAGTCTGCCCGGAGGATGGAATGGCCTCTGCTGTCACTGGGTAGCCCCTCTGAGCCTCAGTTTCGCCTGCTGCTTGCAGCAGGTAATAACACAGCCTATCTTGCCTGCTTGTTCAGGGCAGCCCCCAGGACAGTCAGCACTCATGAAATGTTAGCTCATGCCACACATCATCTACGATGATGATGATGATGACGACGAAGCCAGGGGCACCAGGCTTGGCCCCGGCCCCGTCCAGCTCTCCCCTCTGCCCTTCCCCAACCCCCCAAGACCCTCACCAGTTGACAGAACTCCATAATCAGCAGAAACGGCAGCGTCTCCACACACAGACCCAGGCACTGGAGGACATTGGGGTGCTGCAGGCTCCTGTGGAGTGAGGAGGCGGCTGGGTTGGGAAGGCAGCCCCTTCTTCTTCATCCAGCCCCAACCTCCCAGCAGAGCCAAACTGCTGCCTCCACCCTTTTTTTGTTGTTGTTTTGAGATGGTGTCTCGCTCTGTTGCCCAGGCTGGTATCCTGCCTCAGCCTCCTGAGCAGCCAGGATTACAGGCATGCGCCACCACGCCCGGCTCATTTTTGTATTTTTAGTAAAGACGGGGTTTCACCATATTGGCCAGGCTGGTCTCGAACTCCTGACCTCAAGCCATCCACCCTCAGCCTCCCAAAGTGCTGGAAGTACAGGTGTGAGCCACTGAGCCCGGCCCACTCTACCTTTTTGATCTGTTTCCTCATCTCAGAGTCTCTCTCCTTGACTGCACCCCAGTCCTTCCCCAGGTCCCCATCTCTGGATGGCGCTCACTGGCCTGCTCCTGGGGCCAGATCCCCAGGGACCCCTTTACCTCTTCTTCCTCCTCACACCTCACCTCCACCTTCGTTCCTGCCCTTGACTCTTCTCAGTCTTCTCCTCCTCATCCCCACAGCCTCCTCCTGGCCTCCCTGGCTCCAGTCTCTACCCTTCCCTTTGCCCCGACCTGCTTTTCACCGCACACAACCCTCTGTCGCTCCCCAGCACCCCAGGATAGAGCACCAGCTTTTTGATTCCTCCTGCCCCTCAGGCTGGCCCAGGAGTAATCCTATGTGGGTTTTCCCAAACCTGCAGGCCCTTGCTTAGGCCTGGGCCTTTGTACCTACAGTTTTCTCTCTCTCTCTTTTCTTTTCTTTTTTTTTCTTTCTTTTCTTTCTTCTTTCTTTCTTTTCTGAGACAGAGTTTTGTTCTTGTCACTCAGGCTGGAGTGCAATGGAGTGATCTCAGTTCACTGCAACCTCCACCTCCCGGGTCCAAGCGATTCTCCTGCCTCAGCCTCCTGAGTAGTTGGGATTATAGGTGCCTGCCACCAAGCCCGGCTAATTTTTGTATTTTTAGTAGATAGGGGGTTTCACCATGTTGGCCAGGCTGGTCTTGAACTCCTGACCTCAAGTGATCTGCCCACCTCAGCCTCCCAAAGTGCTGGGATTACAGGCATGAGCCACCTATGGTTCTCTCTCTGCAGAACGCCCTCCTCTGATCAGAGTTCTCTTGGCACCCCCCTGCCTCTGCCTCAACATCATCTCCCCTGGAAGCTTCGCTGCCCCCCAGTGCCAGGTTGGATACCCCCTTTACCCTCACGCTGTGGGAAAGAGTCAGACTCGGGGGTTTGAACCCTGACTCCCACTTTCCTAGGTGTGTCATCTAGGCAAGTCCCTTCACTGCTCACTGCCTCGGGTTCCCTCATCTGTAACAGGGGGACCTCTAGAGCCAGCAACTTCCTCCGAGGAATTTCATGAGATCTGAGAAAAGCTGGTATGTGCTGAGATCCTAGCAATTACTGCTGTTTTAATGGCAACATATTATTTGCTTTTATTTTCACCCTGCATTTTTCTTTTTTTTTTTTTTTTTTTTTTTTTTGAGACAGAGTCTTGCTGTTTCACCCAGTCTGGAGTACAGCGGTGCAATCTCGGCTCACTGCAACCTCTGCCTCCCAGGTTTAAGTGATTCTCCTGCCTCAGCCTCCCGAGTAGTTGGGATTATAGGTGCACGCCACCACACTCAGCTAATTTTTGTATTTTTAGTAGATACGGGGTTTCACCATGTTGGGCAGGCTGGTCTTGAACTCCTGACCTCAAGTGATCTGCCTACCTCGGCCTCCCAAAGTGCTGGGATTACAGGCGTGAGCCACCGTGTCCAGCCTTCACCCTGCATTCTAACTGTATTTCCAGGGATACTCACTCTCCACGAGCTTCTTTCTGTCCTACATTCTTTGCACCTGCTGTTCCCTCTGTCTGGATTGCATTTCCCATGGTGCTTTGCATGGCCAACTCCTCCATATCAACCCCGCCTCCCTGATGGTCCTGTCCAAAGTGGGCCCTGTCTCTGTCACATATTGCCTCAATTCCTCATGGTACTTGTCATTCTCTGACAGTTTCTCTCGCTCTCTCTCTTTTTTTTTTTGAGACAGAGTCTTGCTCTGTCGCCTAGACTGGAGTACAGTGGCACAATCTTGGCTCACTGCAGCCTCCGTCTCCTGGGCTCAAGCAGTTCTCCTGCCTCATCCTCCTGAGTAGCTGGGATTACAGTCATGTGCCAACACGCCTGGCTAATTTTTGTGTTTTTATTAGAGATGGGATTTCATCATGTTGACCAGGCTGGCCTTGAACTCCTGACCTCAGGCAATCTGCCTGCCTCGGCCTCCCAAAGTGCTGGGATTACAGGTGTGAGCCACCGCACCGGCTGACAGTTTCTCTTTTTAAAATGGATTTATGGCTTGGCACGGTGGCTCTCACCTGAAATCTTGGCACTCTGGGAGGCCGAGGCAGGAGGATGGCTTGAACCTAGAAATTTGAGACCAGCTGGGGCAACATAGTGAAAATCCATCTCTACAATTAAAAAAAAAAAAGAGGCCGGGCGCGGTGGCTCAAGCCTGTAATCCCAGCACTTTGGGAGGCCGAGACGGGCGGATCACGAGGTCAGGAGATCGAGACCATCCTGGCTAACACGGTGAAACCCCGTCTCTACTAAAAATACAAAAACTAGCTGGGCGAGGTGGCGGACGCCTGTAGTCTCAGCTACTCGGGAGGCTGAGGCAGGAGAATGGCGAAAACACGGGAGGCGGAGCTTGCAGTGAGCTGAGATCCGGCCACTGCACTCCAGTCCGGGCGACAGAGCAAGACTCTGCCTCAAAAAAATAAAAATAAAAATAAAAAAAAAAATAAATAAATAAAAAAAATAAAAATAAAAATAAAAAAAAAAAAGAGAGATCGGGCGCAGTGGCTCACACCTGTAATCCCTGCACTTTGGGGGACCGAGGTGTGTGGATCACTTGAGGTCGGGAGTTCGAGACCAGCCTCACCAACATGGAGAAACCCCATCTCTACTAGAAACACAGAGTTAGCCAGGTGTGGTGCTGCATGCCTGTAATCCCAGCTACTTGGGAGGCTGAGGCAAGAGAATTGCTCGCACCCAGGAGGCGGAGGTTGCAGTGAGCTGAGGTCGTGCCATTGCACTCCAGCCTGGGCAACAAGAGTGAAATTCTGTCTCAAAAACAAAACAAAACAAAACAAAAATACCTGTAATCTCAACATTTTGGGAGGCCAAGGTGGGTGGATCACCTGAGGTAGGAGTTCGAGACCAGCCTGGCCAACATGGTGAAACCCCGTCTCTACTAAAAATACAAAAAATTAGCCTGGTGTGGTGGTGCATGCCTGGAATCCCAGCTACTCGGGAGGCTGAGGCAGGAGAATCGCTTGAACCCGGGAGGCAGAGGTTGCAGTGAGCTGAGATTGCACCACTGAACTCCAGCCTGGGCAACAAAGCAAGACTTCATCTGGAAAAAGAAAAAAAAAAAAAAAAAAAGACAAATAAATAAATAAATAAATAAATAAAAATAAAAGTTAGCCAGACCTGGTGGCTATGCAGGAGGCTGAGGCAGGAGGATCACTTGAGCCCAGGAGCTCAAGGCTAAAGTGAGCCTTAGGGGAAAAAAAGTCTCTTTCTTTATCTGTTGTGTGCCTTTTCCACTAGGGGGTGAGCTTTCCTAGGATGAGAATTTGGTGTGTCTTCCTGCCTGCGTCCCCGGTGCCTGGGTTAGTAGATGCTGAATAAACACATGCGGAGAGAAGAACTGGCTTGGAAGTCTGTAGGAGGAAGAGAACATTTCAGGCTTGCAGCCCAGGGTCTGGCCAGGAGTAGGTGCACAGTAACTTACTAGTTATTTTCCTACTGGGTGCCTGGCTGGAGGCAGAGCCACTTGTGTGCTGTGGGGCCGCTGCCCGGTACCCAGCCGTCTACTGCCTGTGTGTAACCACGGCTCTGCTGTGTATGCTGTGTGTCCTTCTCAGGAGAACAGGGTCTCTTGCTCCTGCTTGGCGGAAGAATTGTGCAACAGTGTTGTTGTTATTGTTGTTGTTTTCTCACTCTGTCTCCCAGGCTGGAATGTGGTGGTGGGATCTCAGCTCACTACAACCTCGGCCTCCTGGGTTCAAATGATTCTCCTGCCTCAGCCTCCGGAGTCGCTGGGATTACAGGTGCCTGCCCACCACTCCTGGCTAATGTTTGCATTTTTAGTAGAGACAGAGTTTTACCCTGTTGGCCAGGCTGGTCTCGAACTCCTGACCTCATGATCTGCCTGCCTCAGCCTCCCAAAGTGCTGGGATTACAGGTGTGAGCCACTGTGCCTGGCCAATTTTTTTGTATTTTTGTAGAGATGGGGTTTCACTCAGGCTTGTCTCCAACTCCTGAGCTCAGGCAATCCGCCCACCTCAGCCTCCCAAAATGCTAGGATTACAGGCGTGAGCCACCGTGCCTGGCCCGACAAAGTGTTCACAAGGCTCCTGCCATGTGTGAGGCTTAAACAGTGGCTGGAGTTCCCAGCACTTGGGGCAGCTGTTGTAGGAGGAAGCCAGGATTCACTGTACACCCACAAATCTGGCCAAGGCCGGCCGCTCTGCTGTCAAATCCTCCCAGCAACCTGCTAGGCAGGATGATGATCCCCATTTGATCCAGGTGGAAACAGAGGCTCAGAGAGGTGAAGTGACTTGCCTAGGGTCACACAGCTGGTAATGATGGGAACGTTGGGATTTCATCTCGGGTCTGTGGCTCGCTCAGCACAGACAGCACTTGTCTTGTCTCACAGACAGTGAGAGCCAACAGCACTTGTGCTGGGGTAACGAGACAAACCCCGAGCTGCTGCTAGTAGAGACCTGCACTGTCCAACAGAGCTTTGCGAAGGTGGGGATGTTCTGGACCAGCCCTGCCTACCAGGGGAGCCACTGGCTACAGGTGGCTATCGAGCACTTGAGATATGATGATATTTTTAATTTGATTGCGTTTTAATTTAGCTTACATTTTATTTATTTATTTATATAATAGAGACGGGGTCTTGCTCTGTCGCCCAGGTGGGAGTGCAGTGGTACAGCCATAGCTCACTGCATCCTCCAATTTCTGGCCTCAAGTGATCCTCCCACCTTGGCCTCCCAAAGTGCTGGGACTACAGGCATATACCACCTTGCCCATCTTAGCTTAAATGTAATAGGCATATGTGGCCAGTGGTTGCTGGCACAGGTTTAGGGAGAGACAGGCAATAAGCAAGTGAGCAGATGGTATAGTGACAACCTGGGGTACGGGTTATGAAGAAAACACACACCATGACGGGGTGGAGCATCTCAGGCCCCTCTTTGGAAGGAGGGGAGGAGTAAGGGAAGGTGTCTCTGAGCTGAGGCCTGAGGAAGGGAAGGGGCCCCATCCACACCTGGGGGTGAGCAAGGAGTGACATTCTAGAGAAAGGATATAGCAAGGAGCAATGCACTGGGGCAGGGAAGAGGCTTCCGTGGGGAGGGTCAGTGAGGAGGCCAGGGTGGCTGGGGTGAGGGGGACAATGGAAGGAAGGGGACTGTGTCAGACTCTGCAGGGCCTGTGGGCTGTCAGGAGGAGCAGATGTGTCCTGTAGGCAGTTGGGAGCCATGGAAGGTTTTGGAGCAAGGGAGTGCCAAAACCCAATGTGTTTCTCAGGGTAAAGCCCACCTTTACAACTGTTCTGATAAGGGGTCTCTGCAAACACACCCTTTCCAAAACAGGGAACTCACTACCTCACAAGGAATTTATCTGGCAAGTGTGTACCTAGACACCATCCTAGAAGCACTGAGAGTGGAGTAGAGACCAAGCAGGGCAGGGATGGAGCTCCACAGTGACCTGCTCAGGAACCTAGTCTGTGGCCTGGGGAAGGGAAGTACCAGCCGGTACCCAACATTGAACATGGAAATCTCACATCCTCTCAGCTGCCCACTTCATGAGGACACTAGGGCTTCTTGGACTGACTTTCCAGATGAAGATCCAGAGGTTCAGAGGGGAGAGGAACAGGCCTCTAGCTCAGCTTCTGTGCTCCGGCCTCCTCCACCATCCTGCCTCTCATTTCCCACCCTTAGCTCGGTCCAGAGGAAGGACCTGAGGTTCAGGGAGGGAAGTTCTGCCAGAGCTGCACAGCCAGGAAGAGGTAGATTCCAGGTTCCACCCCATACAGTGCTCCTTCCACTCCTGAATGTCACCTCAACAAGGCACACACCCACTGGAAACCCCCAGTACCTGTACGGCTGTGCTTCCGAGATGAACTTGCGTTGCTCCAGGGGCCCTGCGCTGGCTCGGAGCTCCTTCACCACCACCTGGGCAGGGGTGTAGTCGGAGAAAATCTCTCCCAGGATCACCTGGTCAAGGGGAACCCAGGAGTCAGCCAGTGCCATTTCCCCAGCCCCATCCCTGGGACCAGCTCCACCCCACCACACAGCTTCCAACCCCCGGCTCCTTCCCAGCTTCTCCCTCCACATCCCACCACCCTTGAACCACACCAGACATGGGGTGAGACACTCACAGGCCCAGAATCCGATGGACGCAGGGACGGATGGAAGGATGGACAGACGGACGGACGCGTGGAGAGCCGGGTGGCGCGGCGGAGTGGTCAATGGAGTGAGGAGGGAGGCGCTGACTGACAGATGTCGGGGATGGGGCGGGTGGGAGCCGGTGAGAGGTGGACGGAGGGGGAATGGGAGGCTGAGGGGGCACGGGGAGGAGGCGAGGGATAGATGAGAAGTGGTGAGAGCAGGGGTGTGGACACAGAACAGGAGGACAGCTCGGGATCCATGGAGCCCTGCCTCCCCTCCCCAGCCCACTCACCTTCCCAAACCAGCCACTCCCAATCTCCTGCAGGTAGCTGAGGTGCTGGCGGCTAAGGCCCAGGGGGGTGGTCATGTCTGGGGAGGGCAAGAGGGGAAAGCCCCTGAGCCTCTCCCCACTCCCGAGTGCCACCAACACACCCCAAGTCAGTGGGGACTGGGGTCAGAGCAGACATCACTCTCTTTTCATTGGCTGCCACCCATATTCCATGTCAGGATCTCAGCTTCCTCATTGGTTGCTCACAAGACTCCAGCATCCAATCAGTCCTTCCCTTTGGCATCCCAAGCTCCTATGATGTGATTTCAGCCTCCCATTGGTTGCCTCTGAGACTGTGCTCTATGCTAATCTCACCACTGCTTGCCCCACAAGAATCCCCAAATCTGGTTTTGGATTAAGCAATGGCTTCCACCAAGATGATCTTTGTCTGCCTTCCCATAGGCTGCTTCCAAGATTCCGGGGCTCCCACCTATGCCTTTCCCGTTGGCTGCCCCTGGTCTCAACCGCCCCAGCCCCTAAAGGAAGACACTCAACATCTTCTGGCCTTTCCCGGGACACCATGGGATTCCGGTCATGGCGTGGAGCAGTACCTGAGTGTGAAGGCTGCGGGGCAGGCATTGGCAAGGAGACCTCAGCCAGTGGGAGAATGTAGACATCAGGCAGCGACTGTGAGGAGGAGGTCTCCTCCGCAGGGGGAGTGTACTCCCCGGAGCAGTCCTCCCCTTCAGGGTTCTCAAACTCCTGGGGCCGAGAGAGGCGAGGAGGAGTGGGAGAAGGCAGGGCTGAGAGACACGCCATCGTCTTTCTCTTACGTTTGTCTCCCCTTCATTTTTGTAACTGTCTCCCAGTCCCAGCCCAATTTCCATCCCCCCGTTTCTCCATCCCAAGGCTCCAGATCTTGCCATAGCTTCAAACTAGAAGGTGCTCTCGGATTTACTGCCCCCCTCTCCCCACCAACCACCTGTGTTGGGGGTAAAGGCCTTGCTGGAGTCTTCCTCCCCAGGTTGAATCCCCTCATGCACCTCACCTTGAAGCCGACATCGCCCCGTTTGCAGCACAGACAGGTGAGGAGGAGGAAGATGAAGGCCAGCAGGCCTGAGCAGGAAATGAGGACCACAGCGTAGGGAGGAGCCAGAGGAGCCCGGCCCAGGGCGAATCCATCTGCAGGCACAGGGCTGGGCTGGGGTCCCAGCTTCAAGTCCCTGGATACTGAAATCATGCCCCCTCCCGGCCGGGCACCTTTTGGACTACAACTCCCATGATGCTCTGCGACCAGGGTCCCTTGGCAGAGGTGCAGAGTGGCCCAAGGCATTGTGGGAGTTGTAGTTTGGGGCCTTCCCAAGTGGTTGGATTGGGGGTGGGGTCTCTTCTCTGGTCCCAAACTGGGACCCCCCCCACCTCACCCCACCCCATCCCCTCACCCCAGGCTTGGATGAATTCCAGTGAGGGCTGAAGGAAAGAGGAGTAATAGTGAAGCCTGGAGCTTGCAGAATTTAAAATACGCTCCCATGGACAGCCTCATTACCCCTCATTGGGGAGGAGGACGAGCTCTCAGCTGCAGGCTGGGACAGGATTCTTGCCCCATGCTGAAACCCCCCAGTTTGTGGGGTTGAGATCTGTCTCTTTTAGGGACGCTTGGCGCACACCGATGTCCTCTATCCCCAGCCCCAAGACCCAAAGAAGGGAACTCCGCAAGCCCTGGGTCTCTCCAGAAGCCAAAGACAGCCTCCCGTGTTGTGTCCCCCTTAGAAATAGTATTCCTGTCCTCTGCCCCCAATTCTACCAGAGGCCCTATCCTTCCCCGGCTTCCTGCACACACCAGCACAAACACATGCGTGCACGCATACACACATGTTGCCGAAACGGAGCCCCCTCCCCACCCAGCCCCCAGCCTCCCTCCCACAGGCCCTGCTGACAGAGGCACCGTCCCCGTCGCTCCGGGCCCGGCTGGGCTGCGGGAAGACGCGCACCAGGTGACGGGGCAGGACCTGCAGACAGACCCCTGGGAAGACAGCGAGGCCGCCGCGCGGGTGGGGGCCGCCGGACAGACGGATGGCCCGACAGACTCACCGGGGTGGGCCGGGGACGCCAGGCAGCCGGAGGCGGAGACGGCCGCAAGGAGGATGAGGGCGCCGGGGGCAGGCATCTTGTCGAGGATGGCAGGGAGGTGGAGGTGGTGGCGGCTGGGGAGGAGGGGGGGGCGGGCCCTCAGCCCCCAGCCATGGGGACCCGCGCGACCCTGGCCTCCTCCCGGCCCAGGAGAGGGGCAGGAGACGCAGGACAGGGGGAGGGAGGGGCTGCTTGCTGGCTCAGGTACCCCCCTCCCCCTCTTTGAAGGGACAGACGGATGAAGGGATGGAGAGGCGGACAGAGGAGAGGAGCTAGGGAGCCGGGGTTGCTGGGGTGGGGGGGAGAGGGTAGGATGGGGGGGGGCGAGAAAGAGGGCCCCGCCCCCGAGGGCAGCCAGGATTGGGGGAGCAGAGAGCCTGTCACAGGAAGGGTGGGAGGAGGGAGGATGGAGCGTCGTCATGGCAACTGGCTCCCCCGTAGCATTGGCTGCCAGGAGGGAGGGGAGGAAATGGGAGGGGGAGGGACAGACAGGGACCGGCACACGCTTGCGGCGTGGGGGGAGGGGGGGCAGGGCCCACGGGTGCCTGGCTCGGACACCGCTGTGACATGCCACCAGCATGGACACATGTGCTACACGCTAAGATGCAGATGTCAGGCACGCGCAGCCCACACACAGCTGACACACGTCGCAGGGACGCTCATAGACAAGCGCATCACATACAAAGGTGGACAGCCATCAGCAGACGGGGACACGTACACGTCACACACAAAGACGCAGGGACCGCACTGGAAACTCACAGGCAGGCCGGCTTCCAGCACAGATGCACCCGGCCACGCAGGAACGTCAAAGCATCACAAAGACCCACACATGCCCCAGACAAAGTAAAGCCCCAAATCCACAGACGCACACGGCACAAAGATCCCCACGGACACCACTGTGATATGCTGACACTCATAGTCACAGTCACGCAGACAGTTCCTAGACAAATGAGCAACAAAGAATACCCACAGACACAAGTATCACATACATGCATGTCACATGGACATGCACAGACAGCAATTGCACGGACACACGCAGACACACACATCATATGAACTAACATAGACATGGACCCAGCAGCTACACAGAGACAGGCACATCACATACGTGAGTACACAGAAACGTAACACATGCATATATACGGACATGTAACATGCATCATTCACACGGACACACACTTCACACACATGGATACACACAGACACATTACCTACACATGCATACAGGCACACACAACTCATACATACAGGGCTACATAAATCACATGCAAAAATGCACATACATACACCACACACTGATACACACAGACACATATAACATGCACATATACACAGTCACACACTATACATAAACACAGACATAGGCACACAGATCAAATACAAAAACACACAGAGATGCATGTATCACATACCTAAACAGACTTGGACACACACATCACAAATACACACACCTTTCACACAAGGTTACAAAGACACAGAACCCCACCACAGTCACACATCACATGCAGAAACACGCACGGGCACACATGACACATACAAAGATTCACACACCCACAACACAGACACAGACACGCGCACAGACACACGGATCGCAAATACCCACGTTTCCCGTGAGGTTTCGCAGACATTACACAACCACAGCACTTGCCTCATACAAAAGATACATGATCATAGTTTATTTAATGTATTTATTCTTATGAGTATTTAGTCTGTGCCAGGTATCGTCCGCAGCGTTTTACACGTACAGAATTACCTTGCAATCCTCATAACAGCCCTCTGAGACAGGTATTTTTAAATCATGCCCATTGTACAGATGAGGCAACTGAGGCACAGCGCGGGGTAGTCACCTGCCCCAAGGCACACAAGCCGGGAAGTGGCAAAGCTGGGACTGGAACCCGGTCCATCGGGGACACCGACACATCAGACAAGGACACACATACATCACGTGCCAGGCCGCCGCCGTCTCGGGGTCACATCCCACCCTCCAGCGCCCCGAGCTGCAGACACACCCGGAAGCGCGGACTCCCACCCTCGGCGCGGACCTCTCCATCGTCCGTGAGCACCTGCGAGGCGTTCCCCTGGGTGAGGCTGGGCCGGAGCTGCGCACCCAAGACGCAGCCTCAGCAACACTCGGCGCAGGCAACCCAGCCCCCCACCCCAACCCCCCAGCGGGGACCCAGGGCTTTCCACCAAAACGCGCAGCCGTGGCGCACACCGGCCGGGCAGTGCACACTCCCCGCAGAGCGCAGCCCTCCTCATCTGGGGGCTCAGGGGAAGGGGGAAGGGGCTGCCTTCGGGGTGTCTCATTGGAGAAACTGAGGCAGGTTCATCGCGGGAGGGAGGGGGCGCACGGAAGGGCTGCAGAGTGGAGGGGATGCAATCGGGGGGCGGGGAGTGAGAAAAGACGCAATTTGCTGCCCCGGTGGCTGAAGGGCACAGAACCTGGCGGAAGCAGAGGCTTATGGGAAATGTAGTCCTGGCCTTGAGACTTGTAGGAAATGTAGTCCTGCTCGACCCAGTAAGGCGGCTCAGGTTAAGCTGCGGCTGGATGCGGGTAGCAGAAGCCGAGGGAGGGTCCGCTGCATGGGTCTTTGGAAGTGATGTGAGCAGAGTTATCGAGTCCTAGGGAGCGGCACAGGCGGGGCTGCAGTCCTGACCCTGGCCCCAGCTCGCTTGTTCATGTATTCACTTAACAAACGTTTATCAGGCGCCCACTATGTGATTAGGCAGGCGCTGGGCCAGAAGCTGGGGCCGCAGCAGGAAGCAAGGGAGACGTGTTCCCTCAACTTCTGGAAGTCTCGGGGCTTTAAGGAAAGCAGCCACGAGTGGAAGAATTGCACATTAGGACTTAAGCACTGCCAGGCACCTCTGAGTCAGGGTGGGGATGGAGTGGGTCTTGTCTGGGGAGTAACAGAGGGTTCCCTAGAGCTTTTCAAACTGTGAGCGCCCAGCCATTAGCAAGGGTGATATCAAGATCTTCGGTGGTCTCAGAAACAAAGTCACTCTCTGAAAAGAAAGAAAGACAAAAAATACTCCGTGGCAATCAGCAATTTTTTTTTTTTTTAAATGGGGGCCGGGCATGATGGCTCACGCCTGTAATCCCAGCACTTTGGGAGGTCAAGGAGGGCGGATCACGAGATCAAGAGATCGAAACCATCCTGACCAACATGGTGAAACCCCGTCTCTATTAAAAATACAAAAATTAGCCGGGTGTGGTGGCAGTTGGCTGTAGTCCCAGCTACTCAGGAGGCTGAGGTAGGAGAATTGCTTGAACCTGGGAGGCAGAGGTTGCAGTGGGCCCAGATTGCCACGCCACTGCACACCAGCCTGGCAAAAGAGAAACACCCCATCAAAAAAAAAAAAAAAAAAAAACACACACATAAGGAGAGAAAAAGAAAAAAGAAAAGAAAAGAAAAATGGAATAGAATAAACTAGAACTCCATAGCAGACTGCATGCTCAGTATAAAGGAAATGTTAATGTATGAAACTTTTTTTTGTTGTTATTGTTGAGCCAGGGTGTCGCTCTGTTGCCCAGGCTGCAGTGCAGTGGTGCAATCATAGCTCACTGCAGCCTCAAACTCCTGGGCTCAAGCAATCCTCCCACCTCAGCCTCTGGAGTCGCTGGGACTACAGGTGCATGCCACCACACCAGGCTAATTTTAAAAATTTTAGTTTTGTAGAGATGGGGGGTCTCCTTGTGTTGCCCAGGCTGGTCTCAAACTCCTGGCCTCAAGCAATCTTCATCCCTCAGACTCCCAAAGGCCTGAGCCACCGTGCATGGCCCATATATGAAACTTTTCTTTCTTTCTTTCTTTTTTTTTTTTTTTTTTTTGAGATGGAGTCTCATTCTGTTGCCTAGGCTGGAGTGCAGTGGCATTATCTTTACTCACTGCAACCTCTGCCCCCTGGGCTCAAGCAATTCTTCTGCCTCAGCCTCTCTAGTAGCTGGCATTACAGGCATGTGCCACCATGCCCAGCTAATTTTGTATTTTTAGTAGAGACGGGGTTTCACCATGTTGGCCAGGCTGGCCTCGACCTCCTGACCTCAGGTGATCCACCCGCCTCAGCCTCCCAAAATGTTGGGATTACAGGCGTGAGCCACTGTGCCCAGCCGATTTTTCAGATTTTAAACAAGGTCATAGGAGTATCTACTGCATCTGTTGAACAACCCCAGAGGGGCTTGGCGGCCGACCTGTCATCCAACACTTGAGTATTTCCATGATGAGACTTAGTTAGGAACAATCCCACCTTACAAAAGAAATAATTTAAGAGTGTGAAGCCTGGGCTAGGTGTGGTGGCTCACACCTCTAATCTCAGCACTTTGGGAGGCCAAGGTGGGTGGATCACATGAGGCCCGGAGTTCGAGACCAGCCTGGCCCACGTGGTGAAACCCTGTCTCTACTAAAAGTACAAAAATTATCCGGGCGTGGTGGCGCACACCTGTAATCCCAGCTCGGGAGGCTGAGGCAGGAGAATCGTTTGAACCTGGGTGGTGGAGTTTTCACTGAGCTGAGATTGTGCCACTGCACTCCAGCCTGGGCGACAGAGCAAGACTGCCTCAGAAAAAAAAAAGAAAAAGAAAAAGATTATGAGTCTGTTTGGGTCAGTTTTATCACCAAATTTATCCTAATACTTTTTCCTTTTTGGCACTTTATTGATTTCAAAAAAAACTGAAACTACATGTCAGTGGTTCTCAAAGCATGGTTCAGAGTTCCCTAGGAGTCCCTGAGACCCTTTCGAGGGGTCCATGAGGTCGAAATTATTTGTACATTACCCTCCTGAGATGTTAACTGCCTTTTTTATTCTCGTTCGCTCATGAGTGGACAGTGGAAGTTTCCAGAAGTTGCCCAACATGTAATGAATGGCAGCACTGAAGACAGACACAGATGCAATGATCCAGCCAGATATTAAAGAGATGTGCGGCCGGGTGCACTGGCTCATGCCTGTAATCCCAGCACTTTGGAAGGTCGATGCCAGTGGATCACTTGAGGCCAGGAGTTTGAGACCAGCCTGGCCACAGAGCGACAGAGTGGAACTCTGTCAAAAAAAAAAAAAAAAAAAAAAAAAAATTTCAAAAAGACACAAACAATGCCATGCGATACACTGAGGTTTTTTGGAAAATAGTTCTTTTTTTTTTTTGAGATGGAGTTTCATCTCATTGCCCAGGCTGGAATGCAATGGGGGTGATCTCAGCTCACTGCAACCTCCGCCTCCTGAGTTCAAGTGATTCTCCTGTTTCAGCCTCCTGAGTAACTGGGATTACAGGCGCCCGATACCAGGCCTGGAAATTTTTGTATTTTTAGTAGAGACGGGGTTTCACCATGTTGGTCAGGCTGGTCTCGAACTTCTGACCTCAGGTGATCCACTCGCCTCAGCCTCCCAAAGAGCTGAGCTTACAGGTATGAGCCACTGCGACCAGGTTTTTTTTTTTTTTTTTTGAGACAGAGTCTTGCTCTGTCGCCTAGACTGGAGTGCAGTGGTGCAATCTTGGCTCACTGCAACCTCCTCCCAGGTTCAAGCGATTCTCCTGCCTCAGCCTCCTGAGTAGCTGGGATTATAGGCGCCTGCCACCACGCCTGACTAATTTTTTGTATTTTAGTAGAGACAGGGTTTCACCGTATTGCCCAGGCTGGTCTTGAACTCCTGAGCTCAGGTGATCCACCTGCCTTGGTCTCCCAAAGTGCTAGGATTACAGGCTTGAGCCACCACACCCCACCAAATAGTTGTTTTTATAAAAATAGGTTTATAAGTTAACTTGCAATGGAAACCCAGTGCTTTGGGAGGCCAAGGTGGGAGGATCCCTTGAGGTCAGGAGTTCAAGACCAGCGTGGCCAACATGGTAAAACCTCGTCTCTATAACAAATACAAAAATTAGCTAGGCGTGGCGGCACACACCTGTAGTCCCAGCTACTTGGGAGGCTGAGGCATGAGAATTGTCTGAACCCAGGAGGTGGAGGTTGCGGTGAGCTGAGATGGTGCCACTGCGCTCCCGCCAGGGTTACAGAGCAAGGCTCTGTTTCAAAAATAGCAACAACAATAACTTTGCTGAATGAAGGAAAGAACAAGGTTATTTCCTGCAGGTGCATTTGATGACTGATTCAAGCCGGGAGCACTCCCCTGTCCCCTGGGTGTTGCCCACTTAGCGCAAGTTCCCAGCTGATGGGCTACGACTGTCCATTCCAGGGAAGAGGAAGAGAAAGTTGTCATGAGGACGCAGAAGGGTGCACTGCACTGAACCAGCGTTCCTTGCAGAGAAGCCTCCACAGAGGATGATATTTAGGCCCGGCTGTGGCTGGGGGCAGGGTTGAGGCTGAGGCTGGGGGTGGGGAGCTGAGCAGGGAGGGCATTCCAAGCAGGGGCCACAGAGGGCACAAAGACCTGGAGCTGTGGAACCGCTTGGGACCTTCAGGAAACTTGCACCTGCCCCGCCCACCGCCTCCCCTGCGCGGTGGCTCTGGCCGAAAGCTCCCAGTCATTGCCGACTGGCTGTCTTTTTCCCACACCTCCACGTCCAGTCCATTAGCTGACTCTACTTTCAAAATATTTCCAGAATCTGGCCACCTTTCACCACCTCTGCTTCCACCCTCATTGTTTGCTTGAACTATTGCAGTAGCCTCCTTGATGCCCTCCACACTCGGCCCCCCACCCCATCATCTCTTCTTGCTACAGCAGCCAGGAAAGCCTCTTAACTCCGAAGTTAGCTCATGTCCCTCCTGTGCTCTCAACCCTCCCCTGGCTCCCATCTCACTTGGAGTAAAGGCCAACATCCTCCCCATGGCCCACGCACCTCTAAATGATCCGCCCCTCCAAGTCTGTCTGCCCTCTTGCTGGTACACTTCCCCTTGTTCATGCCTTTCTAACCACGTTGGCCTCCTCCCTGTTCCTCCAACACTGCACAGGCGAGAAACAGCTTCGGGGCCTTTGCACTCAGCGCCCTGTGTTCTCCGGGGACTCCCCATTCCCCAGGTCTGCACCTGGCTGACGTCTTTGTTTCAATTAGGCTTCTGCCCACGTGTGGCCTCCCCCAGAGATGCCTTCCTTGGCTACCAAGGCAGCAACCCTGACCCTGACGCCCTTCTTGTCCCTTAACCCATTTAATTTTTCTTTCTTTCTTTCTTTTCTTTTTTGAGACCTAGTTTTGCTGTTGTCGCCGAGGCTGTAGTGCAATGATGCGATCTCGGCTCATTGCAACCTCTGACTCCCTGGGTTCAAGTGATTCTCCTGCCTTAGCTTCCCAAGTAGCAGAGTTTACAGGCGCCCACCACCACGCCAGACTAATTTTTGTATTTTCAGTAGAGATGGGGTTTCACCATGTTGGCCAGTCTAGTCTCAAACTCCTGACTTCAGGTGATCCACCTGCCTAGGCCTCCCAAAGTACTGGGATTACAGGCGTGAGCCACAATGCCCAGCCTCCTTTTTTTTTTTTTAAGACAGAGTCTTGCTCTGTCACCCAGGCTGGAATGCAGTGGAACAATCTCAGCTCACTGCAACCTCTGCCTCCCAGATTCAAGCGATTCTCCTACCTCAGCCTCCTGAGTAGCTGGAATTATAGGCACCACCAAGCCCCGCTAATTTTTCTATTTTTAGTAGAGATAGGGTTTCACCATGTTGGCCAGGTTAGTCTCGAACTCCTGACCTCAGGTGATCCTCCAGCCTCTGCCACCCAAAGTGCTGGGGTTACTGCGGCCAGTCCCTGTATCATTTTTCATAATTGCAATCAGCTCCACCTGACTTGGGGCCGCATATTCGTGCATGGAGCCCTGGAGAACAAGGATCTTTGCTTCTGTTTCCTGCTGTGTCCCCAGTGCCAGGTACACAGAAGAGTCTCAGTGAGTGTGACTGCAGGAATGAGGCTAGGATGACAGGGAGAGACAGCCCCAGCAGTGGGCAGAGGTGAGGTTGCCAGAGGCTCTGTCTGCAGAGGCAAGGAGTTGAGTCTCCACTGGGAAAGTGAGTGTGTGTGCAAGCAGGGTGACCAGGGTGACCAGGCTGCAGGATTGGGGGAACACGGCCTCCTCCTCTTTTATGAAATTGAAGGACCATTAGGGTAAGAGAGGCTGGGGGAGGAATATTCCATGAGCCCAGAATGCTGCCTCAGACTTCATTCACTAATTCATTCATTCATTCATCCATTCAGCAAACAAGCCCCCATTCCAGCAGGCCGGTTGGGTGGACGAAAAGAAAGAAGCTGAAGGGACAGCAATATCAATAATGGTATTTTTGAGACAGAGTCTCGCTCTGTCGCCCAGGCTGGAGTGCAGTGGCCAGATCTCAGCTCACTGCAAGCTCCGCCTCCCGAGTTTATGCCATTCTCCTGCCTCAGCCTCCTCAGTAGCTGGGACTACAGGCGGCCACCACCTTGCCCGGCTAGTTTTTTGTATTTTTAGTAGAGACGGGGTTTCACCATGTTAGCCAGGATGGTCTCGAGTTCCTGACCTCGTGATCCGCCTGCCTCGGCCTCCCAAAGTGCTGGGATTATAGGCTTGAGCCACCGCGCCCGACCCTATTTTGTTTTTGTTTTTTTTTTTAAGACAGAGTCTCTCTTTGTTGCCCAGAGTGCAGTGGCACGATCTCGGCTCACTGCAGCCACCACCTCCTGGGCTCAAGAGATTCTCCTGCCTCAGCCTCCTGAGTAACTGGGATTACAGGCGTGCGCCACCACGCCCGGCTAATTTGTGGATTTTTAGGAGAGGTGGGGTTTCACCATGTTGGTCAGGCTGGCCTCAAACTCCTGACCTCAAGTGATCCGCCTGCCTCGGCCTCCCAAAGTGCTGGGATTATAGGTGTGGGCCACCACAGCCTGGCCTATTTCACTTTTAATGGAGGTATAATTTAAAACAATAATAAGCAGAGATTTATTTATTTATTTATTTATTTTTTTGAGATGGAGTCTCGCTCTGCCACCCAGGCTGGAGTGCAGTGGCGCAGTCTTGACTCACTGCAACCTCTGCCTCCCAGGTTCAAGTGATTCTCCTGCCTCAGTCTCCCAAGTAGCTGGGATTACAGGCGCACACCACCACGCCCAGCTAATTATAGGCATGCACCACCACGCCTGGCTATTTTTTTTTTTTTTTTTTTTTGTATTTTTTAGTAGAGATGGGGTTTCACCGCATTGCTCAGTCTGGTCTCGAACTCCTGACATCAAGTGATCCACCCTCCTCAGCCTCCCAAAGTGCTGGGATTACAGGCGTGAGCCACCGCGCTCCGCCAGCAAGCAGGGATCTTAAGGGTACAGTTTGAGGCCAGGCATGATGGCTCATTCCTGTGATCACAGCACTTTACACTTTGGTGCAAAGTTTGAGAGTTTGAGACCAGCCTGGGCAACATAGTAAGACCCTGGCTCTACAGAAATAAACATTAAAAAATAATCTGGGCATGGTACACCTGTAGTCCCAGCTACTCAGGAAGCTGAGGCAGGAGGATCACTTGAACCTAGGAGTTGGAGGCTGCAGTGAGCTATGATCGAACCACTGCACTCCAGCCTGGGTGACGGTGTGATACCCTGTCTCTAAAAAAAAAATGTTGGGTGTGGTGGCTCACACCTGTAATCCCAGCACTTTGGAAGGCTAAGGCAGGTGGATCACTTGCGGTCAGGAGTTCGAGACCAGCCTGGCCAACATGGTGAAACCCTGTTTCTACTAAAAATACAAAAATTAGCCGGGTGTGGTGATGCATGCATGTAATCCCAGCTACTAGGGAGGCTGAGGTGGGAGAATTGCTTGAACCCAGGAGGTGGAGGTTGCAGTGAGCCGAGATCACTCCACTACACTCCAGCCTGGGCGACAGAGTGAGACTCCATCTCAAAAAAAAAAAGAGCCAGGCGCGGTGGCTCAAGCCTGTAAACCCAGCACTTTGGGAGGCCGAGACGGGCCTCCCAAATATTCTTTTGCTTCCTCACTGTTTTGAAATATCAGTTATAGGCTGGGCGCAGTGGCTCAGCCATTCTCCTGCCTCAGCCTCCGGGGTTGCTGGGATTACAGGCGCCGCCACGTCGCCCGGCTAGTTTTTTGTAGTTTTTAGTAGAGACGGGGTTTCATCGTGTTAGCCAGGATGGTCTCGATCTCCTGACCTCGTGATCCGCCCGTCTCGGCCTCCCAAAGTGCTGGGATTACAGGCGTGAGCCATCGTGCCCAGCCGATTTATCTTTCAAAGCTGTGGCTGAAATGTTCCCCACTGACCAATGACACTGCTGACAGCCCCTGGGGGACCACGTTGATCTGTTTCCGGCGACTTAGCTGCCTTGATGCGTCCAGCGGGTCGTCCTAACGTCCCGTCTGGCTTTACTCTTGTGCGTTTGCACATCTGCTGTTAATTTCAATAAGACAAAAACCCTCACTCTGTTTAAATGCAGAGAATACAGAGTTGTGGGTTTTTGTTTTGTTTTGTTTTGTTTTTTGAGACGGAGTCTCGCTCTGTCGCCCAGGCTGGAGTGCAGTGGCCAGATCTCTGCTCACTGCAAGCTCTGCCTCCCGGGTTCATGCCATTCTCCCGCCTCAGCCTCCCGAGTAGCTGGGACTACAGGCGCCCACCACCTCGCCCGGCTAGTTTTTTTTATTTCTTAGTAGAGATGGGGTTTCACCGTGTTAGCCAGGATGGTCTCAATCTCCTGACCTCGTGATCCGCCCGTCTCGGCCTCCCAAAGTGCTGGGATTACAGGCGTGAGCCACCCCGCCCAGACTAGAGTTGTGGGTTTTATTTTACCTTTTTTACTAAGGGGAAAGAGAGTGATGCATACTTACGATCCTCTGTTGGTTTGACAAAGGCATCTTCTAAGTATGCCTTTGGAATTCAGAGTTGGCAGTTAAATTCCGATGGCCACATTTGAGAAGTAAGAAGTTATCTTGGGTATGGAGGGAATGGGAATAAGGGCTCCTGGGATGAGGGATGGGAATGGGCTTCTGAGAGGCTGGGAATATTTTCTTTTTTTTCTTTTAAATCTGGTTGCAGCATAACTGATGTGTCCATTTGGAATTAATTCATCAAGCTGTACACTTTTGAAACATGTTGTCTTTTTTTTTTTTTTTTTTTTTGAGACAGTCTTACTCTGTCACCCAGGCTGCAGTGCAGTGGCGCAATCTCAGCTCACTGCAGCCTCCACCTCCTGGTTCAAGCAGTTCTCCTGCCTCAGCCGCCCAAGTAGCTGGGATTACAGGTGCCGTGTTGTCTTATGTTTGTACAGTATAACCCAATAAAAACTATAAAAAATGTTATTGACAGGGAAACAAATAATCAAATAAGATAACAAATGAGAGTCAAAGACTTTTTAGAAACATAATTGTCCAACGGTTAAGAGCCTGGGCTGTTTATATTTGAATCCCAGTGTGCCACCAAGGCTGTGTAACTTTGGGTAAGTTACTCAACTTCTCTGACCCTCAAGTTGTATATCTATGAAATGAAGATAACACCTACGTCTACCTTAAACAATGAGAAGCAGGAAATGTGATTAAGAATTGAGTTTAAGACTGGGCGTGGTGGTTCACACTTGTAATCTCAACAATTTGAGAGGCCGAGGCAGGAGGATCACTTGAGTCCAAGAGTTTGAGACTAGCCTGGGCAACATAATGAGACTTCCATCTCTCTTTTTTTTTTTTTTTTTTTTTTGAGACGGAGTCTCGCTCTGTCACCCGGGCTGGAGTGCAGTGGCCGGATCTCAGCTCACTACAAGCTCTGCCTCCCGGGTTTATGCCATTCTCCTGCCTCAGCCTCCTGAGTAGCTGGGACTACAGGCGCCCGCCACCTCGCCCGGCTAGTTTTTTTGTATTTTTTAGTAGAGACGGGGTTTCACCGTGTTAGCCAGGATGGTCTCGATCTCCTGACCTCGTGATCCGCCCGTCTTGGCCTCCCAAAGTGCTGGGATTACAGGCTTGAGCCACCGCGCCCGGCCAGAGACTTCCATCTCTATAAATTTTTTTTTTTAATTAGCTGGGCGTGGTGGCACCTGTGGTCCCAGCTATTGAGAGGCTGAGGCAGGAGGAACGCTTGAGCCCTGGGTCACAGAGTAAGATCCTGTCTCTAATAAAACCCCAAAACAAAACAATAGAGTTTACTCAAGCACAAAGTTTGAGACAGCCACAGACTCTGAAAGAATGTGGTCATTCTTAAGTGGCGAAGAAAAGGTTTCACTTATGTAGGTAGAAACAGAGAAGTTTAACAGCATTTAACATGTTCCATACAAAGCCAGTACACTACGTTCTGTGATACGATTGGTAGCAGCTTGCTAGATTTTAAGGAAGATTTTTGTTTTATTTTGATTTTGTTGGTTTGTTTTTGAGACGGAGTCTCGCTCTGTCGCCCAAGCTGGAGTGCAGTGGCGTGATCTCAGCTCACTGCAGCCTCTGCCACCTGGGTTCAAGCAATTCTCCTGCCTCAGCTTCCTGAGTAGCTGGGACTACAGGCACCCGCCACCACACCAGGCTAATTTTTGTATTTTTAGTAGAGCTGGGGTTTCACTATGTTGGCCAGGCTGGTCTCAAACTCCTGACCTCAGGTGATCCGCCTGCCTTGGCCTCCCAAAGTGCTGGGATTACAGGCGTGAGCCACCATGCCGGACAAAGAAAGATTATTTTAACATTCCAGGAAGAGGGATAATGATCTGTGGCGTCTTATCTCTGACGCCATTCCATTATTTCTCATCATTTACGGGAAGAAGCGGAAGTTTCAGTTGCCGGCGTCATGACTCAAGCCACTTAGATTTCTCTTGAGGCTCAAAATAATGTAATGTTCCAACAGCTCTAAGTTTGACTGATTTAATTTCACACCAACTGGGCAGAATTACCTGAGATAAAGAGAACAAAGCATCTAGCCAGGTAGTTGTCACAGAGCAGATGTTCAGTCAATGATATTCGTATCGTTTTGGTGGTAGATGTGATAAATGGGTAAATAAATAGAAAATGGACCAGGAATGGCGGCTCACACCTGTAATCCCAGCACTTTGGGAGGCCAAAGTGGGCAGATCACTTGAGGTCAGGAGTTCAAGACCAGCCTGGCCAAAATGGTGAAACCCTGTCTCTAGTAAAAATACAAAAATTAGTCGGGTGTGGTGGCATGTGCCTGTAGTCCCAGCTACTCAGGAGGCTGAGGCAGGAAAATCACTGGAACCTGGGAAGCAGAGGTTGCAGTGAGACGAGATCAGGTCGCTGCACTCCAGCCTGGGTGACAGAGCAAGACTCCATCTCAAAAAAAAAAAAAAAAGAAAGAAAGAAATAGAAAATGCAGAACTGCTATGCCAATAAAAAATGGACAAGGACAAGGACGTGAACAGACAAGTCACAAGGCAGAATGACAGTAGATTACCAACTGATGGGAAGGCATTTATCCTCAGTACTCACTATTTTTAAATTTCTTTGTGTGTGTGTGTGAGAGAGAGAGAGAGAGAGAGAAAGAAAGAGAGAGTCTCAGGCTCTTGCCCAGGCTGTAGTACAATAGCTCACTCTCAGCTCACTGTAACCTCCGTCTTCCAGGCTTAAATGATCCTCCCACTTCAGCCTCCTGGAAAGCTGGGAGACTACAGGCAACCACCACCACACCTAGCTAATTTTTTTTTTTTTTTTTTTGAGACGGAGTCTCGCTCCGTCGCCCCAGGCTGGAGTGCAGTGGCTCAATCTCGGCTCACTGCAAGCTCCACCTCCTGGGTTCACACTATTCTCCAGCCTCAGCCTCCTGAGTAGCTGGGACTACAGGCAACCGCCACCATGCCTGGCTAATTTTTTGTATTTTTAGTAGAGACGGGGTTTCACCGTGTCAGCCAGGATGGTCTCGATCTCCTGACCTCGTGATCCGCCCGCCTGGGCCTCCCAAAGTGCTGGGACTACAGGCATGAGCCACAATGCCTGGCCACACCTGGCTAATTTTTATATATTTAGTAGGGACGGGGTTTCACCATGTTGCCCAGGCTGGTCTTGAACTCCTGGACTCAAGCGATCTGCCCATTTTGGCCTTCCAAAGTACTAGGATAAATAATTTATTATTATTGTTATTTTTTCATTTTTTGTAGAGGTGGGGTCTGGATATGTTGCCCCAGGCTGGTCTTAAACTCCTGGGCTCAAGTGATCCTTCTGCCTCTGCCTCCCAAAGTGTTGAGATCACAGGCGTGAGTCACTGCACCGGCCAGTAGTAACTGTCTTAATAGTATGTATTGCTCTCCGAAGTAATCATGTCCACTTGTTTGTCTGTATGTTTACTGTCCATCTCCCCTCTTCTCACCCCTTAGAAAATGAGGTCCCTACCAGGCACAGTGACTCAGGCCTGTAATCCCAGCACTGTGGGAGGCTGAGGCGGGTGGACCACGAGGTCAAGAGTTCGAGACTGGCCTGGCCAACATGGTGAAACCCCATCGCTATTAAAAATATAAAAATTAGCCCAGGCTGGGTGCAGTGGCTCACACCTGTAATCCCAGCACTCTGGGAGGCCAAGGCAGGCAGATCACCTGAGGTCAGGAGTTCGAGACCAGCCTGACCAACATGGAGAAACACCATCTCTACTAAAAAATACAAAATTAGATGGGCATGGTGTCACATGCCTGTAATCGCAGATACTCGGGAGGCTGAGGCAGGAGAATCACTTGAACCCGGGAGGTGGAGGTTGCGGTGAGCTGAGATCATGCCATTGCACTCCGGCCTGAGGAACAAGAGTGAAACTCTGTCTCAAAAAGAAAAGAATGAGGTCCCCGTGGGCAGGGCCTGTGTGTCAATCTTGCTCACGGCTGTCTCCCAGCACCTAGAGCACAGGCTACCATACAACAGGTGCTCCAGAAAGTATTCGTGGACTCAATGAGTGAATACATAAATGAAAATGAAAGTCAACTCTTCACTTACCAAATTAGCAAAGCTCTCTAAAAGGCTTAAATTCAGTGCCAGCGAGGACGCCGTGAGTGTGAATGAGTGGAGATTATTTTAACTTTCCTAGATGCCAACTTGGTACTCTTACCGAGTAATTCCATTTCTGGAAATAATATAAGATGTGCACAAAAGTTTATGCATGAAGATTTTCTCTATAGCATTATTTGTAGCAGTAAAAATAATAGAAATAGCTTTAATATTTGTATCATAAACTTTATGTATTTCTAATAATAAGGTCTAGAGAAAGGCTTTGGAAACTACAGAAAAGCAATATTGTGGAATATCATGTAATTAGTTTAGTTAAAATGGAAGAAAGGTTTTATGGTATATTAAGTAGAAATACGTAGGGCTGGACATGGTGGCTCACACCTGTAATCCCAGCAGTTTGGGAGGCCGAGGCAGGTGGATCACCTAAGGTCATGAGTTTGAGACCAGCGTGGCCAACATGAAGAAACTCTGTCTCTACTAAAAATACATAAATTAGCTGGGTGTGGTGGTACGCACCTATAATCACAGCCACTAGTGGGGCTGAGTCAGGAGAATCACTTGAACCCCAGAGGCAGAGGCTGCAGTGAGCTGGGATCACGCCACTGCACTCCAGCCTGGGCAACAGAGTGAGACTCCATGTCAAAAAAAAAAAAGTTATGTGTAATACAGCGAGATGACATACGGTCATCCATTGGAATCCATGGGGGATTTGGTTCCAGAAGCCCCTGCAGATACCAAAACCTGAGGATGCTGAAGTCCCTGCTATAAAATGGCATAGTGTTTGCATAGAACCTGCACATATTCACCTTGTTGGTTTATTTATTTATTTATTTTTTGAGACGGAGTCTCGCTCTGTCACCCAGGCTTACGTGCAGCGGCGCGATCTCGGCTCACTGCAATCTCCGCCTCCAGAGTTCAAGCCATTCTCCTGCCTCAGCCTCCCGAGTAGCTGGGATTACAGGTATGCGCCACCATGTCCAGCTAATTTTTGTATTTTTATTTTATTTTATTTATTATTTATTTGTTTGTTTACTTATTTTGAGATAGAGTTTCACTCTTGTTGCCCAGGCTGGAGTGCAATGGCATGGGCTCCACTCACTGCAACCTCTTCCTCCTGGGGTTCAAGCAATTCTCCTGGCTCAGCCTCCCAAATATCTGGGATTACAGGCACGCGCCACCACATCCTGCTATTTTATTGTATTTTATTTTATCTTATCTTATCTTATCTTATTTTAAGATGAAGTCTCACTCTGTCACCCAGGCTAGAGTACAGTGGTGCGATCTTGGCTCACTGCAACCTCTGCCTCCCAGGTTCAAGCGACTCTCCTGTCTCAGCCTCTGGAGTAGCTGGGACTACAGGCGCATGCCACCATGCCTGGCTAACTTTTTTGTATTTTTAGTAGAGATGGGATTTCATGGTGTGAGCCAGGATGGTCTTGATCTACTGACCTTGTGATCCGCCCGCCTTGGCCTCCCAAAGTGCTGGTATTACACGTGTGAGCCACCGCGCCCGGCCTCATTTTTGTATTTTTAGTGGAGACAGGGTTCCACCATGTTGGTCAGGCTGGTCTTGAACTCCTGACCTCAAATGATTCACCCACCTTGGCCTCCCAAAGTGCTGGGATTACAGGCGTGAGCCACCGTGCCCGGTCTCCTCCCGTATATTTTAAATCATCTCCACATTACTTGGAATGCCTAATACAGTGCAAATACTAAGTAAATAGTTGTTATACTGTATTGCTTAGGGAATAATGACAAGAAAAAAAGTCTCTACACATTCAGTACAGACACAATTTTTTTTCCTGAATATTTTTGATTCACTGTTGGTTGAATCCACGGATGCAGAAACCCACGGAACTGGTACGCAGTAGCACCTCCTCTCTCTCACACTATATATAGAGAGAGGGGATTTTATTTATATATATCAACGTAGTGTAAATGTAAGTTTTCATATATACATGTGAAATTGGTAGGACAACAGGATGGTAACCACACAATTTTACAAAGATAAAACTTGGAAATACTGGAAATAGATGTGTCAGAATGCTATCACTGGTGGGAGAAACGTGGCTCCTTGCTGGGGGACATACTCTTATCTGTGGGGTGTGTCTCCTAGGAGTTTTTTTCTGTATATTTTTCCCACATATTTATTTATTTATTTATTTATTTATTTATTTATTTATGGGTGGGGAGACAGAGTCTCACTCAGGCTGGAGTGCAATGGCGTGATCTTGGCTCACTGCAGTCTCTGCCTCCGGGTTCAAGTGATTTTTATGCCTCAGCCCCACCAGTAGCTGGGATCACAGTCACCGGCCACTACACCCTACTGACCCCTACTGAGATGGGGTTTCACCGTGCTGGTCAGGCTGGTTGGTCTCAAACTCCTGGCCTCAGGTGATCCACCCACCTTGGCCTCCAAATAGCTGGGACTACAGATGCATGCCACTATGCCTGGCTAATTTTTTTATTTTGTAGTGATGGGGTCTCACTATGTTGTCCAGGCTGGTCTCCCACACCTGGCCTCAGGTGATCCTCCCACCTTGACCTCCCATAGTGCTGGGATTACAGGCCTGAGCCACCATGCGTGGTCCTATTTATTCATTTATTTTGTAGAGACAGGGTCTTGTTCTGTTGCCCAGGCTGGAATACAGTGGTGAGATCATGGCGCACTGCAACCTTGACCTCCTGGGCTTAAGCCATCCTCCCACCTCAACCTCCAAGTAGCAGCCGGGACTACAGATGCATGCCACCATGCCTGGTTAATTTTTTTATTTTGTATAGATGAGGTCTCACTATGTTGTCCAGGCTGGTCTCCCACTTCTGGCCTCAAGCGATCCTCCCACCTTGGCCTCCCAGAGTGCCAGGATTTCAGGTGGGAACCACCGCACTCGGCCTCGGTTTGATCACTTTAATTGGCTGCATCGCATGTCCGAGAATGGCTGTGTCTTGGTTTATTTAATTTTTCCCTTTCGCATGTCGTCTGGGTTATTTCCAGCTTCTTTCCCATGACAAACATAAACAACACTGCCGGGAACATCACTGAGTTCGTGTTCACATATGTCTCTAGGGAGATTCGGAGACGTGGAAATTCAGGAACGAAGGTGGCCCACATCTAAATGTCAACTGAGCTGTCCCGTGGCCTCCAGAGAGACTGCACGTCCCTCCTCGTCCATTGTTTTACAATTTTCAGGATTTCGATTTTGAGCCTGTGTTATTTTTCTTTCTTTCTTTCTTTTTTTTTTTTTTGAGACGGAGTCTCGCTCTGTCGCCCAGGCTGGAGTGCAGTGGCCGGATCTCAGCTCACTGCAAGCTCCGCCTCCCGGGTTCACGCCATTCTCCTACCTCAGCCTCCCGAGTAGTTGGGACTACAGGCGCCCGCCACCTCACCCGGCTAGTTTTTTGTATTTTTAGTAGAGACGGGGTTTCACCGTGTTAGCCAGGATGGTCTCGATCTCCTGACCTCGTGATCCGCTCGTCTCGGCCTCCCAAAGTGCTGGGATTACAGGCTTGAGCCCGGCCGAGCCTGTGTTATTTTTCTTTTCTATTTATTGATTTATTTTTATTTTACTTGAAGTTCTGGGATACCTGTGCAGAACATGCAGGTTTGTTACATAGGTATACATGTGCCATGGTGGTTTACTGCATCGATCAACCCATCATCTGGGTTTTAAGCCCCACATTCATTAGGTATTTGTCCTAACGCTCTCCCTCCCCTTTCCCCCCATTCCCCACCAACAGGCCCCGGTGTGTGATGTTCCCCTCCCTGTGTCCATGTGTTCTCATTGTTCAACTCCCACTTATGAGTGAGAACATGCAGTGTTTGGTTTTCTGTTTCTGGGTTAGTTTGCTGAGAATGATGGTTTCCAGCTTCACCCATTTCCCTTCAAAGGACATGAACTCTTTCTTTTTTATGGCTGCATAGTATTCCACAGTGTATATGTGCCATGTTTTCTTTATCCAGTCTATCGTTGATGGGCATTTGGGTTGGTTCCAAGTCTTTGCTGGTGTAATATTTATTTATTTATATTTAAGACAAGAGTTTTGCTGTGTCACCCAGGCTTGAGTACAGTGGTGTATTCTTGGCTTACTGCAACCTCTGCCTCCCGGGTTTAAGCGATTCTCCTGCCTCAGGCTCCCAAGTAGCTGGGATTACAGGCGACTGCCACCACACCCGGCTAATTTTTGTATTTTTAGTAGAGATGGGGTTTCACCATGTTGGCCAGACTGGTCTCGAACTCCTGACCTCAGGTGATCCTCCCACCTTGGCCTCCCAAAGTGCTGGGATTATAGGTGTGAGCCACCACACCTGCCCTAAATGAAGCTTTATTAAGTTTGGGCTCAACATGTATGGCGTGAATTCTTCCCAGTTTGTTGAGAGAGCTGTGGGTCCATGGTGCTGAGCGGAGTGGCCAAAGCCCCTCCTCCTGAGACCCCAAACCAATGGGGGAGACAGACGGAGCTTCCGACTTCCTTAGCCTGGGGAGTGGCTTTTACAAACTGCACAGGGCTTGGTGCGGTGGCTCACGCCTGTAATCCCAGCACTTTGGGAGGCTGAGGCAGGCAGATCATGAGGTCAGGAGTTCAAGACCAGCCTAACCAATATGGTGAAATCCCATCTCCACTAAAAAATACAAAAAATAACCAGGTTTGGTGGTCTATGCCTGTAGTCCCAGCTGCTCGGGAGGCTGAGGCAGGAGAATCGCTTGAACCTGGGAAGCAGACGTTGCAGTGAGCCGAGATTGCACCACTACACTCCAGCCTGGGCAATAGAGTAAGAGTCCATCTCAAAAAGAAATTAAAACGAAAGTAAAAATAAATAAATAAAATAAAATAAATCAAAATGAAAACTGCCCAGGAGTTGGGCGTAGTGACTCATGCCTGTAATCCCAGCACTCTGGGAGGCCCAGGCAGGCGGATCATGAGGTCAGGAGTTCGAGACCAGCCTGGCCAATATGGTGAACCCCTGGCTCTACTAAAAATACAAAAATTAGCCGGGTGTAGGGGCAGGTGCCTGTAATCCCAGCTACTCAGGAGGCTGAGGCAGAAGAACTGCTTGAACTCGGGAGGCGGAGCTTGCAGTGAGCCGCGACCGCGCCGTTGCATTCCAGCCTGGGCGACAGGGCAAGACTCCGTCTCAAAAAACAAAAAAAAACAAACTTCCCAGGAAATTCTGATGCGCAGCCCTTCGTGGGGACTAGTGGCCCAGGGCTACTGCTTATTACCCATTTATTATGAGCCGGGAAAGGTGCAAAATGTTTTATCCTTGAGTCCAGTTCATGTCTCCAGCAGAAGTCCGGGACGCTGGGTTCTAGCACCGCCTTCCGCCAGCTTCGACTCGGACAAGTGACGTCAGCGCCCTGTATGTTGGTTTTCTTATTGGTGAGATGGAGATAATAATAGTGCCGACTCATAGGATCATCATGAGGCTGAAAGGTGTAGCTGTGCAGATCTCTTGGCACCGTGCCAGACACTGAGTATGTGCTACACAAGTGTTTGACAAATATAATAAAACTGACGGCTGGGCACCTGTAAATCCCAGCACTGTAGGAGGCCGAGGCGGGCAGATCACTTGAGGTCAGGAGTTCAGGACCAGCCTGGGCAACATGATGAAACCCCATCTCTACTAAAAATACAAAAATTAGCCGGGCATGATGGCGGGCGCCTGTAATCTCAGCTACTCGAGAGGCTGAGGCAGGAGAATCGCTTGAACCCGGTAGGCGGAGGTTGCCGCGAGCCAAGATCGCACCACTGCACTCCAGCCTGGACGAAAGAGCGAGACTTCATCTCAAAAAATAACTGACTGTGTATCTTGGAGTGACAGAGCTGTCCCTGCTTCTGTAATGTGCCTATCTATGCATTGGCGAGGCATGTCAATCCTGCAGCTGGGAGAGAGTTTACATGGGAGGAGGCAGCATGAGGGATCCGTCCCCAAGCACAGAGGAAAACGGAGCTGGGACTCAGCCCTCACGGTCCTGCCACTCAGCCAGCTGAGAGGCACGGTCCCACCTCCAGACCCTCACCTGTGCTGTCTCCTGGGTCCAGAACGCTCTTTCTTTTTCTCACCTCCTTCAAAGGCTTGTTCCAATGTCATCACCTCGGTTTAAAGTGGAAATTCAGCTTAACCCCTTCCCTACCGGTGCCTACTGTCTCCTGATTGGCCTTATTCTTCTCCATGGCCCTAAATGTACACGTTTACCTGGAAAGAGCTCCCTGCAAGGCAGCTGCATACCATTATTAAGACTCTGTGACAGGAGGGGCACAGTGGCTCATGCTTGTAATCCCAGCACTTCCAGACTAGCCTGACCAACATGGTGAAACTCTGTCTCTACTAAAAATACAAAACTTAACTGGGCGTGGTGGTGAGCACCTGTTATCCCAGGTACTCGGGAGGCTAAGGCAGGAGAATCGTTTGAACCCGGGAGGCAGAGCTTGTAGTGAGCTGAGATGGAGACACTCCACTCCAGCCTGGGCAACAGAGCGAGACTCTGTCTCAAAAAAAAAAAAGGACTCTGTGACTACATGTATATATATACACACACACACACACATGCATATATATATATATATATATATATATATATATATATATATAAATTTTTTTTGTACAGACGAGGTCTCACTATGTTGCCCAGGCTGGTCTTGAACTCCTGAGCTTAACCGATTCTCCCACCTCACTCTCCCAAAGTGTTGGGATGGCAGGCGTTAGCCACTGCACCTGGGCCGCCAATATATATATATAAAATATGTATATATGTATATATACATATATATACGTGTATATATATATATTTTTTTTTGAGACAGAATCTCCCTCTGTCGTCCAGGCTGGAGTGTAGTGGTGCAATCTCGCCTCACTGCAAGCTCCTCCTCCCAGGTTCCTGCCATTTTCCTGCCTCAGCCTCCCGAGTAGCTGGGACTACAGGCGCCCGCCACCATGCCCAGCTAATTTTTTTTATTTTTAGTGGAGACAGGGTTTCACCGTGTTAGCCAGGATGGTCTCGATCTCCTGACCTTGTGATCCGCCCGCCTCAGCCTCCCAAAGTGCTGGGACTTACAGGCATGAGCCACCGTGCCCAGGCGATTTTTTTTTTTTTTTTTGAGACAGAGTTTTGCTCTTGTTCCCCAGGCTGGAGTGCAATGGCACTATCTCGGCTCACTGCAACCTCTGCCTCCCAAGTTCAAACAATTCTCCTGCCTCAGCCTCCTGAGTAGCTGGTATTACAGGCACCTGCCACCACGCCCAGCTAATTTTTTGTATTTTTAGTACAGACAGGGTTTCACTATGTTGGCCAGGCTGGTCTCGAACTCCTGACCTCAGGCGATCCACCCGCCTCGGCCTCCCAAAGTGCTGGGATAACAGGCGTGACCCACCGTGCCCAGCCAATATTTTTAAAGGTCATTTTCTAACTGACACTAGGTGTGTGGGCCACCAGCTCCTCCCCCATGTTCTCTGCTCCGGCCACACTGGCGTCCTTTACATTCCTCTATCACACCAGGCTCCTTTCCACCACAGGGCCTTTGCACTGGCTGTTCTCAATGACTACAGTACCTTTGCCCCAGATATGCACCCAGCTTACTCCCTCACCTCCATCAGGCCACCTCCTCTGAGAGGCCCACCTTAACTGCCCACCTAAAGCATCCCTTAATTTAGCCAGGCATGGTGGTGAGCCCCTGAAGTCCCAGCTATTCAGGAGGCTGAGGCAGGAGGACTGCTTGAGCCCAGGAGTTCGAGACCAGCATGGGTAGCATAGGCAGACCCCACCTCTACAAAAATAAAACATAACAAATTAAGGCCAGGTGCGATGGCTCACGCCTGTAATCCCATCACTTTGGGAGGCCGAGGCCGGCGGATCACCTAAGGTTGAGAGTTCAAGACTAGCCTGGGCAACATGGAGAAACCCTGTCTCTACTAAAAAAATACAAAATTAAGCCAGGCGCAGTGGCTCATGCCTGTAATTCCAATAGTTTGGTAGGCCGAGGCGGGCGGATCACCTGAGGTCGGGAGTTTGAGACCAGCCTGACCAACATGGAGAAACCCTGTCTCTGCTAAAAATACAAAATTAGCAGGGCATGGTGGTGCGTCTCTGTAATCCCAGCTACTTGGGGGGCTGAGCAGGACAATCGCTTGAATCCGGGAGGTGGAGGTTGCAGTGAGACGAGATGACTTCACTGCACTCCAGCCTGGGCGACAAGAGTGAAACTCAGTCTCAATAATAAAAATAAAAATAAAAATAAATAATAATAAAATCAAAAATTAGCCGGGTGTGGTGGGGCATGCCTGCCTGTAATCCCAGGTACCCAGGAGGCTGAGGCAGGAGAATCGTTTGAACCCAGGAGGCAGAGTTTGCAGTGAGCCGAGATTGCGCCACTGCACTCTAGCCTAGGCGACCGAGTGAGACTCCGTCTCAAAAAAAAAAAAACCTCACTCCATCACATCTGCAGTCTCTTTCGTGGTGGGAGGTCACACGTTCGCACTTCCCAGGATTAGGACCTGAACATCTCTGGGGGGACAATGTTCAGCCCACCATGAGTCCGTTCTCACTTTTTTTCCTTCCACTGTGTCTCCAGTGCTTGGAACAGTGCCTGGCATGCAACAGGTGCTGGGGAATGAATGAACATGAATGGATGGGACCCAGCAGCAGGAAGGGCTGGATGCATGTGTCATGGAGCATGTTTCTGGGGACTGAGGGCCAAGGAGGAAGCCAGGCCCCTGGAGGAAGTGGGGGCAGTGCCCTGGCCCGAGGCAGGAGGAGGAGGGACGGAACAGGGATGAGCAAGATGAGGGTGGCAGGCGGAAAGATGAAGCAGCGATTGGGGCGTCCTGTTCTGTAATCCGGCCTCCTGCCCACCCGTGCACCACCCTCGGGCTGGGCCCAGGCCTCTCTGAAGCCACTGCAGAGAAGGGGGGCATGGGGGGGGTGGTAGTGCACGGGGATGCCCAACTGGCACAGCTGGTTTGGCTGGTCCTGGCGTTTGGCAGAGGAAAGCACCGGGGACAGGTGAGGATGGTGTTGGGAGCACCCCAGGCCCAAAAGACACAGGGGAGGAGCGGCTACTGTGCTCACTGGTGCACCCCTATAAACCCAGACCCCCCAACACAACACTCCCACCTCACACCCCTCACTTGGCTCAGTCTGTCCCAGCCCAGGAAACCAGAAACCCAACCTCCCTGACCCGGAGCCCCAAGCCCCTCCTCCCTCAGACCCAGGAGTCCAGGTCCAGCCCCTCCTCCCTCAGACCCAGGAGTCCAGTCTCCAGCTCTGGTTCCCTGACACATTGTCGCTACAACCGTGGCCTGTTGGACCCCCTGCTCTGTGTGCACCTGCCTGTCTCCCCACCCTGTTCTCCTTTTGTGACCATGCAGCCAGTAAGGACCCAGGTTCTGGCCTTCAGTGCCCCCACCCCATTCCCCCAGCATCCCTCCCCAGTCTCTGTCATCTTGGGGACCCAGGAGCCAGCACTCTCAGCCGCCCCCTCCCAAGAGAGGAGCCTAGGTGTGATGTGGGGCCCACCCCCACGTGGCCTCCAGCCCAGCCCCAGCCCAGCTCAGGGCAGGCGGGGCATGAGTGTGAGTGTGTGGGGTGGGGCGGGCGGTGGTATCGGCCCTGGGGGCCTGTGCCGGCACATCGTGGGGATGGAGTAATCAGGGTGGGGTGGGGAGCAGACAAGGAGGTTTCGCTGCACCCCAAGATGGACCCACTGATTACAGGGGACGGCTGGGGGGAGCCAGCGTGGCTTTGAGGTATCAGCCACCACCTCTCACCCCACCCATCTGAGGTGACCTCCTCAAAGGGGACATTGCGTGGGCTTGGGGACAGGGGTGTCCTCTACCACCCGCAACCTCCCCCCAACCCCCTTCCCCCGGTCCACGTGTCTTAGTGTCCCATTTTGTCTGTCTGGGTCACCAGGGTCTGGCCCAGGCCCCTCCTCTCTCAAACCCAGGAGTCTGGGCCCCCAACTCGGGACTGTGCCCCCTCCCCACCCTATTCGGCTCCCTCCTTCGATCCTTCCTGACTTGGGATTTGGGCGCCCCACCCCCAGCCCCTGCCCCCTCGGGAATCCAGCCTCTAAGCAGCCAGGGCTGGCTGTCCTCAGGCTCCCAGAACTCCCGGCAATGACTGGCTTTTAATGGAAAGGTGAGGCTCTGGAGGTGACAGTGGCCTCGATTCTGTGGAAACGTGACCTCATGACCCAGTGACCTCCCTTTGCCCATGTCTGAGCTCCAAGAGCAAAATGGCACATCCCAGGGCTTGGGGGGCAGATGGCCCCCCCAAGAGAGGCCAAGGAATTGCTCCAGGGTGGGAATCCCCGCTCTCCACCCTCAGCCCATTGGCAAGGCCACTTCCAATGCCCTTTTCGCAATCAGCCCCTGAGGTGTAGAACAGGAGACAGCCTCCCTGTGGCCGGTGGCACACAGGGGACCTGTCCATTGTCCTTTGGGTTTATGGGAGTGGAGGGCAGGTCCTGACTGGCCCAGCCCATCCCCACCTACCACACTTAAGCCCCCAGGGATGGGTGTGAGTGTCCCTGGACGCCCTCACAGTCAACCCCTACCCAGGAACCCAGGACTACCTCCCTATCCCCCGTGCTGGTCTTTGTTTGGGGGGTTTTTGTTTTGTTTTGTTTATTTTGTGTTTTGAGACAGAGTTGCGCTCTTGTTGCCCAGGCTGGAGTGCAATGAATGGCACGATCTCGGCTCACGGCAACCTCCGCCTCCCAGGTTCAAGCAATTCTCCTGCATCAGCCTCTCAAGTAGCTGGGATTACAGGCACCCGCCACCATACCCGGCTAATTTTGTATTTTTAGTAGAGACGGGATTTCTCCATGTTGGTCAAGCTGGTCTCGAACTCCCGACCTCAGGTGGTATGCCCACCCTGGCCACCCAAAGTGCTGGGATTACAGGCATGAGCCACCGCGTCTGGCCTGTTTTGTTTTTGTCACCCAGGCTGGAGCACAGTGGTGCAATCATAGCTCACTGCAGCCTCAACCTCCTGGGTTCAAGTGATCCTCCCACATCAGCCTCCCGAGTAGCTGAGACCACAGGTGCATGACACCATGCCCAGATAATTTTAACATTTTTTGTAGAGATGAGGCCTTGTACCCCAGGCTGATATCAAACTCCTAAGCTTCAGCGATCCTCCTGCCTCAGCCTCCCAAAGCGCTGGGATTACAGAGGTGAGGCACTGAGCCCGGCCCCCAGAGGCCCCCTCTTTGGCCTGGCGGAAACACCTCCCAGTGTCTTTCCAGCCTCTAGGCCTTTGTCCCTGCCAGGCCCTGTACCAAGATGCCTTTTCCACTAAAGTCCCACCTACCCACCTGGTGAGTTCCTCTGTCCTTGGTTTTGCCTACTGGGGCATCCTTTTCCTGGGAAGTCATTCCTGGCCTCCCAAGAAGGTCCTGGCCTCTACAGCCAGGATGCAAAGCACACAGAACTTAGCCTGAGCCAGCAGTCAATACAAATAGTCTCCAAGCCACACACCACAAGTTGCCACATTTTTTTAAAAAAGCAATAGGTAGCCAGGCATAGTGGCTCACGCCTGTCATCCCAGCACCTCCGGAGGCTGAGGTGAACGGATCATTTGAGGTCAGGAGTTCAAGACCAGGCTGACCAACCTGATGAAACCCCATCTTTACTAAAAATACAAAATACAAAATAATTAGCTGAACATGGTGGTACACCCCTGTAACTCCAGTTACTCGGAAGGCTGAGGCAGGAGAATAGCTTGAACCAGGAAGGCAGAGGTTGCAGTAAGCCGAGATCGCACAGATGGTGACAGAGTGAGACTCAGTCTCAAAAACAAACACAAAAGAAACAGGTAAAATTAATTGTAGGTTTCTCCAGCTTTAAGACTGGAAGGGCCAGGTGCGGTGGCTCATGCCTGTAATCCCAGCACTTTGGGAGGCTGAGGCAGGAGGATCACGAGGTCAGGAGTTCAAGACCAGCCTGGCCAACATGGCGAAACCTCATCTCTACTAAAAATACAAAAAAACAGCCGGGCACAGTGGCTCACACTTGTAATCCCAGCACTTTGGGAGGCAGAGGTGAGTAAATCACGAGGTCAGATGATCGAGACCATCCTGGCTAACATGGTGAAACCCCATCTCTACTAAAAATACAAAAAATTAGCCAGGCGTGGTGGCGGGCACCTATAGTCCCAGCTACTCAGGAGGCTGAGGCAGGAGAATGGCGTGAACCAGGGAGGCGGAGCTTGAAGTGAGCCGAGATTGTGCCACTGCATTCCAGGCTGGGCAACAGAGCGAGAAAATGTCTTTAAAAAAAAAAAAAAAAAAAAAAAAAAAAAAAAAAAGGACTAGAGGGAAAGAAGAAAAGAAAATAATTAATTGTAGGAATAGATTTTATTCAATTTGATGTATCTAAAATATCACCACTTCAGCATGTAATCAATATAAAAATTACCCATGAGATGTTTTATATGCTTTGTATCTCAATTTTGATGCTCAATTTCCAAAAGTTACATTAAAATGGAGACTTACCAAGGCATTAATGTCATGTTTAAGGGGAGAGTATTTTATGCTGTTTCTGTTTTTAAAGTTAAATTGAAATTAATTAAAATGAAATAAAATGGAAAATGTCCACTTTCTCAGTCACATTGCCACATTTCTAGTGCTAAATAGCCACCTATGGCCAGTGGTTTCTGAGATGGACAGCACAGGTCTAAGCCATTTACTTACCTGTCTTATTTGTGGACACAATACTAGAGACTGACCCAGAGGAGGTCTCTGCAGATATTAGTTGGAGAAATAGATGATTGGATATCTGGATGAATGGATGAGTGGATGCATGGATGGATGGATGGATGGGTAGATGGTTGGAAGGATGGATGAATGGATAGAGGATGCATAGAAAGATGGATGCATAGATGGCTGGTTAAATGGATACCTGGCTGAGTGGATGAATGGAGGGAGGGATGGATGGATGGATGGATGAAGGATGGTTGAGTAGATGCTTGGATGGATGAATGGATAGACAGTGATGAATGGATGGATAGATAGTGATGAATGGATGGATGGAGGAATGGTTGGGTGATGGTTGGATGAATAAATGGCTGAATGAATGGAGGATGGATGGATACATGGATGGTTGGATGGTTGGGTGGCTACATGAATGGATGAAAAATGGATGGATGGGTGATGGATGGCTGGATAGATGGATGATTGAGTGGAAGGTTGGATGGATGAATGGATGGATGGATGATGAATGGATGGATGGGTGATGGATGGCTGGATAGATGGATGATTGAGTAGAAGGTTGGATGGATGAATGGATGGATGGATGATGAATGGATGAAGAGGTGGATGGTTTGATGGCTGATGAATGGATGGAGGGATGGATGGTTGGATGGGTAGATAGATGGCTGTTGAATGGATGATTGGATAAGTGGTTGGGTAGCTGGATGAATGGGTTGGGTGGATGGATGATGGAAGAATAGAGGGACAGGCGGATGCATAGATAGAGGGATGAACAGCTGGAGGAATGAATGCGTGTATAATCCTTGCTCCTCTCACTACCCATGACCAAGTGGCACTGGGTTTTCCACTTGCATTTTCCCATACTCTTCATCCTTTTTTTTTTCTAATTGAGACCGAGTCTTGCTCTGTCACCCAGGCTGGAGTGCAGTGGCACAATCTCGGCTCCCTGAAACCTCCACCTCCTGGATTCAAGCAATTCTCTGCCTCAGCCTCCTGAGCAGCTGGGATTACAGGCACCCACCACTCCTGGCTAATTTTTGTATTTTTAGTAGAGACGGGGTTTTACCATGTTGGCCAGGCTGGTTTTGAACTCCTGACTTCGTGATCCACCTGCCTCGGCTTCCCAAAGTGCTGGGATTACAGGCGTAAGCCACCGCGCCCGGCCCATTCCTTCATCCTTCTAGTCTCATCCTTGTCTCCCAGATGTCCAATTCCCTCAGATTCATTTCTGGGGGTTGATGGTCTCCACTAGTATCCCTGCACTCCCATAATTGGCTAAAATGTCACTCTGGTGTCTTCTGGTTCTTCCTTGCCACCTCTGGGAGTGGACCTCTCGCCTCCCAGAATCAGGCTTTTGCATCTCCTCAGCTCCTTCCTCATTTTCCACAGAGATTCGACGGACTTCTCCTTGCACCACTATGACCCTCACTCATTCCATCACGTCTTCCTCTGACGATTCATTCATTCCACCAACCGGCACTTATTGAGCATCTACTATATTCCAGGCTCTTCCCTTGGGAAACAACTGAAGATGTGACATAGAACAAGCCCTTCTTTCATGGGGTCGACAGTCTCGTGGGGAGACAGATGATAAACAAGACAAAGAAGCAAAACATTTAGGAGGTCAGATGGTGATGAGTGCTTTGGGAAACAGTAAAACAGGAAAGACGAATGGAGAAGTTGGTGGATGAGCCTGGGGGAGGTGACACTGGGCAGACTCGCACGAGGGGAGCCCATGAAGCTCCCAAGTATCGGGAACCGTGTGCCAGGTGGGGGAAAAGCAAGGGCGAAGGCCCTGCAGTAGAAGCCTCCCCTGGGTCTTAGGCCTCCTAGTTTGGCCAATTTCTAGCCATTGCCCACTCAGGTACAACTTCAGGCCCTACTGCTCCCTTCCCCAACCTTCCTGTGCCCCACGGCTGCCTCCCCACCTGCCTGCCAGTTTCCCTCTCGGGACCCCTAAGGACCTGGGCATTCCTTTCCCCAGACTCTCCCCACATCCCCGCCCCAGCAACACACAGAGCCAAGACAAAGGGTCATTGAATAGAAAACAAAGGTGTAGGCAGTCCAGCCCGAGGCCAGGTGGGGTGTCATGGTTCAGTCCCCCACCTCTGACATCAGAGGGGTTCACTCAGCCTCAGAGGGGGAAGCCTGGCCCTCTCACCCTTCCACCCACCCTGCAGGAGAGCCCTTTTCACAGCAGGGAACATCAAGGCTTAACACTGAAAGTACCAAGGCAGAATGTTGAGGATGTGGAGTCAGTGGTGGCTGGGGGCAGGGGTGGGCGCTCCCACAGCTCAGCCTCCTGGAGACGGGTCTTGGGGTGGTGTACTGAGAGATGGGATATCCCAGAACCCTCCTCTTCTGCTCACCCTCAGAGTGAAGGCAGGCAGTGCTGTGTGACCTGGGAGAAGTCACATCACCTCTCTGGGCCCCCTTTCTGCATCTGTTAGATGACTCTGACATCTTCCATCCCCCTCACCTATGCAACAATAATTGGTCAGTAAATACAATTTTATTTGTTTTGGCTTTTTTTTTTTTGAGACGGAATTTCGCTCTTGTTGCCCAGGCTGGAGTGCAATGGCACCGTCTCGGCTCACTGCAACCTCTGCCTCCAGGGTTCAAGCGATTCTCCTGCCTCAGCCTCCCGAATAGCTGGGATTACAGGCACCTGCCACCATAACCTGCTATATTTTTGTATTTTTAGTAGAATGGGGTTTCACTATGTTGGCCAGGCTGGTCTCGAACTCCTGACCTCAGGCGATCCACCCTGCTCAGTCTCCCAAAGTGTTGGGATTACAGGCATGAGCCACTGCGCAGGCCTTCTTTTGGCTTTTTTTCTTTTCTTTTCTTTTCTTTTTTTTTGAGACGGAGTCTCTCTCTGTTGCCCAGGCTGCAGTGCAGTGATACGATCTCAGCTTTCTGCAACCTCCACCTCCTAGGTTCAAGTGATTCTCGTGTCTCAGCCTCCCAAGTAGCTGGGATTACAGGCACCTCCCACCACTAGCGGGGAGACTGGTTTCGTGGGCAGACTCCAGGACTCTAACGGGTCAGCGACCAACAGCTGGGGAGGGCCAGGGTTTGGGGTAGGGGCAGAACAGAAGAGAACACTGTGTATGTGTATGCTGAGCCCACTGTGCACCAGATGCTCCACCAGCAGCTGACAGTGCCTCCCTCAGTCCTCACAGCAGCCCGACGGGTGCCATTCACAGATGGGGAAACCAAGGCAAGATGAGCCTCTGAGCCTGGTTCCAGGCCCCACAGCTGGGAGGCACTGGAGCTGGGATTTGAACCAGGGCTGTGACCTTCAAACTCTCATGCCCAACCATATCTGGCAGTTGTGTCTCATATCTGTGTCTGTCCCTGTCCCTGACCTTTCTATCTGTCTCTGTCTCTGCCCTCCGTGTATCTCTGTTGCATCTCTCAAGGTCTCTGACCCCTGTGTGTCTCTATCTCCTCTCCTCTGGTCTCTGTGTGTCTCTGTCTCCGCCCTCTGTGTATCTCTGTTGAGTCTCTCAAGGTCTCTGGCCCCTGTGTGTCTCTGTCTCCTCTCCTCTGGGTCTCTGTGTGTCTCTGTCTCCGCCCTCTGTGTATCTCTGTTGGGTCTCTCAAGGTCTCTGGCCCCTGTGCATCTCAGCCCCCTCTAGGTCTCTGTCTCCCACGCGCTCCGCCCTCTCCCTCTCTCCCTGGCTCCCACCCTGTCTGTGCTGCTGTGGTCCTGGCTGTGCCTCTGTCCCTGTGTGTGTTTCCAGGGTGCCCCTAAGCATCAGCTTGTGAAGGCGAGTTTCTGTCGCCCGTCCCTAGCGATGGCCTAGTGCTTGGAACAGTGCGGGGCAGACGGGAGATGCTCAGTAAATATTTCTCAAATGAATAAAGGAATGAATGAATGAGTGAATGAATGAGCTCGCTGAGATGGGTGAGATCAGCGCCATTTCCCAAATGAGCAACGTGGGCTCCAGGTGGGCGTCCACAGGCCCAGAACTGCCGGTCTAGAAGGTTCCAGTGTGGGCTTGACACTGACCCCCTGGACTCTGCCCCCAGCTGAGCACCAGACGCCAGGACGTGCCCATCACTGCTCCTCCCCACCCTCAGAGCAGGGTGACTCCCTCCGGCCTCTCCCCGCTGTCGGAGGCGTGGGTAGCAGCTGGGAAAACCGGCTGGGTGCTGCCCCTCCCCTTGGGCCGGGCACGGAGTAGGCACCTGGCGGGCTCCCCAGGTGGCAGACGCTGTCGCTGCGCACACCTGGCCTCCGTGCCGCCTGCTCCCTGCTCGTCCTCCCCTCCCCACCCTCACCCACCTGCCATGGACGGGCCCGCTGAGCCCCAGATCCCGGGCTTGTGGGACACCTATGAACCTGACATCTCGGAAATCAGGTGAGGCCCAGACCTGGGCAGGAGCCAGGAGATCCCAGGGAGGAGGTGGCTGTTTGGGGGAGCCAGGGGCTGCGGCAAGGGTGGCCTCCAGCCCCCCATGGCGGCAGGCCTAGCCCAGACTTGGCTGGCGGGGCTGGGCTGGGCTGGGGCATCCAGCGTGGTATACAGGTCCCTCCTGAGAAGGGAGTGAGGACTCGGCCGTGCTGAGTCACCAGCGGGGATGCCTGGGGTGTCCCTGTCCCTCTCCGGGACTCAGTTTTTCTGTCTGTCAAAGGGGCTCACAAGCTCTGTGTCTCCCTGATAGAGGAGTGGAAGAGAGCAGGCCACTTGGTGCACAGTAGTTGCTCAGGAAACACAACGGCCTGTAGTACCCAGGACACCCCATGCCAGCCTGAAATAACGGGGGTGTTTGGGGTGAAATGGGAGAAACTGGGATGCCGCTGAGACCCAGAGGGAGTCTGTGTTCTAGGGGGGCTTGGGGCTGAGAGGGCAGGCTCCAGACTCTGCAGGCATCCTAAGAGTGGTTAGAGCAGAGCACTGCCCACCTCCGTGAGCTCAGCGTGACTCCCTGTTCCTGGGGATGAGTCAGGCACTTTGACAGCACCTGCTTTCCAGGTGGGGAAACTGAGGCTGGGAGGGACTGCGACATGACCGCAATTACAAAGTTGGAAGCAAATCTGAAGCCAGTCTGTCTCACCCCAGAGCCTATGGTTTCTCCTGCTCCTCACGGCCTTGGTGATGTCCCTTTACCCCCTCCCCGTGGCTCCATTTTTCAGGTGAGTGTGCAGAGGCCCAGAGAGGGCAGGCAGCCTGCCCCATATCACACAGCGAACTGCTGAGACAATCTGCAACCCCTTGTATCTTATACTCTTGCCAAGTGAGACCTTCCTGGCAGCCTGGACCCCTCCAGCCACCGTGGGCTGTGAGGAGGAGGACAACCAAGACCTGTTCTCAGCCCAGTTGCCTCATTCCTTTCTTATTTTATTTTATTTTTTGAAATGGAGTTTCGCTCTTGTTGCCCAGGCTGGAATGCAATGGCACAATCTCAGCCCACTGCCGTCTCCACCTCCCGGGTTCAAGTGATTCTCCAGCCTCAGCTTCCCAAGTAACTGGGATTACAGGAGCCTGCCACCATGCCTGGCTAATTTTATTTTTGTATTTTTGGTAGAAAAGGGGTTTTGGTATTTTGTATTTTTGGTAGAAAAGCCATGTTGGTCAGGCTGTTCTTGAACTCCTGGCCTTAGGTGATCCACCTGCCTCGGCCTCCCAAAGTGCTGGGATTACAGGCGTGGGCCACCGCGCCTGGCTGCCTCATTTCATTCCACTGTTTCAGGCCCTCCCCTCCCCTCCCTCAGCCAGAACCTGGGGCATGGAGAGGCCTTCTTGGGTGCCTGGGACTCCAGAGACCGGAGCAGTTCAATCCTGATTGCTGTGTGACCTAGACAAGCTTGCTAGTGTCTCTGGGCCTCCTGGGCTGAGAGCCATGACCAGGCTGGCCCAGTTCTGCCTGAGGGAGGCCCCAGCATTCAGCACTCAACACTGGCTCATCCAGGCCTTCTGAGTTCAGCAATTCTTCCCTCCGGAGATAAACAGATAAGCCAGCTCGCCTCTGGGAAGGCCTCACCCCCACCCCATCCAGGCACCTGGGAGCCTTTTTTATCTCTGCTAAGGCCCTGCCAGCTGGTCATAAAATGCCCTGAGTGTGCTCGCTAAGTGGGTGACCTTGGTTCAGTCATTGACCCTCTGCGAAGCTCAGTTTCCTCATCGTGAGGGAGAACAGCCCTCCCCACAGGACTCCTCCAGCCCTGAATGGCTGCATCGCCCTGGGGGGTGCCCTTAGGACCTCAAACTTCCAGGCTCTTCTGGAATCCCCTAGGCCAGGAAGCGTGCCTCTCCCCAGCGAGCCCACTTGAGCATCCCCCTGGGGCCTGCTTCCTCCTGGGTGTCTCCCTCTCGGGCCCCCTCAGATACGCCACATCCCCCTGAACTCAGCAGCCCCCCCCAAATTCACATCTCCTCCTGGGTTGCCCATCTCAGGGATGCCCCCCCCCGACCCCACATCACTGGCTCAGATCCACAGGGCTTCTCCTGGCCCCGACTTTCCCCCCTGCTCGCCCCCAGCCTGTCAGTCCCCAATCCCCACCCCCTCCCCCGACTCTCTGCCCCGTTCTTCCTGTCGGTTGCCACAGCCCCAGCTCAGGCCTCCTCATCTCCCCCCAACACCACCTCAGCTGTCCCAGGCTGCTCCTCCCTTCCTCCCAGCCATCCTGTGAATTCCTCAGCCCCAGCCCTCACCCAGCCCGCCCCCAGCCTTCTCCCCTGCATTCCAACTCCTCTACTACTTTGTTTTTTTTTTTTTTTTTTTGAGACTGAGTCTGGCTCTGTCACCCAGGCTGGAGTGCAGTGGCACGCTCTTGGCTCACTGCAACCTCTGCCTCCTAGGTTCAGGTGTATTACCTCATCTAATAATCACAGCCATCTGAGATGAACCCACTCTGACTACTGTCATCCCGTGTTAGAGACGAGGCCTAGAGAGGTTGAGTGACTTGCCTAGGGTCACACAGCTGCCAAACAGGGAACAGCCAAGATTTGAACCAGGGAAGCCTGACTATATCACGCCCTGAAGAGGAAATGTACAGATGATGAGCAAGACCAGGAAGGAGCGAGATCCAGGAGGTGGACTCAGCCCGGATGGGAGGCGTAGCAGGCACTCTGAGGTTCTAGCCTCCCGAGTAGCTGGGATGACAGGTGCGTGCCACTGCGCCCGGGTAATTTTTTTTTTGAGATGGAGTCTTGCTCTGTAGTCCAGGCTGGAGTGCAGTGGCACAATCTCGGCTCACTGCAACCTGGGCCTCCCAGGTTCAAGCGATTCTCCTGCCTCAGCCTCCCAAGTAGCTGGGATTACAGGCACCTGCCACCACGCCCGGCTGATTTTTATACTTTTAGTATGGACAAGGTTTCACCATGTTGGCCAGGCTGGTCTCGACTCCTGACCTCAGGTGATCCACCCACCTTGGTCTCCCAAAGTGCTGGGATTACAGATGTGAGGCACCGCGCCCGGCCTATCTACTCTATTATTTCGAATTACTTCTGGCCACATTGTTCCCTGCCACAGTGCCTTTGCTTATCTGGCTCCTTCCACAGGGATCCCAGAGAGATCTTTTCTCTCTCTCTTTTGAGACGGAGCCTCGCTCTGTGGCTCATGCTGGAGTGCAGCGGCACAATCTCGGCTGACTGCAATCTCTGCCTCCTGTGTTCAAGCAATTCTCTTGCCTCAGCCTCTGGAGTAGCTGGGATTACAGGCAAGTGCCACCACGCCCAGGTAATTTTTAAAAAATTTATTATTATTATTATTATTATTTTTTGGAGATGGAGTCTTGCTCTGTCACCTGGGATTTCTGTCACCCGGCAATTCTGCCTCAGCCTCCCGAGTAGCTGAGATGACAGGCACACTCTACCACGCCCGGCTAATTTTTTATATTTTAGTAGAAACAGGGTTTCATCATGTTGGCCAGGCTGGTCTCAAACTCCTAACCTCAGGTGATCTGCCCGCCTCGGCCTTCCAAAGTGATGGGATTACAGGTGTGAGCCACTGCGCCCCGCCTAATTTTTGTATTTTTAGTAGAGACAGGGTTTCACCACTTTCGGGCCTTTGCACGCACCAGTGCCCTGTCCTTTGCCTGGACTGACCTCTGCCCTCTCTCCTTCCTTC
>NC_045454.1:9577454-9577974 GCF_002776525.5 Piliocolobus tephrosceles | reverse complement strand
GCCCTCCAGCCTGGGCGACAGAGCGAGACTCCGTCTCAAAAAAAAAAAAAAAAAAAAGAGAGAATGCAGGCAGACACCCACCCCAGGTCCCTGATCACGCTGGTCTAACTTCAAATCTGCCCCGTGGCACCAAAATATTGGCCTGTTCGTGGATGGGAAATGAATGTGGCAAATTTGTGAAAAGGATGTCGAGAATGAATGAATGAATGGAGGTTCCATTAAGCAACCTCTGAGCTGGAGCTTCCAGGATGAGTCAGGGTTAGCAGCCGGGGGGAGGGGCAGGGCATGCTGGGAGAGGGAATGGTTGGGGCACAGGCAAGTAGGTGGCTTCAGCTGGGTCAGAAGAGAGCCAGCCGCAGTGGAAACTCCCTGTGGTGGGCCATCCTGCAGCAGACCTGAGCGGCTCTCACAGGGTTCATTCTTTAAGCACCTCCAGGGAGAGAAACTATTGTTTTCAGAATACACACATATGTGATTTAAAAAAAAAAAAAAAAAAAGTTGCTGGCGCAGTGGCTCACAC
>NC_045454.1:9553310-9572454 GCF_002776525.5 Piliocolobus tephrosceles | reverse complement strand
AGCCAGGAGTTCAAGACCAGCCTGGACAACATAGCAAGACCCCTGTCACTAAAAAAAATAAAATAAAAACCAAACAAGGAATTGACCAGAATTTAATTCAGGAGAGCAGCTCAAGGGAAGAGTAGATGCCAGAGGGAGGGGCCCAGAGATATCAGCAAGATGCATCGCTCAGAATGTTCTAGTTTATGGGGTTGGTTATAAATTATGCTTTAGAAATTTAATATGTGAGATCGGGCTCCGTGGCTCATGCCTGTAATGCCAGCACTTTGGGAGGCTGAAGTGGGCAGATCACTTGAAGTCAGGAGTTCAAGACCAGCCTGGCCAACATGGTGAAACCCTGTCTCTACTAAAAATACAAAAATTTGCCAGGTGTGAAGGTGCCTGCCTGTAGTCCCAGCTATTCGGGAGGCTGAAGCAGGAGAGTTGCTTCAACCCAGGAGGCAGAGGTTGCAGTGAGCTGAGATCGCACTACTGCACACTAGCTTGGGTGACAAGATTGAAACTCCATCTCGGCCAGGCGCGGTGGCTCAAGCCTGTAATCCCAGCACTTTGGGAGGCCGAGACGGGTGGATCACGAGGTCAGGAGATCGAGACCATCCTGGCCTACACGGTGAAACCCCGTCTCTATTAAAAAATACAAAAAACTAGCCGGGTGAGATGGCGGGCGCCTGTAGTCCCAGCTACTCGGGAGGCTGAGGCAGGAGAATGGCGTAAACCCGGGAGGCAGAGCTTGCAGTGAGCCGAGATTGTGCCACTGCACTCCAGCCTGGGCGACAGAGCGAGACTCCGTCTCAAAAAAAAAAAGAAACTCCATCTCAAAAAAAAAAAAAAAAGAAAAAAGAAATTTAATATGTGTTCCATGTGGCCTTGTATGTAAAAAGGACTAAAAAGGATAATAAGGGCTAAATTAAAATCGTAAGAGGCCGGGCGCAGCAGCTCATGCCTGTAATCCCAGAACTTTGGGAGGCCGAGGTGGGCAGATCGGGAGTTCGAGACCAGCCTGGCCAACATGGAGAAACCCTGTCTCTACCCTAAAAATAGAAAAAACTCAGCCAGGCATGGTGGCAGGCGCCTGTAATCTCAGCTACTTGGGAGGTGAGGCAGGAGAATTGCTTGAACCCAGGAGGCAGAGGTTGCGGTGAGCCAAGATCGTGCCATTGCACACTCCAGCCTGGGCAACAAGAGTGAAACTCTGTTTAAAAAAAAAAAAAAAAATTAAAATTAAAAAAATTAAAAAAAAAAAATCGTAAGAGGAAAACATTTGGCACAGGCGGTAGGCAGGATGGGCTGCAGAGCCAGTAGACTGACAAGCCCAGGATGTTATAATCCCTGTAACATCCTTGAAGTTGTTCTCAACCTATTGAGTGCTGTCTGTATTACCTCATCTAATCCTCACAGCCGTCTGAGATTAACCCATTTTAACTACTGTCATCCCCTGTGAGAGGTGAGGCCCAGAGAGGTTGAGTGACTTGCCCAGGGTCACACAGCTGCCAAGCAGGGCGTAGCCAGGATCTGAACCAGGGAAGCCTGACTGTATCACGCCCTGGATGGGGAACTTAGGGATGAGCAAGACCCGGAAGGAGCGAGATCCGGGAGGGAGACTCAGCTCAGACAGGAGGCATAGCCGGCGCTCTGCGGTTTCAGGCGTTTCTTTGCATTCCCTGCGTGCTGGGCTACGGAGAGAGTCCAGGCCAGAGAAGCCACGCCGGCCTTTGGACCTGGGGCGCCTCGGGCAGCCAAGGAGAGCTGCGATGGCCGCTCCTCCCCTCGCTCTGATCTCAGGAGTCCCTGGCGCCGGCACCGTCTCATCTCTGCCTCTTATTGGCGGGGAGGGCGAGGAGGGGCCACCTCTGGTTTTTCAACCCCGGTCCCGCCTTCCTTAGGGAGGGCTGAGCCACTTGAATGATTTTACGACCAAAACCCTGCCAGTCATGAGGCTGCTTTTTCTTTTTTCTTTTTTTTTTTTTTGAGACGGAGTTTCACTCTGGTTGCCCGGGCTGGAGTGCAGTGGCGCCATCTCGGCTCACTGCAACCGCCGCCTCCCGAGTTCAAGCGATTCTCCTGCCTCAGCCTCCGGAGTAGCTTGGACTACAGGAGCATGCCACCATGCCGGGCAAATTTTTGTAGTTTTAGTAGAGACGGTGTTTCACCATACAGGTCAGGCTGGTCTCGAACTCCTGACCTCAGGTGATCCACTCGCCTCGGCCTCCCAAAGTGCTGGGATTATAGGAATGAGCCACCGCTCACTGAAGCTGCTTTTTCTGAGACACGGGCTGATCAAGAGATTTCAAACAATTAAGAAATAATAAGACATTGCCTCCCCGCTGGGTGAGATTTGGGCAGGCAGACTAGGGAGAGGGGCTTTGGGGCCAACACTAGCGGATGCGGGGACTTGGGGAGAAGTGGAAAAAGATGCTCACGGTTCCCTCCTTCTCCCCCCAGCCCCTGACTCAGGCTTGAGGAGTGAGGCACAGGATGTGCTTTCCTTTCCAGTCGCTCTTTGGGGTGAGGGGTGGCAGTTGTGCCTGGCAGGCCTGCGTAGGGACCGGCAGAGGAAAGGCTGAGAAGTGGGGATGTTCAGAGTTCAGGATCCATTTGGTTTTGTTTTTTGTTTTGTTTTGGAGACAGAGTTTTGCTCTGTCCCCCAGGCTAGAGTGCAGTGGTGTGATTTTAGCTCACTGCAACCTCCGGCTCCTGGGTTCAAGCGATTCTCTTGCTTCAGCCTCCCATGTAACTGGGATTACAGGCATGTGCCACCATACCCAGCTAATTTTTGTGTTTTTGATAGAGACAGGGTTTCTCCATGTTGGCCAGCTGAGTTCCGGACCCATTTGGAAAGAACCAAGCAGCCCAGTTTGCCACCTGGAGGGTCTGGAGGAGGAACTGTGGGACCCAGTGGGTCACCCATGACATGGAATAGATGCCAGGCCGAGAAGGGAGACCCTAGCTTTGCCTGGAGGCCTGGAGTGGAGGCCCTAAGAGAGGTGTGGCCGGCTACTTACACGGGGACCAGAGCCCCAAGGATCTGGGAAAGTGGGGACCCTGACACCGCAGGCAAGAATGCCTGCAGGGGCCAGGGGCCACAGCTCACGCCTGTAATCCCAACACTTTGGGAGGCCGAGGCGGGAGGATGGCTTGAGGCCAGGAGTTCAGGACCAGCCTGGGCAACATAGCAAACCCTCGTCTCTCTTTAAAAAAAAAAAAAAATTAAAAAGAAAAGAAGAATGCCCACAGGAAGGCAGTCCCAGGTTCGAATGCCGCTTCTGTGGCTCAGGAGCTGGGACCCTCCTGGTAGACAGGACTGCCCTCAGGGCTCAGTGTCTGTGAAACGGGCAATGACCGGGGAAGGGCCTGACCCGGGCTCATGGCTGACGCAAGCGTTTGTGCTGTTTCTCTCTTTGCTCCTTCCCCAGTTTCTGGGACCGCTGCTGAGCCAGGGAGGGAGGGAGGGGACGGGTGAGGAATGGTAATAATGACGAGCTTCCTGAACATCTGCCCTGAGCCAGGCCCTGTGCTGAGGGCCGTGTGGGGAGGAGCTCATTCAGTCTTCACAACAGCCCTGTGTGGTCCCAGTGTTACGATGCCCATTTTACAGATGGGAAAACTGAGGCCCGACTCATAACCCTCATGCCAGAGAAAGGAATCCGACAGGGGCTTGGAACTGCAGTCAGAGGCTGCCCCTCAGTGGCCATTTCTTCTCTGGGGGCCTTGTCACCCCCTGTGGTTTCCATGACTCTGGCCACCCTCCATAGATATATACCAGGAGCCCATAGGAAAACATTTTCTCGTAGCCACGTTTTTCAAAAAAGCATAAAAGAAACAGGTGAAATTAATTTTAATCACATCTCTAATCTATCTGAAATAGCATTTCCGCATATAGTCAATTTCAAAAATTGTCACTGAGGCTGGGCGTGGTGGCTCATGTAATCCCAGCACTTTGAGAGGTCAAGATGGGTGGATCCCTTGAGATCAGGAGTTCGAGACCAGCCTGGCCAACATGGTGAAACCCCATCTCTAGTAAAAATACAGAAATTAGGTCAGCTGTGGTGGCTCACATCTATAATCCCAGCACTTTGGGAGGCCGAGGTGGGCCTATCACTTGAACCCGGGAGGTGGAGGTTGCAGTGAGCTGAGATCCCGCCGTCGCACTCCAGTCTGGGCAACAAGAGCAAAACTCCGTCTCAAAAATTAAAAAAAAAAATTAGCCAGATGTGGTGGTGGGCACCTGTAATCCCAGCTACTTGGGAGGCTAAGGCAGGAGGATCGTTTGAACCCAAGAGGCAGAGGTTGCAATGGGGCTGAGATCGCACCTCTGCACTCCAGTTTGGGAGACAGAGGAAGACCTTGTCACAAAAAAATAAATTTGGGCCCTGTGCGGTGGCTCATGCCTGTAATCCCAGCACTTTAGGAGGCCGAGACAGGCGGATCACCTGAGGTTGGGAGTTCCAGACCAGCCTGACCAACATGGAGAAACCCTGTCCTACTAAAAATAGAAATTTAGCTAGTCGTGGTGGTGCATGTCTGTAATCCCAGCTACTCCGGAGGCTGAGGCATGAGACTCACTTGAACCCAGTAGGCGGAGGTTGCAGTGAGCCGAGATCACGCCATTGCACTCCAGCCTGGGCAACAAGAGCAAAATTCTGTCTCAAAAATAAATAAATAAATAAATACAATTAATTAAGATTAAATATAAATAAATAATAAAGGTATGCTGGAAGGGGGAGAGAGAGGAGGCATTTGAGAGCAAGGAGGAGAGAAAAAAGTGAAGAGCCCCGGGCGAAAGGTGTCGCGCAGGGTGCGGTTCCATGGTGTGGTGGAGCATTTGACACTCAGGAAACAAGCCAAACTGGACAGTGAGAACGGAACAACACTGGCAGCCCAGCTAGAGCGGGACTCGGAGGGGCAGGGCCTGTGGTGAGACTGCCAGGCTTCAAGGGACAGAGCCAGGGACCTCGAACCTAAGGTGTGTGCCCCATCAGGCACATGTGGGTGAGATGCTCTCCATCCCAGAGCCCCACTCTCCTCTTCTCCAAAATGGGCCTTGGCTGGGCGCAGTGGCTCACGCCTGTAATCCCAGCACTTTGGGAGGCTGAGGCAGGCGGATCACCTGAGGTCGGGAGTTCAAGACCAGCCTGGTCAACATGGTGAAACCCCATCTCTACTAAAAACACAAAAATTAGCCGGGCCCAGGGACTCACACCTGTAATCCCAGAACTTTGGGAGGCCGAGACAGGAGAATCACTTGAGGTCAGGAGTTTGAGATCAGCCTGACCAACATGATGAAACCCCATTTCTTTTTTTTTTTTTGAGACAGAGTCTTGCTCTTTCGCCCAGGCTGGAGTGCAGTGGCGCGATCTCGGCTCACTGCAAGCTTCGCCTCCCGGGTTCACGCCATTCTCCTGCCTCAGCCTCCCAAGTAGCTGGGACTACAAGCGCTCGCTGCCACGCCCGGCTAATTTTTTTCCATTTTTAGTAGAGATGGGGTTTCACCGTGTTAGCCAGGATGGTCTCGATCTCCTGACCTCGTGATCCGCCCGTCTCGGCCTCCCAAAGTGCTGGGATTACAGGCTTGAGCCACCGCGCCCGGCCTTCCATTTCTACTAAAATACAAAAAATTAGCTGGGCGTGGTAGAGTGTGCCTATCATCGCAGCTACTCGGGAGGTAAATAAATAAAAATTAAAAATCATATGAATATTTATATAGATTTTTATTATTATTTTATTATTTATAGATCACAGTTTTACCTGTTTTGAGGATATATACGATATTTATACAGACTTTATTTATTTATTTATTTTTTGAGACAGAGTCTCACATCCTCACCCAGGCTGGAGTGCAGTGGCACAATCTCAGCTCAATGCAACCTCTGCCTCCCAGGTTCAAGCAATTCTCTTGCCTCAGTCTCCCAAGCAGCTGGGATTACAGGCATGCACCACCATACCCAGCTAATTTTTATATTTTTAGCAGAGATGGGGTTTCACCATGTTGATCAGGCTTGTCTTGAACTCCCAACCTCAAGGGATCCGCCTGCCTCGGCCTTCCACAGTGCTGGGATTACAGGTGTGAGCCACTGTGACCAGCCGATATTTATATAGACTTTAAGTGTGCAGGAATTGGAAAGAAAAAAAAAAGTGAAGGGGGAACTTTCCCTATCAGATCTTTTTTTTAATATAAAAATTTATTAAAATAGTTTTTTTGTGGAGACAGAGTCTCACTATGTTGCCCAGGCTGATTTTGAACTCCTGGGCTCAAGCCATTCTCCCACTTTGACTTCCCAAAGTGGTAGGATGACAGGGGCAGGCGCCACTGCACCCAGCCTCCTATCAGATCTTAAAACCTACTTTACAGCTACTACAATGCAAATCATATGATATCCACTCTGTGACCTAGCAATTCTGTTCCTAGTTATTTGCCCAAGAGAAATGAGAACGCAGGTTCCCACAAAGACAGGAACAGCTGTGGCAGCTTTGGGAGTAATAGCCTGACCTGGAAACCACCCAGGTGTCCATTAACAGAGGACTGGATCAACACATTGTGATTTATTTATGCAGTGGAATTCTACTCAGCCGCAAACGGGAACAAGCTCTAATGTACACACAGACACGGAAAATGTCAGAAACATTATGCTAGGCAAAAACAACCAAGACACCAAAGAACCTCTTCTGTAAGATGATAGTTCCAGAACATGCAAGATGGGGTTGACACAATCTGTGCGGTGGGGGAGGTGGAGGGATGGCCTCTGGGGATAGGGCAGGGACTGATTAAGACAAGATGCAGTCCGGGGCGTAGGCGCCGTCGCTCACGCTTGTAATGCCAGCACTTTGGGAGGCCGAGGCGGGTGGATCACTCGAGGCCAGGAGTTCAAGATCAGCCTGACCAACATGGCGAGACCGCATCTCTACTAAAAATACAAAAATTAGCCGGGTGTGATGGCACATGCCTGTAATCCCAGCTACTCGGGAGGCTGAGGCAGGAGAATCGCTTGAACATGGGAGGTGGAGGCTGCAGTGAGCCAAGTGCCAAGTTGATGCCATTGAACTCCAGCCTGGGCAACAGAGACTTCCTCTCAAAAAAAAAAGAAGAAGACTGGGCTTGTGTAATCCCAGCACTTTCAGAGGCCAAGGTGGGCAGATCACGAAGTCAGGAGATTGACACCATCCTGGCTGACATGGTGAAACCCCATCTCTACTAAAATACACACAAAAAATTAGCTGGGCGTGGTGGCAGGTGCCTGTAGTCCCAGCTACTTGGGAGGCTGAGGCAGGGGAATCACTTGAACCCAGGAGGTGGAGGCTGTAGCGAGCCAAGATCACGTCACTGCACTCCAGCCTGGTGACAGAGCAAGACTCCATTTCAAAAAACAAAACAAAAAACAACAACAACAAAAAAATAGGCTGGGCACGGTGGCTCACGCCTGAAATCCCAGCACTTTGGGAGGCCGAGGCAGGCAGATCATGATCATGGTCAGGAGATCGAGACCATCCTGGCTAACACAGTAAAACCCCGTCTCTACTAAAAATACAAAAAATTAGCCAGGCGTGGTGGCGCACGCTTGTAGTCCCAGCTACTTGGGAGGCTAAAAAATTTAGCTGGGCGTGGTGGCGGGTGCCTGTTTCAAGCAAGAATCGCTTGAACCCGGGAGGCAGAGGTAGCAGTGAGCTGAGATTGTGCCACTGCACTCCAGCCTGGGTGACAGAGCGATACTTCATCTCAAAAAAAATAATTAAAAATAATTAAAAATAATTTTAAAATAAAAATAAAAGAGACCAGATGCAAGGAAACTGGGTACTGGACTGTCCTGTATCTTAATAGGGGTTGGATAGCACAGGGTATGTGTGTGTCAAAATTCACTAGCAATGTATGCCTTTCCTCAAAAGGAAAATAATTTCTTTTTTCTTTTTTCTTTTTAGAGACAGAGTCTGGCAGAGCGCGGTGGCTCACACCTGTAACCCTAGCACTTTGGGAGGCCGAGGTGGGTGGATCATGAGGTCAGGAGTTCGAGATCAGCCTGCCCAAGATGGTGAAACCCCATCTCTACTAAAAATACAAAAAGTAGCCGGGCGTGGTGGCACATGCCTGTAGTCCCAGCTACTTGGGAGGCTGAGGCAGGAGAATCGCTTGAACCTGGGAGGCGGAGGTTGCGGTGAGCCAAGATCGTGCCATTGCACTCCATCCTGGGTGACAAGAGTGAAACTCCGTCTTAAAAAAAAAAAACAAAAAAAAACCACATACAAAAATCAGCCAGGTGTGGTGGTGGGCACCTGTAATCCCAGCTAGTCTGGAGACTGAGGCAGGAGAGTTGCTTGAACCTGGGAGGTGGAGGTTGCAGTGAGCCAAGATGGCAGCACTGCACTCCAGCCTGGGCGACAGAGTGAGACTCCATCTCAAAAGGTGCAGTGGACCCATCATGGATCACTGCAGTTTAGAACTCCTAGGCTCAAGCAATCCTCCTGCCTCAGCCTCCCAAAGTGCTGTAATTACAAGTGTGAGCCACTGTGCCCGGATTGCTTTTTTACATAACTAAGATACGACTTTCTATCTGTCTCCACCCTTGCTTTTCCGTTCTTTGTAATGACGGACATCTTGCCAAATAAATGCCACCTGCTCCTCCCAACCTTTTTTTTTTTTTTCTTTGAGACGGAGTCTCGCTCTGTCGCCCAGGCTGGAGTCACTGCAAGCTCCGCCTCCGGGATTTACGCCATTCTCCTGCCTCAGCCTCCGGAGTAGCTGGGACTACAGGCGCCCGCCACCTCGCCCGGCTAGTGTTTTGTATTTTTTAGTAGAGACGGGGTTTCACCGGGTTAGCCAGGATGGTCTTGATCTCCTGACCTCGTGATCCGCCCGTCTCGGCCTCCCAAAGTGCTGGGATTACAGGCTTGAGCCACCGCGCCCGGCCCCTCCCAACCTTTTATTTTGAAATTTTTTGAAACTTACAAGAACAATGGAAGGATTACCCCGTGAACACCCCTATACCCACCACCACTAAAATTTGAGGGTTTTAACATTTTTAAAATCTTTTTTCTTTTTTACCGTGTCTCTCTCAGGATACGCTGAAATTTTATTATATAGTACTTGTTTTGTCACAGATCTTTGCATCCCTCTAGCCATGTATCAATCCTTCTAGCTTTTTTGTTATTGTTGTTGCTGTTGTTGTTGTTGTGGTTTTATGGTTGTTATTTTGAGATGAGATTTCACTCTGTCGCCCAGGCTGGAGTGCAGTGGCGAGATCTAGGCTCACCGCAACCACTGCCTCTGAGGTTCAAGCGATTCTCCTGCCTCAGCCTCCCAAGTAGCTGGGATTACAGGTGCCCACCACCACGCCCAGCTAATTTTTGTATATTTAGTAGAGACGGCGTTTCACCATATTGGTCAGGCTGGTCTTGAATACCTGGCCTAGTGATCCACCGGCCTCAGCCTCCCAAAGTGCTGGTATTACAGGCGTAAGCCACTGCTCCCGTCCTAATTTTTGTTTTCTTAGTAGAGACAGGGTTTCGCCATGTTAGACAGGCTGGTCTCAAATCCTGATCTCAGGTGATCCACCTGCATAGGCCTCCCAAAGTGTTAGGATTACAGGCAAGAGTCACGGCACCCAGCCTAATCCTTAGTTTTGATGCATTTCTCTTTTTTTTTTCTTTTTTTTTTTTTTTGAGACGGAGTCTTGCTCTGTCGCCTGGGCTGGAGTGCAGTGGCCGGATCTCAGCTCACTACAAGCTCCGCCTCCCGGGTTCACGCCATTCTCCTGCCTCAGCCTCCCGAGTAGCTGGGACTACAGGCGCCCGCCACCTCGCCCGGCTAGTTTTTTGTATTTTTTAGTAGAGACGGGGTTTCACAGTGTTAGCCAGGATGGTCTCGATCCCCTGACCTCGTGATCCGCCCGTCTCGGCCTCCCAAAGTGCTGGGATTACAGGCTTGAGCCACCGCGCCCGGCTGATGCATTTCAAAGTAAGTTACAGACATCTGAATGTTTCACCCTAAACATTCCAGGCTGCATATTATTAACTACTTCAATATTTGTTTATGGTTTTGTGTGTGTGTGTGTGTGTGTGTGTGTGTGTGAGAGAGAGAGAGAGACAGAGAGAGAGAGAGAGAGAGAAAGAGAATCTCCTTCTGTCACCTAGGCTGAAGTGCAATGGCTAGATTTTGGCTTATTGCAACCTCTGCCTCCCAAGTTCAATCGATTCTCCTGCCTCAGCCTACCAAGTAGCTGGGATTACAGGTGCCAACCACCATGCCCGGCTAATTTTTGCATTTTTAGTAAGATGGGGTTTCGCTCTATTGGCCAGGCTGGTCTCAAACTCCTCATCTCAGGTGATCTGCCTGCCTCGGCCTCCCAAAATGCTGGGATTACAGATGTGAGCCACTGCTCCCGGCCAGTTTTTTGTTTTGTTTTGTTTTGTTTTTAAATAAAAGTTTACCTACAGTAAACCACACAAATCTAAAGTGTGCTACTGTTTTGTGTGTGTTTGTTTCTGAGACAGGATATTGCCCTGTCACCTAAGTGGTACAACCACAGCTCACTGAAGTCTCGACCTCCCCAGCTCAGACGATCCTTCCACCCCAGCCTCCCAAGTAGCTGAGAGAACAGGCACATGCCACCACACCAGGCTAATTTTTTTTTTTTTTTTTTTTTTTTAGATGGAGTCTTACTCTGTTACCTGGAGTGCAGTGGCATGGTCTTGGCTCACTGCAACCTCCACCTCCTGGGTTCAGGCAATTCTTCCACCTCAGCCTCCCAAGTAGCTGGGACTGCAGGCGTGTGCCACCACGTCCAGCTATTTTTGTATTTTTAGTAGAGACGGGGTTTCACGCTGTTGGCCAGGCAGGTCTTGAACTCCTGGTGTCAAACTCCTGACCTCGTGATCTGCCCGCCTCGGCTTCCCAAAGTGCTGGGATTGCAAGGGTGAGCCACCGCACCTGGCCTAATTTTTTTAATTGTTATTTGTAGAGACGGAGTCTCACTATGTTGTCCAGGCTGGTCTCAAACTCCTAGGCTCAAGTGATCTTCCCACCTTGGGCTCCTAAAATGCTGGGATCACAGGCACGAGCCACCGCACCCAGCCTAAAGTGTGCTCATTTTGAGAAATATATGTATGGCTGGGTGCGATGGCTTATACCTGTAAACCCAGCACTTTGGGAGGCCAAGGCTGGTGGATTGCTTGAGGCCAGGAGTTCGAGACCATCCTGGCCAACATGGCAAAACCCCATCTCTACTAAAAATACAAAAATTAGAGGGACATGCCAGGCGTGGTGGCTCACACCTGTAATTCTAGCACTTTGGGAGGCCTAGGTGGGTGGATTGCCTGAGCTCAGGAGTTCCAGACTAGCGTGGGCAACATGGTAAAACCCCATCTCTACTAAAATACAAAGAATTAGCTGGGCGTGGCAGCGTGCTCCTGTAATCCCAGCTAGTTGGGAGGCTGAGATGGGAGAATCACTTGAACCCGGGAGGCGCAGTTTGCAGTGAGCCGAGATTGCACCACTGTACTCCAGTTTTGGTGACAGAGCGAGACTCTGTCAAAACACAAAAAAAAAGAAAAAAAAAATTAGAGGGACTTGTTGGCGCACACCTGTAATCCCAGCTACTTGGGAGGTTGAGACATGAGAATGGCTTGAACCTGGGAGGTGGTGTTTGCAGTGAGCCGTGATTGTGTCACTACTCTCCAACCAGGGCGATAGAGCAAGACTTTGTCTCAAAGAGAGAGAAAGAGAGACAGAGAGAGGGAGGGAGGGAGAGAAAGAGAGACAGACAGACAGAGAGAGATGTATGTATAACTCAAGTCCCTGTTGAGCTGTAAACTCCTTTTTGAGTGGCTGAATTCCAGCGTTTCTCCGGTCCGGACTCATTGACCCCGTCCTCTATGGTTTCTGGCCCCTCTTGGAACATCATCGCCATTATCGCCCTGGGATATGTTTCACTGTGCGCTTCCTTAAGGGCATCTGTCTATTCCTTACATTTCTAGGGGGTCAGGTTCATTTGGGGATCTGGCAAATAGAACATAGTGTTTAACCAGGCGCGGTGGCTCATGCTTGTAATCCCAGCACTTTGGGAGGCCAAGGAGGGCAGATCACAAGGTCAGGAGTTTGAGACCAGCCTGACCAACATGGTGAAATCCCGTCTCTACTAAAAATACAAAAATTAGCCAGGCGTGGTGATGCACTCCTGTAATCTCAGCTACTCAGGAGTCTAAGGCAGGAGTAATCGCTTGAACCCAGGAAGCAGGTTGCAGTGAGCCAAGATCATGACTTGGCGACAGAGCGAGACTCTGTCTCAATAAAAAAAAAAAAAAAAAAAAAGAACACAGTGTTACCCATGGTCAGATATTGGCTTTTGAGGTAGGACATGGCACAGGGAAAATTTCTGCCACCTCCTAGCTCTCCTGCTAGTGGGGAAAGCAGATTTAAAGAAGGCAACAGACCAGGTGCGGTGGCTCATGCCTGTAACCCCAGCACTCTGGGAGGCTGAGATGGGAGGGTCACTTGAGCCCAGGAGTTCAAGACCAACCTGAGCAACACGGTGAGACTCTATCTCTACAAAAAACGTAAACATTAGCCAGGTGCGGTGGTGTATGCCTGTAGTCCCAGCTATTCAGGAGGCTGAGCTGAGGCAGGAAAATCACTGGAGCCTGGGAGATTGAGGCTGCAGAAAGCTGTGACTGCATCACTGCACTCCAGCCTGAGCAACAGAGCAAGGCCCTGTATCCAAAAAAAATAAAAATAAGCAGGACACGGTGGCTCATGCCTGTAATCCCAGCACTTTGGGAGGCCAAGGCACAAGAATCCCATGAGCCCAGGAGTTCAAAACAAGCCTGGGCAACATAGCGAGACCCCTGTCTCAACAAAAAATTAAAAAATTAGCTGAGTGTGGTGGCACACACCTGTAGTCCCAGCTACTGGGGAAACTGAGGTGGGAGGATCGCTTGAGCCCAGGAGCTCGAGGGTGGAGGTCGAGGGTGTAGTGAGGCGAGATTGAGCCACTGCACTCCAGCCTGCGCAACAGAGTGAGACTCCGTCTCAAAAAAAAAAAAAAAAAAAAAAAAAAAAAAAAAAAATATTAAAAGGGGCTGCAAAAGAGGCCAGCAGGATGTGGAGATGGGCAGTAAAGTGCACAGGGTGGGAGGTTTCTTGCTTTAGCCAAGGCGATCAGGGAAGACCCAAGCCCTGAAGATGGAGAAGGAGCTGGCCTTGAATCCTGTAAATGTTCCCAAACGATCTCCCTAAGAGGTTATGCCAATCCCACTCCTGCCGACAGAGTATCTCTGAGCCATGGCCAAGGGTGAGTCATCCTGCTGAGAGGTTGAGTTGGGGACGCCTGCCCAGATGGGCTCCAAATGCAAGCCTGTCCGGAGATGAGTGAGGGTGAGCCTGGCGGGGAGAACAGCCCGGACAGAGGCAGGGCAGGATGCCGGGACACTGCTCGGCGCGTCCTGGGAGTGAGGCGCATTGAACCCAGCTCAGGCTGGTGGGGGGGGGTCTTGGCAATGTTCTCTCTCCAAAGGCGAGTTGATCACAGGCGCCGGCAGTGAGTCAGCGAAACCGTGTGCCAGGGCTGCTGAGAAACCCCGCCTGCTGTCGGATTGCATTCCTGGAAGGGTGGGCCGCTCAGGGCCCCCCAGCTCCAGCCCCACTCAGACCCCAGAATCCCAGCAGCCCACTGCTCACTTCCTTCGCGCGCACTCTTCCTTCTGATCCCCACACACCGCTCCCTCTCTCGCTACCTTTAGTCTTTGCACAGATGTCTGGTTCCCAGAGGGGCCTCCCTGACCCGCCATTCTAGCAGCATTTAGCATTTAGATAAATGACAAATTTTAGATTAAATATTAGATACATTTTAGATAAATTTTTATCTAACATTGCAACCCACTGGTCTCAGTGACACCTGTAATCCCAGCACTTTAGGGGGCTGAGGTGGGAGGATTGCTTGAGCCCAGGAGTTTTTTTCTTTTTTTCTTATTTTTTTTTAAGAGATTGGGGTCTTGCTCTGTGTAGCCCAGGCTGGTCTTGAACTCCTGGCCTCAAGCAATCCTCCCATCTTGGCCTCCCAAAGTGTTGGGATTACAGGCATGAGCCACCATGCCTGGCTTCAAGATTTTTTTTTTTTCTTTTTTTCTGAGACACAGACTCACTCTGTCACCCAGGCTGGAGTGCAGTGACACCATCCCAGCTCACTTCAACCCTCGCCTCCCAGATTAAAATGATTCTCCTGCCTCAGGCTCCTGAGTAGCTGGGATTACAGGAATGCGCCACCACGCCTGGCTAATTTTGTATTTTTAGTAGAGATGGGGTTTCACCATATTGCCCAAGCTGGTCTCAAACTCCTGATGTCAAGTGATCCACCCGTCTCAGCCTCCCAAAGTGTTGGGATTAGAAGCATGAGCTACCTCGTGAAGACTGTTAATCACATCTGCAAAGTCCGTTCGGCCATTTTGGAACACAGTCTCAGATTTCAAGGATTAGGATGAGATCGTCATTGGAGGCTGTGGTTTGGCCAACCACAGCCACAGAGATGGAACTATACAGAGTTTACTTTCCAAGTCTGGCTCTTTCACCCAGCGCAATGCCTGGGAGACCCTTCCCTGTGTCTGTGGGTACTGCTGGTTTGCTTTTTTGTTTTGTTTTGTTTTTTTCCTGAGATGGAGTTTCACTATTGTTGCCCAGGCTGGAGTGCAGTGGCGTGATCTGGGCTCTCTGCAACCTCCACCTCCCAGGTTCCAGTGATTCTCCTGCCTCAGCCTCCCGAATAGCTGGGATTACAGGCGCACACCACCACACCCAGCTAATTTTTGTATTTTATTAGAGACAGGGTTTCGCCATGTTGGCCAGGCTGGTCTCGAACTCTTGACCTCAGGTGATTCACCCACCTCGGCCTCCCAAAGTGCTGGGATTACAGGTGTGAGCCACTGCACCCAGTTTGCCCAGGCTGGTCTTGCATTCCTGGCTTCAAGCGATCCTCCTGCCTGGGTCCTTCAATAAATATTGACAAGCACCTCCCTGGTGCCAGGATCTGCTGAGAGTGCTTTAGGTACGTTGGCAAACAAGACAGAACAACAACAAAAAAAACCAAATTTGTTGAAATTCTCAGGCTCATGGAGTTTACATGCAAGTGGAGAAGATGGTCAGTAAACCATCAGTGTCATATGTCAACTGTAGAGCAGCTCAGGAGTGACAGTGTGATGGTAGGCAGAGCAGGGGAAGGGGGTGCAGGAGGTCTAGCTGTAAACAGGATGCTCCAGGGTAGCCCTCATGATAAGGGGTGATATTTGGAGCAAAGACTTGAAAAAGGGGAGGACAAGAGGCGTGAGCCACTGCGCCCAGCTGTACTTGTATTTAATGAAAACTAATGGCTGCTGTGTGACCTTGGGGGACTGCATTAACCTCTCTGGGCCTCCATTTCTTCCAGCATAAAGTGGTCCTCTCACTACCCACCTCGTGAGGTTCTGGCAGAGGTCTAGGATCGTGCATGTTCTTGGCATAGAGTTTCTGTACAGGTGGCTTCCATGCTGGTGCCAGGCCCTTTCCTGGGATTGGAGGGGGATGGGCAGAGGAAATTCAGAGGTTTGAGGAGGCTGTGTCCCCATCTCCTGGGACAAGGAGGCTATTGGTCAAGAAGGTCTGCATTTAGAGGGTGACATCTGTGCTGGGAGTGGTGACTCACGCCTGTAATCCTAGCACTTTGGGAGGCCGAGGCGAGCGGATCACGAGGTCAGGAGATCGAGACCGTCCTGGCTAATACGGTGAAACCCCGTCTCTACTAAAAATACAAAAATTAGCCAGGCGTGGTGGCACACACCTGTAGTCCTAGCTAGTAGGGAGCCTGAGGCAGGAGAATGGTGTGAACCCAGGAAGGCGGAGGTTGCAGTGAGCCAAGATTACACTACTGCACTATAGCCTGGGCAACAGAGCGAGACTCTGTCTCAGAAAAAAAAAAAAAAAAGGAGGGTGACATTTGACCTGTGTCGAGGTGGACGGAGGAGGTGGGAAAGGCACTCAGAGAGCGGAAAATGGGCGTGCCTAGAGCTGGTGTCTGCAGGAAGGAGGCCAGAGGAGGCAGTGACCTAGGGTTTGACCTGAAGGCACTGAGGTGCCACAGGATAGCTGGGAGCAGAGGAGGGGCAGCAGAGAAGACCTGGAGGAGGCTGAGTCCAGGGCCCACAGGGAAAGGAGAAGGCCTGAGGTGGGCAGGAATGCAGGAACAGAGAGGGAACCGGGGACTGGTAGGCCGTGGAGGAGGGAGGCAGGAGGCCTGGGAGGTTGGGCCTTTAAGAGTTGCATGTCTGGCCGGGTGCGGTGGCTCAAGCCTGTAATCCCAGCACTTTGGGAGGCCGAGATGGGCGGATCACGAGGTCAGGAGATCGAGACCATCCTGGTGAACACGGTGAAACCCCGTCTCTACTAAAAAAATACAAAAAACTAGCCGGGTGAGGTGGCGGGCGTCTGTAGTCCCAGCTACTTGGGAGGCTGAGGCAGGAGAATGGCGTGAACCCGGGAGGCAGAGCTTGCAGTGAGCTGAGATCTGGCCACTGAACTCCAGCCTGGGCGGCAGAGCGACACTCCGTCTCAAAAAAAAAAAAAAAAAAAAAAAAGAGTTGCATGTCTGCCAGGTGTGGTGGCTCACACTTGGAATTCCAGCACTTTGGGAGGCCGAGGTGGGTGGATCACCTGAGGTCAGGAGTTTGAGACCAGGCTGGCCAACATAGTGAAACCCCATCTCTAGTAAAAATACAAAAATCAGCCGGGCATGATGACAGGCACCTGTAGTCACAGCTATTCAGGAGTCTGAGGCAGGAGAATCGCTTGAACCTGGAAGGTGGAGGTTGCGGTGAGCCGAGATCACGTCACTGTACTCCAGCCTGGTGACAGAGCGGGACTCCATCTCAAAAAAATAAAAAAGGTCACATGTCCATTCGCCATCCAGGAGGCTGAGTCGTTCCCAGCAATCACCTGCCTGCTGCGGCCACCAACCCGGAGCTCTGTCTGCTGTCCCTGCCTCCAGCCTCTCGCTGGCTCAATTGTCCCCTTCATTCCTCCACTCGAATTGAGCGATATCGGCATGTCAGGCCCTGGATGTTTCTGTGGGAACGAACAGGCCTGTGACCCAGGCATAGAGGAGGTCGCCCCGGGCAGATTTGTTCTACAAGGCAGACAGCAGGTGCAGGGCACCTGTTTTAGGAATGCGAGGATGCAGCTACAAAAGCGCTTGGGCGGGTGTCGGGGGCGCTCCTTGGTGGGCTCAGTGCTCAGGCCCAGAGAGTGGCAGGGTCAGGAGGGCATTTCCAGGAGCGGGAACAGCGGCTCCAGGGGCCCAGAGGTGGGACTAGTGCTCGGTGCATTTGGAGGTCTTGGCTGGACTGTGGGGTTCATGGGGAAGGAGGGCCTGAGTCTACAGGGCTGAGAGGTCACTGCAGCTTGGGTTCAAATCCCAACTCTGTTCAGTTCTTGTGTGGCCACAGCCAAATTGCTTCCCTTCTTGAACCTCCATGTCCTCTCTATAGCACTGGAACCTACAACGAGAGCCCGATTCTACCACACCCACTGCACGACAATTGGTTTGTTTGTATGTTTGTTTCTAGAGGCAGGGTCTCACTCTGTCACCCAGGCTGGAGTGCAGTGGTGCAATCTCAGCTCACTGCAGCCTCAAACTCCTGGCTCAATTGATCCTCCTGCCTCAAACTCCCAAGTAGCTGGGACTACACGTGTATGCCACTACACTCAGCTAATTTTTAATTTTTGCACAGAGACAGTGTTCTCGTTATATTGCTCATGCTGGTCTCGAACTCCTGTCCTCAAGTAATCCTCCTGTCTTGGCCTCCCAAAGTGCTGGGACTACAGGTGCGAGCCTTTGCGCCCAGCTGCTGGGGAGTTTTCAAAGCGTCTGCAGCACCCAGGGCTGAGAACTGCTACAGCAGCTGAAAGCCATAAGTGTCTTTGACTTTCCTTTTGTCCTGGTAAACCCCTTCCTTCCTTCCTTCCTTCCTACACTCAGTCAATCAAACGCTGGTTGAACACCAACATGTCCCAGCACTGTGGGCTCCACCCTGGCCTCTGGGGAGTGGTGGTGGGACCCCCAGTTTGGAGATTGTAGGTGCCAAGAGGAATGGGCAAGATGCCCTCCCATTCATTCATTTATTCCTTCAGGGCTTCTCCAAGGGCACAGGGTATTTTCTTGTTGGCATCTGGGTTTTCCTCTCCTGTAAGCTGGGAAGGAGCTTTCTCCCTCAAGGAGCTATTGGCCAGATCAAAGACTAAAATAATGCTAAACAGAGCTTCCGTTTCCTGATAAATGTATCGGGAGCCAGGCACTTAAAATATATTATCCCGTTGAATCCCCAAGTAGGATTAAAACCTCAAGGCAGAGATTGCTCTTATCCTCACGTGACAGATGATGAAACTGAGGATCAAAGAAGTGAGCTCCACTGCCCAAGGCACAGAAAGGGCAAGTAGGACTTATGGCCCAGCCAAGGCCCAGCAGGCACTCAGTAGCTAATACTCCTGAAAACTGATTACCTCACCGCGCCTGCCCACTGGACTAAATCTGCCTGGTAACCGATGACATCATCACTAATTCCACACCCACGCTCAACCTATGGGATAACTGATGACATCACTGAACAAAGTAACTGCAATTTATTGAAGGCCTACTGTGTGCGCAAGGCTGTGCTAAGCAGGCCCTCTTCTGAGTTCACATAAGGCCCCGTGGTGCCTGCTACTGCATGAAATAATCATAATAAATTTAGCTCAAAGTTACGGAATGCAGACTATGAGCTAGGCTCTGTTTTAATCTTTTTTTTTTTTTTTTTTTTTTTGAGATAGAGTCTTGCTCTGTCCCCTGGGCTGGAGTGCAATGGCGCAATCTCGGCTCACTGCAACCTCCACCTCTTGGATTCAAGCGATTCTCCTGCCTCAACCTCCCGAGTAGCTGGGATTGCAGGTGCCCACCACCGCACCCGGCTAATTTTTGTGTTTGTTTTTGTTTTTGAGATGAAGTCTCACTCTGTTGCCCAAGCTGGAGTGCAGTGGCGTGATGTCAGCTAAGTGCAACCTCAACCTCCTGATCTCGTGATCCACCCGTCTTGACCTCCCAAAGTGCTGGGACAACAGGCGTGAGCCACCTCACCCGGTATCTTTTTATTTAAAAAAAATTTTTTT
>NC_045454.1:9537917-9553210 GCF_002776525.5 Piliocolobus tephrosceles | reverse complement strand
GGGGTTTCACCATGTTGGCCAGGCTGGTCTCGAACTCCTGACCTCAGGGGATTCACCCGCCTCCGCCTCCCAAAGTGCTGGGATTACAAGCGTGCGCCACTGCGCCCGACCAGCTTTATAAGGTTTATAGGGACAGTGTCACCACTTTACAGAAGAGGGACCAAGGCTCTGAGGAGGAAGTTCCCTGCCAGGGTCCGAGTGGCGCCACCCTGAGAACCCTGGCACCCACCTCCCTGCTATCCCTCATGGCGTCTCCCCCACCCTTCCACAGCCAGAAGTTGCCAGGTGAATACTTCCGGTACAAGGGCGTCCCCTTCCCCGTCGGCCTGTACTCGCCCGAGAGCATCAGCTTGGCGGAGAACACCCAAGATGTGCGGGACGACGACATCTTTATCATCACCTACCCCAAGTCAGGTACCTGCGGGCTGCGGGCCTCCGGGGCTGGGGAGCGTGGGGAGGGGATGCGGCGGAGGACGGGAAAGGCACATCGAGGAAGAGGGGAGGAGGAAAAGGGGGGCCGGGTTTGTTCAGAACTGTGCCCCTGCCAGAAGTAGCCTCCCAGGGATACCCACCTGGCGCCCAGCCTCTCTCCTCCAGGTCAGTTCTCAACACTTCGCCTTCCCTGACCTCCCTGGCTGAAATAAGGCCCTCATTCTGTCCCTCCCTGTCCTCTTTACCCTCTACTTTTCTTTTATCTTCTCTTCTCTTCTGTTTTCTTTTCTTTTCTTTTTTGTAGAGATGGGGTCTCGCGACGTTGCCCGGGCTGGTCTTGAACTCCTGATCTCAAGTGATCTTTTCGCCCTGGCCTCCCAAAGTGCTGGGATTACAGGCATGAACTACCACACCTGACCATTTTTATTTTTATTTTTTGAGACAAGGTCTTGCTCTGTCACTCAGGCTGGGGGTGCAGTGGTGCAATATCAGCTCATCAACCCTCCCATCCTCCCAAAGTGCTGGGACTACAGGTGCTGGTCACCACCTAATTGTATACTGTGGGGAAAAGAGAGGTCAGCCTGTTACTGTGTTTATATAGGAAGAAGTAAATTTAAGAGACTCCATTTGGCTCTGTATTTGAGATGCTGTTAATCTGTGACTCTACCCCCAATCTTGTCCTTACAAGAGACATCGCTGTGGTAATTAAGGTTTAAAGGATTTTGGGCTGTAAGGAATGTGCTTTGTTAAACAAATGCCTAAAGGCTGCTTGTGGTTAAAGGCCATCACCATTCTCTTAAATCTCAGTAAAAGAAAAACATCTGTCTCCTGCCCGTCCCTGGGAAATGGAACATCTCCGTGTATCTATATGTCTTACTGCTGATTTACTCCCTTATCTTTTGAGCAATAAATACTGAGGGAACTCAGAGACCGGTGCCAGTGTGGGTCCTCTGTAAGCACAGCACTGGTCCCCTGGGCCCCGCTTTTCTTTCTCTATACTTTGTCTCTGTGTCTTATTTCTTTTCTCAAGTCTCTCGTTCCACCTAACGAGAAGCACCCACAGGTGTGGAGGGGCAGGCCACCCCTTCAGTATACCTTTTTTTTTTTGGAGGTCTTGCTCTGTCATCCAGGCTGCAATGTGGTGGTACAATCTCAGCTCATTGCAGCCTCGACCTCCTGGACTCAAGTGATCTGCCCACCTCAGCCTCCTGAGTAGCTGGAACCACAGGTGTGCACCACCACACCTAGCTAACTTTTGTAGAGACGGGGTTTCATCGTGTTGCACAGGCTGGTCTTGAACTCCTGGGCTCAAGCAATCTTTCTGCCTCAGCCTCCCAAAGTGCTGGAATTACAGGTGTGAGCCACCGCACCCAGCTAAATTGTATACTTTAAAGTGATGAATTATATACAATTTGAGTGTTTGAGTTTGAGACCAGCCTGGACAAAACGGCAAACCCCCAGTCTATTTTTTTATTTTTTATTTTTTTTTGTGACGGAGTCTTGCTCTGTGGCCCAGGCTGGAGTGTAGTGGCGTGATCTCGGCTCACTGAAACCTTCGCCTCCCGGGTTCAAGCAATTCTCTGCCTCAGCCTCCTGAGTAGCTGGGATCACAGGTGCCCACCACCACCCGTGGCTACTTTTTTTTTTTTTTTTTTGTATTTTTAGTAGAGACGGGGTTTCACCATCTTGGTCAGGCTGGTCTTGAACTCCTGACCTCATGATCCGCCAGCCTCAGCCTCCCAAAGTGTTGGGATTACAGGCGGAAGCCACCGAGCCCAGAATTTTTTTTTTTTTTTTTTTTTTTTTGAGACAGAGTCTTGTTCTGTTGCCCAGGTTGGAGTGCAGTGGCGTGATCTCGGCTCACTGCCACCTCCGCCTCCTGGGTTCAAGCGATTCTTCTGCCTCAGCCTCCCAAGTATCTGGGACTACAGGCATGTGCCATCACGCCCAGCTAATTTTTGTATTTTTAGTAGAGACGAAGTTTCACTATGTTGGCCAGGATGGTCTCTATCTCTTGACCTCATGATCTGTCTGCCTCAGCCTCCCAAAGTGCTGGGATTACAGGCACGAGCCCAGTCAATTAGAAGCATTTAAATGACCAAAGGGAAATGACAAAAACTCTTTCTTCCCTTTTTTCTCCTCTCTTCCCCACCTCCTCCAACAAGTATTTATTAAACACATATTATGTGCCCTGCATTGTTCTAAGAACAAAGAAAGCTGCAACTCTCCAGACAGACTGAAATGTCTGCCTTTATGAAGCTCACATTGTAGTGGGGGAACCCAGAGAATAAATCAACAAATAAAAATATGACATTATGAAAAAAACCATATGACACTATGACTGGTGGCAATAAATGCTGTGAAGAAAAGTAGAGGGTAGGCGGGCCGTAGTGGCTCATGCCTGTAACCTCAACACTTTGGGAGGCTGAAGTGGGAGGATCACTTGAGGCCAAAAGTTCAAGGCCAGCCTGGTCAACATAGCAAGACCCCATCTCTACAAAATAAAATAAAATAACCAGGCATGGTGCTGTGCGCCTGTAGTCCCAGCTACTAGGGAGGCTGAGGCAGGAGGATCACTTTAGCTGGAGAGGTTGAGGCTGCAGTGAGCTGTGATCACACAACTGCACTTCAGCCTGAGCAACAGAGTGAGACCCTGTCTCAACAGAAAGAAAAAGGGTACAATTCAATGACTTTGCCATGTTCAATAGCATGTGGTCATCCATTACCACAATCAATTTTAGAATATTTTCAGCCTAGCACAGTGGCTCACACCCATAATCCCAACACTTTGGGAAGCCGAGGCAGGAGGATCTCTTGAGCCTAGGTCAGCCTGGCCAACATGGTGAGACCCCCTCTCTTCAAAACATACAAAAATTAGTCAGGCATCGTAGTGCATGCCTGTAGTCTGAGCTACTTGGGAGTCTGAGGTGGGAGGATCGCCTGAGCCTGGGAGGTGGAGGTTGTAGTGAGATGTGTTCACCCCACTGCACTCCAGCCTGAGTGGCAGAGACTCTGTCTCAAAAATAAAACACTGAGTGGTCCAGGCACTGTGGCTCATGCCTGCAATCCCAGCAGTTTGGAGGCCAAAGCGGGTGGATCACTTGAGGTCGGGAGTTCGAGACTAGCCTGGCCAACACGGTGAAGCCCCGTCTCTACTAAAATACAACAATTAGCCAGGCATGGTGGCACACACCTGTAATCCCAGTACTCCACAGGCTGAGGCAGGAGAATCACTTGGAACCCGGGAGACGGAGGTTGCAGTGAGCTGAGCGTGTGCCACTGCACTCCAGCCTTGGCGACAGAGCGAGACCTTGTCTCAAAAATAAAAATAAAAATAAAAAATAAAGAATATTATCATCATCCAACAAGGAACTCTAGACCTATAAACCATCACCTCCCAATCCTCACATCCCCTCCACCCAGGCCCTGGTAACCACCAATCTCCATTCTGTTTCTACGGATCTGTGTATTCTGGGCATCTCATGGAAATGGAATCTACACCTCGTGGCCTCTTGTGTCTGGTTTCTTCCTGAGCATCACATTGTCAAGGTTCAACCACATCGTAGCATGTGTCCGAGTTTCATTCTTTTTTATGGTCCAATAATATTTTATGTTATGTGTAAACTATATTTTATTTATTCATCAGTTGATAAGCATTTGGATTGTTTCCTCTCTGGGCTTATTATGAGTGAAGCCGCTGTGAACATTGCACACAAGTTTTGTTTTGTTTTTTTTTTTTTTGCGGTGAAGTCTCGCTCTTACCCCTCAGGCTGGAGTGCAGTGGTGTAATCTCGGCTCACTGCAACTTCCACCTCCCGGGTTCAAGCGATTCTCCTGCCTCAGCCTCCTGAGTAGCTGGAATTACAGGCACCTGCCACCACACCCAGCTAATTTTTATAATTTTTAGTAGAGACGGGGTTTCACCATGTTGGCCAGGCTGGTCTCAAACTCCTGACCCCAGGTGATCTGCCTGCCTCAGCCTCCCAAAGTGCTGGGATTACAGGCGTGAGCCACCGCGCCCAGCCTTGCACGCAAGTTCTTGTTTCTATTTTTATTTTTTGAGGCAGGGTCTCCATCTTTCACCCAGGCTGGAGTGCAGTGGTGTGGTCTTGGCTCACTGCAGCCTTGACCTCCTGGGCTCAAACTATCCTCCCCCCTGAGCCTCCTGAGTAGCTGGGATGACAAGTGCACACCACCACACCCAGTTAATTAAAAAACATTTTTTTGGCCAGGCGCTGTGGCTCACGCCTGTAATCCCAGCACTTTGGGAGGCCGAGACGGGCGGATCACAAGGTCAGGAGATCGAGACCATCCTGGCTAACACAGTGAAACCCTGTCTCTACTAAAAATACAAAAAAAAATTAGCCAGGCGTGGTGACGGGTGCCTGTAGTCCCAGCTACTCGGGAGGTTGAGGCAGGAGAATGGCATGAACCCGGGAGGCGGAGCTTGCAGTGAGCTGAGATCCGGCCACTGCACTCCACCCTGGGTGACAGATGGAGACTCTGTCTCAAAAAAAACTATTTTTTTTTTTCCCACAGACAAGGTATCACTGTGTTGCCCAGACTGGTCTCAAACTCAGGGGCTCAAGCAGTTCTCCCTTCTTGGCCTCCCAAAGTGTTGGGATTTCAGGAGTGAGTCTCTGCACCGGGCCCTGCACACAAGTTCTTATGTGGACATATGTTTTCTTTTTTTTTTATGGAGACAGGGTCTCACTGTTGTCCAGGGTGCAGTGCAGTGCAGTGTCGAGATCTCAGTTCACTGCAACCTCCGCCTCCACAGGTTTAAGCAATTCTCCTGCCTCAGCCTCCTGAGTAGCTGGAATTACAGCCGCCCACCACCACACTTGGCTAATTTTTGTATTTTTAATAGAGACGGGGTTTCCCCATATTGGCCAGGCTGGTTTCAAACTCCCAACCTCAGTTAATCTACCCGCCTCGGCCTGCCAAAGTGCTGGGATTACAGACGTGAGCCACCATGCCAACCCAAAGGGCTTTTTCGATTCTTCCCAGCAATAGGTGACCCTCTATTGCCCCACATCTTCTCCAGTGATTAGCATCAACAGGAATTTATTTATTTACTGGAGACAAGGTCTTGCTCGGTTGCCCAGGCTGAAGTGTAGTGGCGAGATCATGGCTCACTGCAACCTCCACCTCCCGGGCACAAGCGATCTTCCCACCCCAGCCTCCCTAACAACCACCACACCCAGCTAATTTTTGTAGCAATAAGGGTCTCTCGTTGGTCTCGAATGCCTGGGTTCAAGCGATCTTCCTGCCTCAGCCTCCCAAAGTGCTGGGATTACAGGCATGAGCCACCGTGCCTGGCCAGTTTTTTTTCTAAAGCTATTTTGATAGGTGCATACTGGTATTTCACTGTGTTTTTAATTTGCATTTCCCTAACAGCTAATGGTGTTTGAGCATCTTTTGTGTGCTCATTAGCCATCATATATATTCCTTTCTGTTTGTTTGTTCTGTTACTTGCATCTGACTTGAAGTTCATAAATATATTCTTTGGCAAATTGTTGAAATATTTTCCCTTTGTTTTGTTTTTTTGGAGATGGAGTCTTGCTCTGTCGCCCAGGCTGCAATGCAGTGGTATGATCTTGACTCACTGCAACCTCTGCCTCCTGAGTTCAAGCAATTCTCCTGCTTCAGGCCCTCGAGTAGCTGGGACTACAGGCATGCACCACCACACCTGGCTAATTTTTGTATTTTTTAGTAGAGACAGGGTTTCACCATATTGATCAGGCTGGTCTTGAACTCCTGACCTCAAGTGATCCGCCCTCCTCGGCCTCCCAAAGTGCTGGGATTACAGGTGTGAGCCACCGCGCCCGGCCATATTTTTCCTCTTTTGAACTGGATTGTTTTCTTATCATTGAGATTTGAAAGTTCTTTTGAGACGGAGTCTCGCTCTGTCACCCAGGCTGGAGTGCAGTGGCCGGATCTCAGCTCACTGCAAGCTCCGCCTCCCAGGTTTACACCATTCTCCTGCCTCAGCCTCCCAAGTAGCTGGGACCACAGGCGCCCGCCACCTCACCCGGCTAGTTTTTTGTATTTTTTAGTAGAGACGGGGTTTCACCGGGTTAGCCAGGATGGTCTCGATCTCCTGACCTTGTGATCCACCCGTCTCAGCCTCCCAAAGTGCTGGGATTACAGGCTTGAGCCACCACGCCCGGCCCGAGAGTTCTTTATATGAACTGAGAACAGATCCTTGATCAGATACTTGTTTTGCAAATATTTTCTCCTGATCAATGGCTTGTCTTTCCATTTTCTTATCAGAGTCTTCTCAGATTATGTTTTATTATTATTATTATTATTATTATTATTATTATTATTATTATTGAGATGAAGTCTCACTCTGTCGACCAGGCTGGAGTGTAGTGGTGCCATCTTGGCTCACTGCAACCTCTGCCTCCTGGATTCAAGCGATTCTCCTGCCTCAACCTCCCAAGTACCTGGGATTACAGGTGCGTGCCACTATGCCTGGCTAATTTTTGTATTTTCAGTAGAGATGGGGTTTTGCCATGTTGGCCAGGCTGGTCTCGAACTCCTGACCTCAGGTGATCCACCCGCCTCGGCCTCCTAAAGTACTGGGATTACAGGCGTGAGCCACTGCACCCGGTCCTGATTTTGCTTGTTTTTCTTTCTCATTGTCCTATCTTGGAACTTTAAACAAATAACTTTCTGGGTTTTTTGTTGTTGTTGTTGTTGTTGTTTTTACAGTTCCATAGTATTTCATGGCACAGGATATACAATAATTCTTGCTTAACCAGTTTCCTACTGATTGATATTAATGTTCAATCTTTTGTCTGTGTATACAATGTAAACTTTATGCACAATGTCTTGTACATGCAGTACTTGGCATTGAATACATTTATCTCTAGGACAAATATCTGGACATAGAATTGCTTGGTCAGAGTCCGTACATTTGTAATTTTGATATATAATGGCTACATTTCCCTCTATAGAAATTGTGGAAACTTGTTCTCCAAGCCGGGCGGGGTGGTTCAAGCCTGTAATCCCAGCACTTTTGGGAGGTCGAGGCAGGCGGATCACTTGAGGTCAGGAGTAGGAGACCAGCCTGGCCTACATGACCCCGTATTTACTAAAAATACAAAAATTAGCTGTGCATGGTGGCGCACGCCTGTGGTCTCAACTATTCGGGAGGCTGAGGCATGAGAATCGCTTGAACTGGGGAGGCAGAGGTTGCAGTGAGCCAAGATCGCACCAATGCACTCCAGCCTGGGCAACAGGGCGAGACCCTGTCTCAAAATAAAATGAAAAAAGAATTATTTGCAGTTGGGCATGGTGACTCATGCCTGTAATCCCAGCATTTTGGAACGCCAAGGCAAGTGGATAGCTTAAGCCCAGGAGTTCAAGACCAGCCTGGGCAACATGGCAAGATCCCATCTCTACCAAAAAATAATAAAATTAGCCAGGTGTGGTGGTGCATGCCTGTAGTCCCAGCTACTTGGGAGGCTGAGGTGGGAGAATCACCTGAGCCTAGAAGGTTGAGGCTGCAGTGAGCCATGATTATGCCATAACAGTCCAGCTTGGGGAAGACAGCGAGACCCTGACTCCGAAAAAAAAAAAAAAAAAAAACTTGAGCCGGGCATGGTGGCGTGTACCTGGAATCCCAGCTACTTAGGAGTTTAAGGGACAATAATCACTTGAATCCGGGAGGCGGAGCTTGCAGTGAGCCGAGATTGCGCTACTGAACTCCAGCCTGGGTGACAGAGCGAGACTCTCTCAAAGAGAGAAAGAGGGAGAGAGAGAGAGAATTATTTGCACACATTAGGTGGCTATTACTTAGAAAATAACATGTGGCCAGGTGCAGTGGTTCGTACCTATTATCCCAACACTCTGGGAGGCCGAAATGGGAGGATCGCTTGAGCCCAGGATTTCAAGATCAGCCTGGGCAACATAATGAGACCCTGTCTCTATCAAAAAAAAAAAAAAAAAAGTTTAAGAAAAAAAACCAGAATAGTCCAGGCACAGTGGCTCATGCCTGTAATCCCAGCACTTTGGGAGGCCGAGGCAGATGGATCACCTGAGGTCAGGAGTTCAAGACCAGCCTGACTAACATGGAGAAACCCCATCTCTACTAAAAATACAAAATTAGCTGGGCATGGTGGTGGGTGCCTGTAATCCCAGTTACTCAGGAGGCCGAGGCAGGAGAATCACTTGAACCCTGGAGGTGGAGGTTGCAGTGAGCCGAGATCATGCCATTGCACTCCAGCCTGGGCAACAACAGTGAAACTCCATATCAAAAAAAGAGAAAAAAAGAAAAGAAAAAAACAGAATAGAAGAAAATACCAAGTGTGGCAAAGATGTTGAGAAAATGGGACTCTTGTGCACTGCTGGTGAGCATGTAGAATGGTGCAGCTGCTATGGAAAACAATTTAGCAGTTCCTCAAAAAATTAAACATAGAATTACCATATAAACTCAGCAGTTCCACTTCTGGGAATATGCCCAAAAGAACTAAACTTTAGGTGGGGGGACTGTAACAGATATTTGTACACCAATGTTCATAGCCACATTATTTGCAGTTACCAAAAGCTGAAACTATCCAAATGTCCGTTGATTAATGAATGGATAAACAAATTATGCTATACCCATACAATGGAATATTATTCAGCCTTAAAAAGGAAGGAAATTCGACCGAGTGTGGTGGCTCATGCCTGTAATCCCAGCACTCTGGTAGGCCAAGGCAGGTGGATCACCTGAGGTCAGGAGTTCAAGACCGGCCTGGCCAAAATTGTAAAACCCCATCTCTACTAAAAATACAAAAATTAGCTGGGCCTGGTGGTACACACCTGTAGTCCCAGCTACTCGGGAAGCTGAGGCATGAGAATCGCTGGAACCCAGGCGACGGAGGTTGCAGTGAGCCAAGATTGCACCACTGCACTCCAGCCTGGTCAACACAGACAGACTCTCTCAAACAAACAAACAAATAAAAGGCCAGGCACGGTGGCTCATGCCTGTAATCCCAGCACTTTCGGAGGCTGAGGCAGGCAGATCACAAGGTCAAGAGATCGAGGTCATCCTTACCAACATGGTGAAACCCCGTCTCTACTAAAAATACAAAAATTAGCAGGGCATGGTAGCGCGCACCTGTAATCCCAGCTACTTGAGAGGCTGAGGCAGGAGAATTGCTTGAACCCGGGAGGTGGAGGTTGCAGTGAGCTGAGATCGCACCATTGCACTCCAGCCTGGGAACAGAGCAAGATTCCATCTCAAACAAACAAACAAACAAACAACACCACACATAGGAATAACTAAACTAGGGAGCAGCCACTTCCTCTAGGGCTAAAGCCAAACTCCCGAGGAAGACAGAAATTGGGAAGAAAGACTTGTCTGCCCAACCTGCTCCCCACCCAAGATTAGAGTTTCACTGCAGAGGTATGGCCATGGCCCACTGGGTGACTGAGAAGTTCATTGAGGTGCAACAAGCCACTGAAATTTGCTAGGGGGAGGGGTAAACGTCACTGGGTGACCAGTGCAGGACTGTTCCCTGTCCATCACAAGATTGCTCTGAGAGGGGCCCGTGAGAATGAGTAAGAGAAGCCCGTGAGAATCAGGAAGAGCCCCATCCTCATTCAGTGTTCCTCCAGCGCCCTCTGCTGACAAGGCTTAACACTGAGCTAGCTGGCAGAGGAGAAACGTTTACAGGGTCCAGCTCCAATATCACAAACCAGGAGAGAGGCCTGAAGTTGGAGCCACCAGCCTGTAAACTGATAACTGGTACAAGGTGGTTGTTAGAATGAAAGCCAGTGAATGGATTGGATGTGGTGGCTTATGCCTGTAATCCCAGCACTTTGGGAGGCCAAGGTAGGAGGATGGCTAGAGGCCAGGAGCTCCAGACCAGCCTGGGCAATGCAGTGAGACCCCATCTCTACAAAAATTTTAAAAAATTAGCTGGGTGCAGGCCAGGTGTGGTGGCCCATGCCTGTCATCCCAGCACTTTGGAAGGCCAAGGAGGGTGGATCACTTGAGGTCAGGAGTTTGAGCCCAACCAGGCCAACATGGCAAAACCCCATCTCTACTAAAAATACAAAAATTAGCCAGGCATGGTGGCACACTTCTAGTCCCAGCTACTTGGGAGGCTGAGGCAGGAGAATTGCTTGAACCCAGGAGGCCGAGATTGCAGTGAGCCAAGATACAGCCACTGCACTCCAGCCTGGGCAACAGAGTGAGACTCCAGCTCAAAAAAAAAAAAAAAATTGCTGGGTGCATGTGGTCTAGCTACTCCAGAAGCTGAGGTGGGGGGATCATTTGAGCCTGGAAGTTGGAGGCTGAAGCTGAAGTAAGCTGTGATTGCAACAGTGTACTGCAGCCCAAGTCATAGAGCGGAATCCTGTCTCAAAAGGAATCCTGTCTCAAAAAGAATTAAATGCAATGAACACTGACAGAAGGTAATTGTGAAGGTAATTGTTTCTCTTCTGAACAGCCTGTGGTCTCCTGAAATTCAAAACTGTGAACTGGCTCCTTGATGAGGTCCCTTTCCACTAGGTAACATTCTGTGGCTCCCCACAGAAATAAAGAGGTGAACCTCGACCGGGTGTGGTGGCTCACGCCTATAATCCCAGCACTTTGGGAGGCCAAGGCAGGCAGATCATCAGAGGTCAGGAGTTCAAGACCATCCTGGCTAATATGGTGAAATCCGGTCTCTACTAAAAATACTAAAAATTAGCCAGGCGTGGTGGCGAATGCCTATAATCCCAGCTGCTCGGGAGGCTGAGGCAGGAGACATGCTTGAAACCGGGAGGCAGAGGTTGTAGTGAGCTAAGATCGCGCCATTGCACTTCAGCTTGGGCAACAAGCAGGAAACTCCGTCTCGGGGGGGGGGGGGGAAAGGTGACCCTCAAAAGTGGGCAATGAAAAGTAAAAAGAACAGAGATTTGTTTATATCCAGACACCTGCGTTCAATTCCAGCTTCCTCCATGTAGTAAAGCAGTGCCTGCTGGACATGGTGCCTGTGATCCCAGCACCTTGGGAGGCTGAGGCAGGAGGATTGCTTGAGCCCAAGAGTTCAAGACCAGCCTGGGCAACACAGTGGAACCCTGTGTCTACTAAAAATAAAAATAATAAATTAGCCAGGTGTGGTTGCGTGCACCTGCGGTCTCAGCTACTCGGAAGGCTCTTAAACCTGGGATTTCGAGGCTGCAGTGAGCTGTGATCACACCACTGCACTCCTGCCTGGGCGACAGAGCAAGATTTGATCCCAAAATAAATAAATAAGTAAAGCAATTCTGGCTGTACCAATAGATCAGCCTCAGAATTTCAGTGGCTGAACCCAAGTTTGTTTCTTGTTCCTATAAACTCTAGTTGGTGTAGGAAGGGTGGAAGGAAGCAATGGGGAAATCCATGCTTTCCCAGACATTTGGTTCCTGCCATCTCATGGCTCTGCCATCCCCGGGAGTCCCAGATTCTCCTCTGGAGTCTCTGTATCCAGGAGCAGAGAGAGTGGGGAGTCACATGGTGTGCGTTTATGGGCCAGGCCTGGAAATAGCCACACATCACATCACCACCACCTACACTTCCTTGGCCAGACCCAGTCTCTTGGCCCCACACGTAGCAGCAGGGGAGAAGAGAAAAGGTCATCACGCCATATTCCCAGCAGAAAACTGAAATGGGGTTGGGTGGACAGCTCACCAGTCTCTGCCCTGCACCACTTTCCTAGCACCGTCCCCTTGGACGAGCGACATGGTTTCTGTGAGGCTCAGTTTCCAGCTCTGAAAATGAGGTTAAGCAACCCTGCCTTCTCTTCCAGCTGTAAGGAATTAGTGTGATAAAATACGTGGTAAATTGCTCCATAAATACTGTCAGGCCGGGTGCGGTGGCTCACACCTGTAATCCCAGTACTTTGGGAGGCCGAGGGGGGGCAGCGGGCAGATCACCTGAGGTCAGGAGTTCGAGACCAGCCTGGCCAACATGGGGAGACCTCGTCTCTACTAAAAATACAAAATTAGCCGGGCGTGGTGGTGGGTGCTTGTAATCCCAGCTACTCGAGAGGCTGAGGCAGGAGACTTGCTTGAGCCTGGGAGACAGAGGTTGCAGTGAGCCAAGATCACACCACTGCACTCCAGTCCGGACGACAGAGTAAGACTCTGCCTGAAAAAAAAAAAGGCAAATTGCTTAATAAATGCTGTTGTGATTATTCTGATGATATCCTCCCTCTTCAGCCCTCCCGCACCCAAATAATCTGCTTGATTTCTCCCAACAGGCACGACCTGGATGATCGAGATCATCTGCTTAATCCTGAAGGATGGGGATCCGTCCTGGATCCGCTCTGTGCCCATCTGGGAGCGGGCACCCTGGTGTGAGACCATCGTGGGTGCCTTCAGCCTCCCGGACCAGTACAGCCCTCGCCTCATGAGCTCCCATCTTCCCATCCAGATCTTCACCAAGGCCTTCTTCAGCTCCAAGGCCAAGGTTGGGAGGAGGGGTGTGCGTCAGTTGGGAGGGGCTGCATGGGTGTGCAGGGTGACAGGGAGATGGAGCATAACACATTGATTCATTCAGCACCTATTTGTTAAGCACCTACTATGTGCCTGGCTCTGCTCTAGTGCAGTGGTCAATATACACACAGAAATGCCTAGCACAGTGATCAATATACACACAGAAATGTCTGCCCTTTGGCAGGGAGTGATGGCTCACACCTGTAGTCCCAGCACTTTGGGAGGCTGAGGCAGGAGGATCACTTCGGGCCGGGAGTTTGAGGCCAACTTGGGCAACATAGTGAGACCACGTCACTACAAGAAATTTTAAAAATCAGTCAGGCGTGGTGGCACACCCTTGTAGTCCCAGCTACTTGGGATGCTGAGGTGGGAGGATCACTTGAGCCCAGGAGGTCAAGGCTGCACTAAGCTGAGATCACGTTACTGCACTCCAGCCTAGGCAACAGAGCAAGGCTCAGTCTCAAAAAATAAAAATAAATAAAAATAAAAAGCCGGTGCTGGCGCGGTGGCTCACGCCTGTAATCCAAGCACTTTGGGAGGCAGAGGCAGGCAGACCACTTGAGGCCAGGAGTTCAATACCAGCCTAGCCAACATGGTGAAATCCTGTCTCTAATAAAAATACAAAAATAAGTCAGATCTGGTGGTGGGCACCTGTAATCCCAGCTACTCAGGAGGCTAAGGCAGGAGAATCACTTGAGCCCAGGAGGCGGAGGTTGCAGTAAGCTGAGATGGCACCACTGCACTCCAGCCTGGGAGACAGACTGAGACTTCATCTCAAAAAAAAAAAAAAAAAAATTACGGCTGGGCGCAGTGGCTCACGTTTGTAATCTCAGCACTTTGGGAGGCTGAGGCAGGAGAATCACTTGAACCCAGGAGGCGGAAGTTGTGGTGAGCTGAGATCAAGCCATTGCACTCCAGCCTGGACAACAAGAGTGAAATTCTGTCTCAAAAAATATGTATATTACATATAATAATAGTATTACAATATACTTTAAATATATTTAATATTTGTATATTTGATATTTACATAATATATTTAATATATAATAATATGATATGATATAATATAATATAATATATAAAATGTCTGGTGGGATAAATTTACAATGGGGGAGAGGGCTGGAGATAGAGTGGGCGTGGGGCTGCAATTATAAAAGGAGGTCAAGGGGGCGCCCAGTGAGTAAAAACCCGGGAGGTGATGGTAGGAGCCACAGAGGTTTCCAGAGGAAGAGCATTTCAGGCAAGAGGGAAAAGCAGGTGCAAAGGTCCTGAGGTGGGTGTATCTGAGGTGCAAGAAGGAGGTCGGTGTGGCCGGAGCCAAGTGAGCAAGTGGGGAGAGGAGTGGAGTTGAGGTCGGGGTCGGGGGCAACAGGGGCCAAAATGTGCAGGGCCGCGTGGGCCCGGCGAGGACTTGAGCTCTGACCAAGTGACGTGGCAGCGCAGCAGGGATCGGAGCGGAGGAGGAGCCCGAGCGGGCTTAGGCTTCACCGGCGCCCTCTGGCGGCCAGATGGAGACCAACTGTTGAAAGAGCAGAAGCCGGGAAGCCAGAGAGGCGGCGCTGGCCGGGGTCCAGTGGAGGGGAAGGTGGCTGGACCAGGGTGGTGGTCACGGAGGTATTTTGAAGGCGAGACCGGGAGGATTTGCTGACAGACTGGATGTGGGTGTGAGAGAAAGGGATGAGTCAAGGGTGACTGCAAGGTTTCGGCGGAAGCAACTGTCAGGATTGGGCAACGGGGAAGGGGAGGAGGCGGGGAGGAGGCAGGGGAGGAGGCAGGAGAGCAGGCGGCGGGGGAAGACCCAGGCTCTGCTGCGGCCCATCCCACGTCCAGCGGAGGCTGCCGGTGGGCACAGAAATGCACCCATCGGGATCTGAGGGGAGAGACCTCAGCTGACACGTCCATTTACAATTCCGTGGCACATATATTCTGTAATTAATCGAAGCCCCAGGACTGGGTGATATAGCCAAGGAATTGAGCTTGGTCAGAGCAGAGAGGGGGACTGAAATCGGGAAGTCCCCAAGACCACTCTCAGGCTCAACAACTTAGCAAAACTCATAGTGTTCAGCAAAGCTGCTGCACTCCCTGGTTATAGTCAATTACAATGAAAGCAAACTTGAAAATCAGGCAAGGGGGCTGGGCGCGGTAGCTCACGCCTGAAATCCCAGCACTTTCAGAGGCCAAGGTGGGCAGTTGATTGAGCCCAGGAGTCCAAGACCAGCTGGACAACTTAGTAACACCCATCTCTACAAAAAAAAAAATTAAGAAGCCGGGCGCGGTGGCTCAAGCCTGTAATCCCAGCACTTTGGGAGGCTGAGACGGGCGGATCACAAGGTCAGGAGATCGAGACCATCCTGGCTAACACGGTGAAACCCCGTCTCTACTAAAAATACAAAAAACTAGCC
>NC_045454.1:9531489-9537817 GCF_002776525.5 Piliocolobus tephrosceles | reverse complement strand
GGGCCACAGAGCAAGACTCTGTCTCAAAAAAAAAAAAAAAAAAAATTTAAGAATTAGTTACATGTAGTGGCATGCACCTGTAGTCCCAACTACTTGAGAGGCTGAGGTGGGAGAATCACTTGAGCCTGGGAGTTTGAGGCTGCAGTGAGCCGTGATTGTGCCACAGGCACTCCAGCCTCAAGGACAGAACAAGACCCTGTTTCTTTCCTTTTTTTTTTTTTTTTTTGAGACGGAGTTTCCCTCTTCTTGCCCAGGCTGGAGTGCAATGGCACGATCTCGGCTCACTGCGACCTCTGCCTCCAGGGTTCAAGCGATTCTCCTGCCTCAGCCTCCCGAATAGCTGGGATTACAGGCACCCACCACCATGCCCACCCACAGCGCCTGGCTGACAAGACCTTGTTTCTAAAAAATAAGACTAGGCTGGGCACGGTGGCTCATGCCTGAAATCCCAGCACTTTGGGAGGCCAAGGCGGATGGATCACTTGAGGTCAGGAGTTCAAGACCAGCCTAGCCAACATGGCGAAAACCCGTCTCTACTAAAAATACAAAAATTAGCCAGGCGTGGTGGCACCCACCTGTAGTCCCAGCTACTTGGGAGGCTGAGGCAGGAGAATCACTTGAACCTGGGAGGCAGAGGTTGCAGTGAGCTGAGATCGTGCCATTGCACTCCAGCCTGGGAGACAAAGGGAGCCTCCATCTGAACAAACAAACAAAAAACTCCAAGGGATTAGGAAGTATCTCAGGACCTAGGGCCAAGGGCCAGGCCTTTCTCTGGGCAGAAAGGAATCCTCTATAGCACAGGAATCAGGAGGGAGCCTGGAGAGCACCAACGTCATTACAAGGCCTCACACCAGAAGCCACGTTTCTCTAAGTCTGTTTTCATTTAGTTTTTGGTGGATCTGGGGGTGTTTTCTTTTGTTTTGTTTTGTTTTTTGGTTTGTTTGTTTTTGAGGCAGGGTCTTGTTCTGTCATGTAGGCTGGAATGCAGTGGCGTGATCACAGCTCACTGCAGCCTCAACCTCCTGGGCTACAGTGATCCTCCTGCCTTACGCTCCTGAGTAGCTGGGACCACGGGCATGCACCACCACACTCAGCTAATTTTTGTATTCTTTGTAGAATGGGGGTCTCGTTATGTTGTCCAGGCTGATCTCGAACTCCTGGGGTCAAGTGATCCTCCTGCCTCGGCCTCCCAAAGTGCTGGGATTACAGACGTGAGCCACGGCGGCTAGCCAAGTGTTCTTTCTCAGCCTCCTTCCCTTTATGACTTCGTCATCCCCTCAAGCAATTTCCACAGCCTCCTGTGTGTGGGGCTCTGGGTTAAGGCTCTAGGAACGAGGAAGACCCCGCCTGTCCTCAAGGGGTTCCTCACCCTGTGAGTAACCAACATAGTAAAAGCCTATCTCTATTAAAAATATAAAAATTATCCGGGTGTGGTGGCAGCTCCTGTAATCCCAGCTACTCAGGAGGCTGAGGCCGGAGAATCGCCTGAACCCAGGAGCCAGAGGTTGCAATGAGCTGAGATGGCACTACTGCACTCCAGCCTGGGCAAAACAGAGTCAGACCCCGTCTCAAAAAAAAAAAAAAAAAAAAAAAGGCCGGGTGCGGTGGCGGCTCACGCGTGTAATCCCAGCACTTTGGGAGGCTGAGACAGGCAGATCACCAGGTCAGGAGATTGAGACTATCCTGGCTAACACAGTGAAACCCCGTCTCTCCTAAAAATATAAAAAATTAGCCGGGCGTGGTGGCGGGTGCCTGTAGTCCCAGCTATTCGGGAGGCTGAGGCAGGAGAATGACGTGAACCCAGGAGGCGGAGCTTGCAGTGAGCCCAGATCGTGCCACTGCACTCCAGCCTGGACCACAGAGCAAAACTTCGTCTCAAAAAAAAAAAAAAATTCTGCCCTGAGTCCTTCCTGCTTCAGGGTCAGAAGAGAGGGGTCTCCAGGGCAGGAGGCCTCAGGGGCTGGGGTTCTGCCTGCGTCTGATGCCTTCTCCCCTCTCCTCATCATCCGCACGCAGGTGATCTACATGGGCCGCAACCCCCGGGACGTCGTGGTCTCCCTCTATCATTACTCCAAGATTGCCGGGCAGTTAAAGGATCCGGGCACGCCCGACCAGTTCCTGAGGGACTTCCTCAAAGGCGAAGGTGAGGACAGGGCAAAGCCAGGCAGGACGGGTGGGGAGGAGCCCCAGAGGACCCTGATGGGCAGAGGAGGGACAGAGGAGGGGTAAGAAAGGGAGAGAGGCAGACACACAGGGCATCACAAGGGGCAGTGGAGACAGAGAGCAGGCAACCAAGAGAAGAGACGGAGGGAGAGAGACCAAGAGACCGAGAGATGCAGGACAAGCAAGGGACAGAGGAGACAGAGACAGATACTGAGATACAGAAAGACTGAGAGAGAGGGCAACAAAAAAGAGATGGGGCCCAGCACAGTGGCTCACACCTGTAATGCCGCACTTTGGCAGACCAAGGCAGGCAGATCACTTGCACTCAGGAGTTCAAGACCAGCCTGGCCAATGTGGTGAAACCCCATTTCTATTAAAAATACAAAAATTAGCCAAGCATTGTGGCACACGCCTGTAATTCCAGCTACTCAGGAGGCTGAGGTGGGAGGATCACTTGAGCCCATGGGGGAGGCGGCAGTGAGCAGAGATCGCGCTATTGCACGCTATTGCACTCCAGCCTGGGCAACAGAGTGAGACCCTGTCTCAAAAAAATTAAATAAATAAATAAATAAATAATAAAAAATAGGCTGGGCACAGTGGCTCACACCTGTAATCCCAGCACTTTGGGATGCCGAGGTGGGCGGATCACAAGGTCAGGAGATCAAGAGCATCCTGGCTAACACGGTGAAACCATCTCTACTAAAAATACAAAAATTAGCCAGGTGTGGCGGGCACCTGTAGTCCCAGCTACTCGGGAGGCTGAGGCAGGAGAATGGTGTGAACCCGGGAGGCGGAGCTTGCAGTGAGCCGAGATGGTGCCACTGCACTCCAGCCTGGGCAACAGAGCGAGACTCCGTCTCAAAAACAAAAATAAATAAATAAATAAACAAACAAACAAAAATTAAAAAATAAGAAGAGGTAAGGAAATAAATGCAGAAAGAGACAGAGTCAGAGAGAGACAAGGAGAGATAAGGAAACAGGAGGACACAGGCCCCAGGTACTAAGAAAGGCAGTGCCCTTTGGCCACGTGTTCCTTTATCTGCTGCTGTCAGAGACCCTGGCTTTGGAGGGAAATCCAGGTGTGCGGAGGGGGACTGGATGGACAGATAGACAAGAGCACCCCAAGACGGGCAACCAGGGGAGAAGCAGGTTGGAAGAGCCCCTGAACTTGGTGGAGATGTGGGTGCTCTGGGGGCTGGACCTGGGGGTTTGTAGGGCACAGCTAGTTAGACCCATGAGCCCTAGTGGGGCTGGGGGGACCCTGTCACTTGGCTCTCACCCAACTTGTCACTCTGCCCACAGTACAGTTTGGCTCCTGGTTCGACCACATTAAGGGCTGGCTTCGGATGCAGGGCAAAAACAACTTCCTATTTATCACCTACGAGGAGCTGCAACAGGTGAGTCCCCACCTCCGCCAGGTGCAGCATCCTCCCCCCCGATGCCCTCTGCTCACACCCCACTCACTCCCCTTCCCGAGGGTCTCAGGACCCCTCCGCTTTCCCATGCAATGCGCCAGCCCCTGGGGATACTGCAGGAACAGAACAGAGGCCCTGAGCCTGTGAGCAAGGACCACAGACAAAATCCCTACACCACACAGCGGGCTAGCGGGGCGCAGGAGCTAAGGAGCAAAGGCAAGTGGGAAGGAAGACAAGGAACGGGCAGGGGCGAGATTTAACACAGGAGGGTTGGCCAGATGCAGTGGTTCACACTGTAATCCCAATGCTTTGAGAACCTGAGGCGGGCGGACCCCTGGAGGTTGAGGGGTCCAAGAGGTTGAGGCCACAATGAGCTATGATGGTGCCACTGTACAGCCTGGACAACACCACAAAACCCCGTCTCAAAAGAGAGAGAGAGGGCCAGGTGTGGTGGCTCACACCTGTAATCCCAGCACTTTGGGAGCCCAAGGCAGGTGGATCACTTGAGGTTAGGAGTTCGAGACCAGCCTGGTCAACATGGTGAAACCTCATCTCTACTAGAAATACAAAAATTAGCCGGGCACAGTGGCACATGCCTGTAGTCCCGGCTACTCAGGAGGCTGAGGCAGGAGAATGACTTGAACCCAGAAGGCGGAGGTTGCGGTGAGCTGAGATCGCACCACTGCACTCCAGCCTGGGCGACAGAGCAAGACCTTGTTCCAAAAAATAGAAAGAAAAAAGATTGAACCACGTGAAATGCCTGTATTCAACCAGTCTCTATTTATTTGTATTTATTTTATTTAATTAATTAATTTATTTTTGAGACAGAGTTTCGCTCTTGTTGCCCCGCCAACCAGTGTTTCTCTTAAGACGGTAATTTTGGCTGGACATGGTGGCTCACGCCTGTAATCCCAGCACTTTGGGAGGCCAAGGTGGGCAGATCACCTGAGCTCAGGAGTTCGAGACCAGCCTTGCCAAGATGGTGAAACTCTATCTCTACTAAAAATACAAAAAAATTAGCCGGCCATGGTGCAGGCGCCTGTAGTCCCAGCTACTCGGGAGGCTGAGGCAGGAGAATCTCTTGAACCTGGGAGCTGGAGGTTGCAGTGAGCCGAGATCGCACCATTGCACTCTAGCTGGGTTATAGAGCAAGACTCGGTCTCCAGAAAAAAAAAGGTAATTTTATATGGTTTTCCCAAATGTTGTTATTATCCCTATTTTATCGATGAGGAAATTGGAGGTTTGTAACTTCAGAGAGGGTTGATCACTTGCCGAAGGCATATGGCTCTTGCCTGCAGACTCCTTAGTTATTTTTTTCCACCCTGGTAACTTTCTTTTAATGGAAAGCTCCAGAAAAGGTGTTGGTACTGCTCCTCCCCCTCTTTTCCAGCAAGCTTTCTTCTCCAAACTCAGAACTGGGCCACAGAGCCTAACAGCTTCTGGGCTGCCCCTGGGTGTGAGGCGCCGCCCACATGTTAAAATTTCTGGGACACGTCAGTGGTTCAAGAAGATAAAGAGATGGAAGGTTATGAAACCAGGAATGACCTGGAAAATAGGAGCCATGGGGTTGGCGGAGCTGACCAGAGGGCTGACCGTGCTGGGCACTACGTATGCAAAGGCAGCGATGGCTGGGCACGGCGGCTCACACCTGTAATCCCAGCACTTTGGGAGGCCGAGGCAGCTGGATCTCTTGGTCAGGAGTTTGAGATCAACCTGGCCAACGTGGTGAAACGCTGTCTCTACTAAAAATACAAAAATTAGCCGGGCATGGTGGCACATGCCTATAATCCCAGCTACTTTGGAGGCTGAGGCAGGAGAATCACTGGAACCCAGGAGGTGGAGGTTGCAGTGAGCTGAGATAGCACCACTGCACTCCAGCCTGGGCGACAGAGGGAGACTCAGTCTCATTGATATCCCAGCACTTTGGGAGGCCGAGGTTGGCAGATCACCTGAGCTTGGGAGGTCGAGACTACCCTGACCAACATGGAGAAACCCCGTCTCTAAAAATACAAAATTAACCAGGCGTGGTGGCGCATGCCTGTAATCCCAGCTACTCAGGAGGCTGAGGCAGGATAATCGCTTGAACCCAGGAGGCAGAGGTTGCGGTGAGCTGAGATTGCACCATTGCACTCCAGCCTGGACAAAAAGGGTAAAACTCCATCTAAAAAAATAAGCAGAGGGGCAAAGGGGAGGACTAAGGGTTCCAGGAACCTGAGCTCCTCTCTGGCTGTGTGACCTTGGACAAGTGTCTCTCCGTCTCTGGGCCTCTATTTACCCATTGAGATAATGACATTTCCCTTGCAAAGCTGATGGTGGGATCGGCACAAATGTATGGGGGGCTTGGATCAGAGCTTGGTACATAGTAGACACTCAGTAAGGAAGGTGATATCTGAGCTGCAGCCATGGCAATGGGCCCCTCTGGAAGCCCCGTGCCAAGGCCTGGAGGGAGGAATGTGTAGGGAATGGTGAGTCCCAGAAGGAGAGGGTGGGAAAGGTAATGAAAGAGCTGAAACCAGACCACATCTGTTCTTTTTTTTTTTTTTTTTGAGACGGAGTCTTGCTCTGTCACCCAGGCTGGAGTGCAGTGGCTGGATCTCAGCTCACTGCAAGCTCCGCTTCCCGGGTTTACGCCATTCTCCTGCCTCAGCCTCCCGAGTAGCTGGGACTACAGGCGCCGCCACCTCGCCCGGCTAGTTTTTTGTATTTTTTAGTAGAGACGCGGTTTCACCATGTTAGCCAGGATGGTCTCG
>NC_045454.1:9529496-9531389 GCF_002776525.5 Piliocolobus tephrosceles | reverse complement strand
TTTTTTTTTTTTTGAGATGGAGTCTTGCTCTGCCACCCAGGCTGGAGTACAGTGGTGAGATCTCGGCTCACTGCAACCTCCACCTCCCAGTTCAAATGATTCTCCTGCCTCAGCCTCCCGAGCACAGCACCTGGATGACAGGTGCCCCCCACCATGCCCAGCTAACTTTTGTATTGTTAGTAAAGACAGGGTTTCACCACGTTGGCCAGACTGGTCTCCAACTCCCGACCTCAAGTGATCCGCCCGCCTCAGCCTCCCAAAGTGCTGGGATTACAGGCATGAGCCACTGCACCCGCCCCACATCTGTGCTTGAAAGCTGGGTCTGGGTCCGGGTCTGGGACTCTGTCCCAGGGCACTTGGGAGCCACAGAAGAGTTGGGAGCCAGTGAGGAGCAGGGTCAGTTTGGGTGTGGGGGATGAGCTGGAGGGGGATGAAGACTGGAGGCAGGGAGGTTATGGAGCAGCAGGCTGGGGCATGGGTCCAGGAAGGAGAGGATGAGGCCTGAGGACTGCTAGGCTACAGGGGCACAGAGGAGGGGACGTGACAAGAGGAGGCAGGTGGGAAGGGACAGGTCTGATGATGGGACAGAGTTTGGGGGTGAGGGGTACCCAGAGAGGGAGGCCAGGCTCCTGGGTGGATGGGATCCTGCAATGGCAGCCTGAGGGAGGAGCAGGTTTGAGATGTAGACCAGCCAATGCCTGTCTCTAACCCGAAGGAAGGTGATTCCGGGTAAGGTGATGCACTGACCTCTGACCCTGCTGTGACCTCTGCCCCAAGCCCACCTATTCCCTCCCACCTAGAGAACTGTCCAAAGACAGAAACTGCAAAAACCCTTAGAGGCAATATAGCCCAGCCCCTCAGCTTGGAGTTGGGGAAACTGAGGCAAAGAGGCAGCGTCCTTCAGGCAGCCCTGGGTTAGGACCCAGACGTGCAGACCCCAGGTTCCATGCTCCTTCCTTGGCCGAGTGCCCTCCCTCGGCTGACCCGTCTCCCCTGCCTGTAGGACTTACAGGGCTCCGTGCAGCGCATCTGCGGGTTCCTGGGCCGTCCGCTGGGCAAGGAGGCACTGGGCTCCGTTGTGGCACACTCGACCTTCGGCGCCATGAAGGCCAACACCATGTCCAACTACACACTGCTGCCTCCCAGCCTGCTGGACCACCGTCGCGGGGCCTTCCTCCGGAAAGGTGCGGGGGCTTTGGGATTCGGAGCCCACTAGGCCACTGCCTGGCTGTGTGACCTGGGAGAGTTACTTAACTTCTCTGGGCCTCAGTTTCTCACCCAGCTGTAACATTGGGTGAACAGGGTCACTGTGGCCCCAGGGTTGATCACGCACAGGGCTTAGCACTGGCTCGGCACACATGCCAGCCACCCGAGGCGTCCCCACCCAGAGAACGCCCAACGAGAGCAAAACATCCAGGAGTACTGCCAATGCCAGGTCGACCCGAGAGTGGAGATCTAGAATCTTCACGAATCCTCCTCCACGGCCATGTTCACGGCAGAAATACTCAAACTTTGGGTTACGGGGTGCAGCAGCATAGTTGTTTCCTCTTCCTGCTGTAACGAACACCGCAAACTCCGTGGCTCAAAACGACACACGTTTACTCTTTTTTTTTTTTTTTTTTTGAGACAGAGTCTCGCTCTGTTGCCCAGGCGGGCTGGAGGTTGCAGTGGCGCAATCTCGGCTCACTGTGACCTCCGCCTCCCAGGTTCAAGCGATTCTCCTTCCTCAGCCTCCTTGAGTAGCTGGGATTACAGGCACCTGAAACCACATCTGGTTAATTTTTATATTTTTAGTAGAAATGGGGTTTCACCATGTTGGTCAGGATGGTCTCAATCTCCTGACTTTGTGATCCACCCGTCTAAGCCTCCCAATGTGCTGGGATTACAAGTGTC
>NC_045454.1:9520628-9529396 GCF_002776525.5 Piliocolobus tephrosceles | reverse complement strand
ACAGCTGGCTAATTTTTGTATTTTTAGTAGAGAGGGGGTTTCATGTTGGCCAGGCTGCTCTTGAACTCCTGACCTCAAGTGATCTGCCCGCCTCGGCTTCCCAAAGTGCTGGGATTACAGGTGTGAACCACGGTGCCCGGCCCCTGTTTTTTTAAAATATGTTTTTAATAAGGACAGGGGTCTTGCTATATTGCCCAGGCTGGTCTCAAAGTCCTGGGCTCAAGCAATCCTCCTGCCTCAGCCTCCCAAAGTGCTGAGATTACAGGTGTGAGCCACCGCGCCCAGCTGCATGTACTTTCTGAACATTTCTGGAGGTCAGGAGTTGGGCTAAGATCTGTCTCCCTGGGCTAAGATCAAGGTATTAAAAAGGACATATTTCTTCTGAAGGCTCTAGGGGAGAATCTCTTGCCTCACCTTCTCAGTTGTTGACCCACCTGCATTACGAGGCTCATGGCCTCTTCCTCCATCTGCCAAGCCACCAGAGAAGCATCTTCTTTTTTTTTTTTTTGAGACGGAGTCCCTGTCACCCAGGCTGGAGTGCAGTGGCGCAATCTCGGCTCACTGCAACCTCCGCCTCCCGGGTTCAAGCGATTCTGCTGCCGCAGCAGAATCCCTGAATTCTATCAGCTCCAGGTTTCCAGGTGAGGGGTGATGCCCTGGTGATAGCCCCACAATGAGAAAACTGAGGCTTGGACTGGATGCAGTGGTTCACGCCTGTAATCCCAGCACTTTGGGAGGCCGAGGCTGGTGGACCACCTGAGGTCAGGAGTTTGAGACCAGCCTGGTCAACATGGTTAAACGCCATCTCTACTAAAAATATAAAAATTAGCTGGGTGTGGTGGTGCACACCTGTAATCCCAGTTACTCGGGAGGCTGAGGCAGGAGAATCACTTGAATAGGAGGTTGTAGTGAGCCGTGATCACACCACTGCACTCCAGCCTGGGCGACAGAGTGAGACTCCATCTCAAAAAGAAAAAAAAATAGAAAACTGAGGGTCGGAGGGTTCCTGAGGCTTCCCTGCTGCGCCAATCAGCAAATTGGTTGCGAGCCCTGAGCACAGTGCCTGCAGAAGGGGGCCCCTTCCATGTCCCAGCAGTAATGGCTGCAGCACGGAGTGTTGTGGGGGCATTGACACAGGAGGCCTTGTTCTAGCAGGGGAGGTTTGGGACTGGTCGCAGAGGAGGTGACACAAGCTGTAAGCTGGGCAGGAATTCGGGATTGGAGACAGAGGTTCTAGACAGAGACTTAAAGGGTCCGGGATAAAGGGGAGGACTGACAGGAAGCCTGCAGTAGCAGAGGCAGTGAGGGCGGAAGTGAGAACCGTGCCGGGTGACAGGCCAAGACTCTGCCACCATAGGACACAAAGAGGGCAATGTGGAGGGTGGGGAGGACGGTGTTTCTGGCAAAGGGAACACCTCGCCAAAGGCTGGGAGGGGTAAAGAGGGTGCTGGAATGTTGGAGGTAGGGGTACAATGCTCCCCAGAGGCTCCTCATCCCCTGGCGCGCCCTCCCCTCCAGGGGTCTGCGGCGACTGGAAGAACCACTTCACGGTGGCCCAGAGCGAAGCCTTCGATCGTGTCTACCGCCAGCAGATGCGGGGGATGCCGACCTTCCCCTGGGATGAAGACTCGGAGGAGGACGCCAGCCCGGACCCTGAGCCCAGCCCCAATCCTGAGCCCAAGCCCAGCCTTGAGCGCAACAGCCTGGAGCCTGAACCTAGACCCAACTCCAGCCCCAGCCCCAACCCTGGCCAGGCCTCTGAGCCCCCGCACCCGCGACCCTGAGAATAAACACGTCGCTTCCGCCCAGGTTCCTTGATGCGCTGTGGCAGGGCATGCAGCGGGGCGTGGAGAATCCTCACCACGCGGAGGCTTCCGGAGGCCAGGTTTCCCCACTCAGAGTCCTGCCCAGAGGCAAAGGTGCTGCAGGAACCCAGCGCTGGGCATCTCACTTTCCCGGGGTGGGGGCCTGACTCCCCAGTCTGAGGTAGAAGGGGACTGGGGGCCTGGACTCCCGGGTCTGAGGGAGGAGGGCCCGGGGGTCTGGACTCCCGGGTCTGAGGGAGGAGGGGCTGTGTGTCTAGACTCCTGGGTCTGAGGGAGGAGGGGCTGGGGTCTGGACCCCTGGGTTTGAGGAAGGAGGGGCTGGGGGCCTGGACTCCTGGGTCTGAGGGAGGAGGGGCTGGGGGCCTGGGCTCCTGGGTGCGGGGGAGTCGTATCTGGGGGCCTGGAGTCTCAGGTCTGAGGGAGGAGGAGCTGGGGACCTGGACTCCTGGGTCTGAGGGAGGAGGGGGCTGGGTTATGGACTCTTGGATGCAGAGCCAGGCTGTAGTAACGAATGTTTTTGGCATGATGTGGTTTTATTCCGAGCAGACGTAAAGGGGAGCTCCAGCAGACCCGCCCTGTCAGCGCCCACAGAAAGTCCTGCCACCCACCCCGTTCGCCTGTGGCTGTGGCTGTACCACATTCCAGTCCCTCAGTATTCAGCTCCATGCCTCAGTTTCCCCGCAGCTCCTGAGCACAGTGTGCATGGCAGCGACTCCCCATCTTCCCCTCCACAGCTCCAGCTCAGGGCCTCAGCCGAACCCCTCATCAGGAAGGCCTGACCCTCGGGAGCTGCGTGTGTGTTCTTTAGGATCCACAGCTGGGGGACACTGCCAGCCCATTTTCTCGGCTGTGACACTGAGGTCCAGTGCAGGCAATGGGCTTGCCCAAGTCCATTTTCTTTTTTTTTTTTTTTTTTTGAGACGGAGTCTCACTCTGTCACCCAGGCTGGAGTGCAGTGGTGTGATCTCGGCTCACTGCAAGCTCCGCCTCCCGGGTTCAAGCAATTTTCCCGTCTCAGCCTCCTAAGTAGCCGGGATTACAGGCACCCACCACCACACCCAGCTAATTTTTGTATTTAGTAGAGATGGGGTTTCACCATGTTGGCCAGGCTGGTCTCGAACTCCTGACCTCAGGTGATCCACCTGCCTCGGCCTCCCAAAGTGCTGGGATTACAGGAGTGAGCCACCTTGCTCAGCCTTTCTTTTTCCTTTTTTTTTTTTTTTTTTTTTAAGAGATGGCCTCTCGCTGTGTTGCCCAGGCTGGAGTGCAATGGCGTGATCTTGGCTCACTGCTGCCTCCACCTCCAGAGCTCAAGCGATCCTCCCACCTCAGCCTCCAGAGTAGCTGGGACCACAGGTGTGTGCCACCATGCCCAACTAATTTGTTTTATTTATTGTGGAGATGGGGTCTCACTATGTTGCCCAGGCTGGTCTCCAACTCCTGGCCTCAAGCAACCCTCCCACCTTAGCCTCCCAAAGTGCAGGGATTACAGGCATGAGCCACCACTCCTGGCCCCAAGTTGCAGAACAAGTGAAAAACATCCCTCCTGCTTTACAGACGCTAAGGCCAGAAGCCTTGTCCAAGGCAGGACATCGAGGCAGGGGGCTCTGAGCTGACAGTTGTCCGGCACTGCTCCTTGGGTGGGCCAGCAGATTTGGCTTGGTCTCCTGTTCAGGGTTGCCCCCCAAGTCCTGCCCGCGGGGCCCAGTCTGACGGCCTGACACCTCTGGGCTCTTGAATTTTGAATGTAGCATCCCCAGCGAACCGCCTTCGGGCTGGGGACAGATAGCGGAGGCGGTGGGCAGGGGACAGGGGCAGGGCACCGCCCCAGGGAGGTCGGGAGTCCACCTCCCCGCGGCGGCCTCCTCCAGCGCCCCGCTGCCTCATCAGAGCCTTGGCTGGGGTGTCCTTGGAACCCCAGGACTTCTTGAGCTGTGGAAGGAAAGAGAAGGAGGTGAGAGGAGGCTGAGGTGGGGCCCTGGGGGAGAGCCAGAGAAGGCAGGAAGTGAGACGAGAGAGAAGCAGTGAAAGTGATAGACGGCCAGGCATGGTGGCTCACACCTGTAATCCCAGCACTTTGGGAGGCCAAGGTGGGAGGATCACTTGAGGTCAGGAGTTCAAGACCAGCTGGCCAACATGGTGAAACCCCGTCTCTACTAAAAATACAAAAATTAGCCTGACGTGGTGGTGGGCGCCTGTAATCCCAGCTACTTGGGAGGCTGAGACAGGAGAATCGCTTGAACCCAGAAGGCAGAGACTGCAGCGAGCTGAGATAGTGCCACTGTACTCCAGCCTGGGCGACAAGAGCAAGACTCAATCTCAAAAAAAACAAAAACCAAAAAAGAAAAAGGAAAAGGTGATAAAGGATTTGAGGGAGATGGAAGGAGATGATGGAGGAGGGAAGGGAGGGAAGAGAGGAGAGAGGGAGGAGAGAGACGGAGGCTGGACACGGTTCACGCCTGTAATCCCAGCACTTTGGGAGGCCGAGGTGGGAGGATTGCTTGAGCTCAGGAGTTCGAGACAAGACCAACCTAGGCAACACAGTGAGACCTCAACTCCAAAAAAATACAAAAATTAGGCCAGGTGTGGTGGCTCATGCCTGTAATACCAGCACTTTGGGAGGCTGAGGTGGGCGGATCACCTGAGGTCAGGAGTTCCAGACCAGCCTGACCAACATGGAGAAACCCCACCTCTACTAAAAATACAAAGTTAGCCAGGTGTGGTGGTGCATGCCTGTAATCCCAACTACTCCAGATGCTGAGACAGGAGAATCCTTTTTTTTGAGACGGAGTCTTGCTCTGTCGCCCGGGCTGGAGTGCGGTGGCCGGATCTCAGCTCACTGCAAGCTCCGCCTCCCGGGTTTATGCCATTCTCCTGCCTCAGCCTCCGGAGTAGCTGGGACTACAGGCGCCCGCCACCTCGCCCGGCTAGTTTTTTTGTATTTTTAGTAGAGACGGGGTTTCACCGTGTTAGCCAGGATGGTCTCGATCTCCTGACCGCGTGATCCGCCCGTCTCGGCCTCCCAAAGTGCTGGGATTACAGGCTTGAGCCACCGCGCCTGGCGACAGGAGAATCCTTGAACCCGGGAGGCGGAGGTTGTGGTGAGCTGAGATCACACCATTGCACTCCAGCCTGGGCAACAAGAGTGAAACTGTCTCAAAACACACACACACAGATTAGCCAGGCGTGGTGGCATGGGTCTGTAATCCTAGCTACTTGGAAGGCTGAGGTGGGAGGATCGCTTGAGCCAAGGAGGTTGAGGCTGCAGTGAGCTGAGATCACGCCACTGTACTCCAGCCTGGGAGACAGAGCGAGACCCTGTCTCAAGAAAAAAAAAAAAAAAAGGTAAAAGAAGAGGAAGAGGTAAAGGAGAAGGTGAGGGAGGAGAAAGAAGGAGGGGAGGGAGGAGGGGAGCCAGGAAGGAGAGAGAGTAGACAGAGGGGGTGAAAGGGGAAGGACGACATGAGCAAGAAGCAGCAGGAAGGCAGCAGGAGGAGGGACAGAAAGGAGAGGGATGCAGAGGAGGAGGCAGGACGGTGTGGGGAGCCTGAGAGGGAAGGGGGGAAGTGAGAGGGCAAGCCTGGGACCCCCTAACCTACAGAGGGGCAAGGAACTGGGTCCCCACCTCTGCAGCTGCGGAGGAACCAGAAGCGCTGGCATCTGCCAGCTGGGAGCAAATATTTGCCAAGGGAGGGGATGCTGGGTGAGGGTGCTCAGGACCAGGTGAAGGTGAGGACCTTGCCCCTGCCCATCCCCTGTCTCCTCCCCAGTGGTGCTCAGGACCAGGTGAAGGTGAGGACCTTGCCCCTGCCCATCCCCTGTCTCCTCTCCAGTTAGGAGCCTTCCTTGCCTGGGATGGAGGGAGATGATTCCCGATTCCCAGGACATTGCCGAGCAAGACCCTGTCTCAAATATATATATCTCCCAGCCTTCCTGGCCTGGGATGAGGATATCACAAAATAAGTAAATTCCACGTCAGGAATTTATTTGAGACAGTCTCGCTCTGTCGCCCAGGCTAGAGTGCAGTGGAACGATCTCAGCTCACTGCAACCACCACCTCCCTGGCTCAAACAGTTCTCCTGCCTAAGCCTCCCGAAAGCTGGGACTACAGGTGTGCACCACCACACCCAGCTAAATTTTTTGTATTTTTAGTAGAGACAGGGTTTCACCATGCTGGCCAGGCTGGTCTCGAACTCCCTGTTTCAGGAATGTATTGTTGTTATCATTACTACTCTACTTTTATTTAATCATGTGGATTCCTCCCTCAACCGAACTCAGAATGAGTGCCCTTGCTCCGCCCGTTCCTAGATGGGGATGCTGAGGTTCAGAGAAGTCAGGTCCTCGGCTTCCCCCCACCTAGTGTGTCATGCCAGGATGTGCACCCAGGGCTCTCCTGTCTCTGCCCCATGCCACCCGGCGCCCACCTGCCCCGCATACAGCAAGTCAACAAACGATGCTATTAGGAATTTAGCGGCGCAGGCCCTCAGGAAACGCTTCCTGCTCTATGGCTGGGAGCGGGGTCCCTGGAGCCTGGCTTGCACCACCCTGGGCAAACGCCTTCCCCTTCCTGGGCTCCATGCTCTTCTGGCACCAGCCACAAAATCTCACCTCGTTGTCCCCATCACTGGAGCCAGACAGCTCGGACAGGCGGCTTAGGTCCCACAGGGAGCGGCTGGGCCGGGTCGCGGGGCCGCTGGGGGTCCGGGCGCGCTGCACGCTCCTTAGGATGTCGCTGAGTGCCGGCCCCGGGGCGGCAGGGGAGACGCAGCAGGCGGCCAGGCGGTGGGCCAGCGGGCCGTCAGGCGGCGGAGGCGACGCAGGGGCCACGGAGCGACGGCGGGAGACACGGTGCGGGCTGCGGCCCCGCTGCAGGCCCCCCATGACCGAGGGATCCTGGGGGGGCGCAGGTGGGAGCGGACAGGAGGCCGCGTAAAGCGTCCGGAACTCAAGGCTGAAGGCGTCGACAATTTCACCAGTCAGCAGGGTCACCAGGCCTCGGTGCAGGCGTGCGTCACTCCACGTGAAGCTGGGGGTTGGGGAGCAGGGGGATCAGGGTCTCTAATCCTGAGGGCCCAGCCCCGCCCCCATCCCCAGCCAGGTCCCAGGGGAGGGGGTAGGACCTCAGGCGAGTCCTGAACTCTCCAGCCTCAGCTTCCCCATCTGTAGAATGGGGACAACTGAAGTATGTACCCAGGAGGGATGGAGCGAAGACAGCCCAAGATAAGACACTTATCTAATCAGGGCCAGGCACGGTCACGCTTTGGGAGGCTGAGGCAGGAGGGTTGCTTGAGCCCGGGAGTTTGAGACCAGCCTGGGCAACATGGCGAGACTGTGTCTCTACAAAAAGTCAAAAAACTAGCCAGCTGTGGTGATGCACACCTGTACTCCCAGCCACTTGGGAGGCTGAGGTGGGAGGATCCCTTGAGCCTGGAAATCTTTTTTTTTTTTTTTTGAGATGGAGTTTTGCTCTTGTTGCCCAGGCTGGAGTGCAATGGCATGATCTCGGCTCACTACAACCTCTGCCTCCCGGGTTCAAGCAGTTCTCCCGCCTCAGCTTCCTAAGTAGTTGGGGACTACAGGCGCCCGCCACCATGCCCGGCTAATTTTTTGTATTTTTAGTAGAGATGGGGTTTCACCATGTTGATCAGGCTGGTCTTGAAGCCCTGACCTCAGGTGATCCACCCGCCTCGGCCTCCCAAAGTGCTGGGATTACAGGAGTGAGTGACTGCGGCCTGCTGAGCCTGGGAAATTGAGGCTGCAGTGAGCTGTGATAATACCACTGCATTGCAGCCTGGGCAGCAGAGCAAGACCCTTCCCCCCCCCCCCCCCCCCCCCCAAAAAAAGGACACTGTGGCTCACGCCTGTAATCCCAGCACTTTGGGAGGCTGAGGCAGGCAGATCATGAGGTCAGGAGTTTGAGACCAGCCTGACCAACATGGTGAAACCCCATCTCTACTAAAAATACAGAAATTAGCTGGGTATGGTGGCGCATGCTGTAATTCCAGCTACTCAGGAGGCTGAGGCAGGAGAATTGCTTGAACCCGGGAGGCGGAGTTTGCAGTGAGCCGAGATCACACCACTGCACTCCAATCTGGGCGACAGAGCAAGACTCTGACTGAAAACGAAACAAAACAAAACAAAAAACTTATCTGGAATCAGACTGGAGTTTAAACCCAAGCTCTACCTGGTCCCCACTTAGGAACACCTGAATGCCTCAGTTTTCCCCTTTGGAAAGAGACGGAATTCACTTCTGGACACTAAAAGGGATTGTTTTAAGACCCAGCTGCTTCCTAGAATGACTGCCATCTAGTCAGCCCTGGCTGTGCACGAGGCTCTGCATGTTGCTGCACCCTGCAGTGCTCATCTGCAATATGGAGCCAAAACCTAGGAAGGCCGGGTGCGGTGGCTACGCCTGTAATCCCAGCACTTTGGGAGGCTGAGGCGAGAGGACTGCTTGAGGCTAGGAGTTTGAGACCAACCAGGGCAATGTAGCAAGATTCCACCTCTATAAAAAATTTTACGAAATTAGCCGGGCATGATGGTGCACCCCTATAGTCCCAGCTACGCTGGAGGCTCAGGGAGGAGAATCACTTGAGCCTGGGAAGTCAGGGCTGCAGTGAGCCAAGATCGCGCCACTGCGCTCCAGGCTAGGCAACAGGGCAAGATCCTATTTTTTTTTTTTTTTTTTGAGATGGAGTCTCGCTCTGTTGCCCGGGCTGGAGTGCAGTGGCCAGATCTCAGCTCACTGCAAGCTCCGCCTCCCGGGTTTACGCCATTCTCCTGGCTCAGCATCCCGAGTAGCTGGGACTACAGGCACCAGCCACCTCGCCCGGCTAGCTTTTTGTATTTTTTAGTAGAGACGGGGTTTCACCGTGTTAGCCAGGATGGTCTTGAACTCCTGACCTCGTGATCCGCCCATCTCGGCCTCCCAAAGTGCTGGGA
>NC_045454.1:9506931-9520528 GCF_002776525.5 Piliocolobus tephrosceles | reverse complement strand
TTTTTTGAGATGGAGTCTTGCTTTGTTGCCAAGGCTCAAGTGCAGTGGCACAATCTTGGTTCCCTGCAACTTCCACCTCCCAGGTTCAAGCAATTCTCCCTGCCTCAGCCTCCCGAGTAGCTGGGATTACTGGTGCCCACCACCACGCCCAGCTAATTTTTGTATTTTTAGTAGAGATGGGGTTTCACCATGTTGGCCATGCTGGTCTTGAACTCCTGACCTCAGGTGATCCACCCGCCTTGGCCTCCCAAAGCGCTGGGATTACAGTTGTGAGCCACTGTGCCCAGCCAACTTAAAAAAAAAAAATTAAATTAAAAAATAAATAAAACATAGGAAGATTCAAATGACTGAACACGGGTCAAGCCCCCTGCACGTGGCCACTGCTGAGAGCCTGTGAGCTGTGGGAGCCAGTGCCCTAACACTTCCTGTCATCACAGTAGTTATTGAAAGCACCAAGGGCCAGGCGTGGCGTGGTGGCTCACGCCTGTAATCCCAGCACTTTGGGAGGTCGAGGCGGGCAGATCACTTGAGCTCAAGAGTTCGCAACCAGTGTGGCCTACATGGTGAAACCCTGTCTCTACTAAAAATACAAAAATTAGCCAGATGTGGTTGCACGTGCCTGTAGTCCCAACCGCTTGGGAGGCTGAGTTACAAGAATCACTTGAACCTGGGAAGCAGAAGCTGCAGTGAGCTGAGACCACGCCACTGCACTCCAGCCTGGGTGACAGAGTGAGACTCTATCTCAAAAAAATAAAATACAATAAAAGCAAGCCAGCACTGAGCATGAATCCTGGCACACAATAAATGCTCAGTTAATATACCCTCTTTTTTCCCAGCCTTTTTGGAATTCAATGAACCTGGCTCTCATTCTGGCTCGGGGACCCCAGATACATCACGTTCCCTTCCCCAGCCTCGGTTTGCCCGTCTGGAAAATGGGGTCACCATGGGAGGTATGAGGCTGAAGTCAAGCCCCCGGTGGGTACGGAACAGAGAATATGGACAAGCTTGCGGCCAGCGTTCTCTGGGTTCAGGGCGTCTTCACCTTGGCAGAGGTGGCAGAGCCCTCTAGCGCCCTGGCAGGTTGGCAGGACAGGCTACCTCTTGGATTGTGACACCCCCTCCTCTCACCTATGACCTCATCCCCAGAGCAGCCAGTGGGAACCCTGAGGGATCTGTGAGATCACTCATTCCATTCACAGACTCTTGTCAGACAGCAGCCACCAGCTCACCTCCATCCCCAGGACTTAGAGGGACACAGGGCGTTGGGAACAGAGGACAGTCCAGGCGCTGACCCTGGGAGGCCAGGACCAGGGCCAAAGTCCCGTGGGCAGGAGGAGTCCTCAGAGGTCCTTCATTCAGCAGTTCCGGGAGGTGTGGGAAGCCCACGGCCTGGCTGGGGCAGCGTCAAAGCCGCCAGGCCGCCATGGTCCTGTGCTGGCTGCTGCTTCTGGTGATGGCTCTGCCCCCAGGCACGACGGGCGTGAAGGACTGCATCTTCTGTGAGCTCACCGACTCCACGCGGTGTCCCGGCACCTCCATGCGCTGTGGCGATGACGAGGACTGCTTCACAGGCCGGGGGATCGCCCCAGGCACCGGTCCGGTCATCAACAAAGGCTGCCTGCGAGCCACCAGCTGCGGCCGGGAGGAACCCGTCAGCTACAGGGGCGTCACCTACAGCCTCACCACCACCTGCTGCACCGGCCGCCTGTGTAACAGAGCTCTGGGCTCCTCGAGCAGCCAGACGGTGGGGGCCACCACCAGCCTGGCACTGGGGCTGGGTATGCTGCTCCCTCCACGTTTGCTGTGACCAACAGGGAGGACGAGGCCTGGGACTGTCCTCCCAGATCCGCCACTCCTCACGTCCCCGTCTCCTTCTCCCACTAAATGGCCAGAGAGGCCCCGGACAATCTCTTGCGGCCCTGGCTTCATCCCTTCTAAGGCTGTCCACCAGGAGCCCGGTGCTCAGGGAAGCACCCCCAGGCCTGATTGAGCGGCAAGGGAGCACGGCCTGCGGGTTTGATTGTACTACTCTATTCCACCGGTTCTAAGATGCAGAGCTTCTCACGTTTCAATCATTGCTTCTCTCCATTGGTGGCACCTTAGAGTCCATGAAATACGGTTAAAAAAAAAAAAAATATATATATATATATATATCTCATAATAAATGACAGCTGATATTCATGGAGCATTCTTTGTTTTTCCTTTTCGTTTTTTTTTTTTTTGTTTTTTTTTTTTTTCTCCTTTTTGTAGCGGTAAGATCCAGCTATGTTGCCCAGGGGGTTCTCAGATTCCTGGGGTCAAGTGATCCTCCCACCTCAGCCTCCCAAAGTGCTGGGATTACAGGTGTGAGCCACGGCACCCGGCCAAGACTATCTTATGTTACATGCCACTGAATCCTCACGCAAAGCTGGGAAGGTAAATACTCGTTCAAACATTTCAGACATTTCAAACATTCTGGTCTCAACTCTAGTGGGTTCTCAAAGTGTGGTCCCTGGACCAGAAACAGCAGCAGTATCAAGTTGGAACTTACTAAAAATGCAGATTCTCAGGCCCTGTTCCAGGCACGATGAATGGGAGTGGGGTCCAAAAGCTGTGTATTGTTTTCTCTTTTTTTTTTTTTTTTTTTTTTCTTTGTGAAACAGGGTTTTGCTGTGCTGCCCAGGCTGGAGTGCAGTGGTGCAATCTTGGCTCATTGAAGCCTCTACCTCCTGGGCTCAAGTGATCCTCCCACCTCAGCCTCCTGAGTAGCTGGGTCTACAAGCATGCTCCATCATGCTTGACTAATTTTTATTTTTTTAAATTTCTGTAGAGATGGGGTCCCGCTATGTTGCCCAGGCTGGTCTTGAAGTCCTGGGTTCAAGTGATCCTTCTGCCTCAGCCTCCCAAAATGCTGGGACTACAGACGTGAACCACCATGCCCAGTCTTTTTCCGTCTTCTTTTTCTTCTCTTTTTTTTTTTCTTTTGTTGAGACAGAGTCTTGCTTGGTCACCCAGGCTGGAGTGCAATCATGCAATGGTGCAATCTCGGCTCACTGCAACCTCCACCTCCCGGGTTCAAGCGATTCTCCAGCCTCAGCCCCCCGAGTAGCTGGGACTAGAGGCGCACGCCACCATGCCTGGCTAATTTTTTGTATTTTTAGTAGAGACAGGGTTTCACCATGTTGATCAGGTTGGTCTCAAACTCCTGACCTCAGGTGATCCACTGCCTTGGGCTCCCAAAGTGCTGGGATTACAGGTGTGACCCACCGCGCCCGGCCATTTTTCTTTTTCCTCTTCTTTTTCGTGAATTATCTGCTACAAAAGCTGTGGGTTTTTTTTGTTTTGTTTTGTTTTCATTTTTGTGAGATGGAGTCTTGCCCTGTCGCCTAGGCTGGAGTGCAGTGGCATGATCTCGGCTCGCTGCAACTTCTGCCTCCTGGGTTCAAGCGATTCTCCTGCCTCAGCCTCCTGAGTAGCTGGGATCACAGGCACCTGCCATCATCCCGGCTAATTTTTGTATTTTTGTAGAGACGGGGTTTCATCATGTTGGCCAGGCTGGTCTTGAACTCCTGACCTCAGGTGATCTGCCTGCCTCGGCCTCCCAAAGTGCTGGGATTACAGGCGTGAGCCACCATGCCCAGCCCAAATCTGTGTTTTAACAAACGCTCCCAGGGATTCTGGTGCACGCACAGGGTTGAAAGCCACCGTTCCTGCCCAGTGTTCTCAGCTAGGCACCTGTGCTCCCCAGTGGGCATTTCTGCTGTCTGGAGAGGTTTTCGGTTCTCTAACTGGCAGGGAAAGCTGGGGGTATGGGGCGTGTGATGCTACTGACCTCTGCTGGGTCAAGGCTGAAGATGTCAAGCAGCCTCCCACAGTACACCCAACTGCCCCCACAACAAAGACTCAGTCAGCCCAAGTGTGGGTGCCACCCCTGTTGAGGGACCTGCTTCTAGAGGCTCTAACCCTATCAGCCCGTGACATAGAGGGGGAAACTGAGGCACAGAGAGGTGAAGTAAGTTGCCTGAAGTCACACAATGGGGAACTGAATCCAGGCCGTCTGGTCCCAGAGGCCACACGCCTTTCCTCCCCAACAGTGCTGTGACCCTGTGAGGTAGGTGCGGTTATTATTTGCAGTTTCTTTTTTTTCTTCTTTTTTTTTTTTTTGCTTTTTTGAGACGGAGTCTTGCTCTGTCTCCCAGGCTGGAGTGCGTCAGCGCAATCTCGGCTCACTGCAACCTCTGTCTCCTGGGTTCAAGTAATTCTCCTGCCTCAACCTCCCAAGTAGCTGGGAAGACAGGGTTTCACCATGTTGGCCAGACTGGTCTTGAACTCCTGACCTCAGCTGATCTGCCTGCCTCGGCCTCTCAAAATGCTGAGATTACAGGCTTGAGCCACCACGCCCGGGCATTTTCTTAGATGCTCAGACAGGTGGGGTTACCTACCCAAGGCAGAGCTTAGACCGCAATCCAGGTGCTAATCCACCCCCAAACTGTTTGCCCAGTTTTCCACATGAGAAAACACCAGGTCAAAGAGAAGCAGACTTACCCAAGACCACTAAACAGACCAGCACCGGGTCCGGCCGCGGCACGTATCTCCTCCCCAGGGAAAAGTCCCCAGGGAAGGGTGTTTGAGCCCATTACACAGATGAGAAAAGAGAGGACTGGGCAGGGGATGCCAGCTGTTCTCTGAGCACACTGAGGGAAAGTGGGGTATAGGACGCCGGGAGGTGGGGGGCGGGGCGAGGACTACACCTGTAGGATCCTGAGATGACCCTCTCGCCGTCCAGCAGCACGAACTTCTCCCGCACGGTGCCGCTCACCTGCCGTCGCCAGCGGCTCTGGAAGCTGCAGCCCCGCACGACGCGGACATCCATATTCTGTTGGTGTGGGGAGTGTACGGCACACCCTTGCTGAGGCCCACTGCACAGATTCAGGCTCCCTCCAGGCTGGTTTTAACTGGAGGGACCCATGACTCCATAGAAGTATCTGTCCAAGGCCAGGCCTGGTGGCTCACGCTTGTAATCCCAGCACTTTGGGATGCCAAGGCGGGTGAATCACCTGAGGTCAGGAGTTCAAGACCAGCCTGGGCAATATGGCAAAACCCCGTCTCTACTAAAAATACTCTACTAAAAATTAGCCAGGCATGGTGATACATGCCTGTAATCCCAGCTACTGGGGAGTCTGAGGCAGGAGAATCATTTGAACCCGGGAGGCAGATGTTGCAGTGAGCCGAGATCGAGCCACTGCACTCCAGCCTGGGCAACAGAGCAAGACTCCATCTCAAAAAAAAAAAAAAAAGAAGTACCTGTCTCGGCTTCCTCAGAGCCACTGATATCACCCCTCAGGGGTTTCCTGGGGATACCCAAACTCAGTGACTCAAGATTGCTTGGGAACGCCCACCCCACTTCTCCAGTGCCATGGGCATCAGATCCCAGAGGACCATCCCTCCTAGCACCCATCTCAATGACCCGGGGCTCCGTGGAAGGGTCTGCCCCCACCGCCCCCATGCCAGGGGAATGGAGACTCACAGGTCCCCCTGGCCCGGCCCCTACCTCCGTGGCCCAGGGGTTCAACCCCAGCTGCTGGGCCAGCTCCAGGAAGGCAGGCAGCTGCTGGCGGTCCAGGAGCAGGTAGACAGGTACCCAGCGGCGCATGGCAGCATCCACCAAGTCCAAAAGCAGGTCTGGGTCAGTAAAGACGTCCATGACCACGGCCACCAGCTGGGGGTGGGGAGAGGGGAGGTGGATGTGTGAACGGAAGCTGGTTCGGGGGACATTCAGAGGGTGTGGGAAGCCTGACATCTGGAATCTGGGAGTGAAGTGCTCTGGGGGCTGGGAGTTTAACATTCAGCGGGGGCTAAAGGGGAGACTCCCAGACATACACTGCTGCTCAAACAGCACCGATGTGTGAATGAGCAAAACGCTGCCCCTCCATGAGATCCCCAGCCCCTTCTCGAGATTTCCGGCTCCTAAATGCTGGAAAATTATTATCACAAATCATATGTTTGCTTGTTTTCTTTGTTTGTTTGTTTGGTTTTGTTTTTGTGTTTGAGACGGAGTCTCACTCTGTCACCCAGGCTGCAGTGCAGGGGCGCGATCTCAGCTCACTGCAAACTCCACCTCCCAGGTTCAAGCAATTCTCCTGCCTCAGCCTCCCAAGTAGCTGGGACTACAGGTATGCACCACCACGCCCAGCTAATTTTTTGTATTTTTAGTAGAGAGGTACTTTCACCGTGTCAGCCAGGATGGTCTCGATCTCCTAACCTCGTGATCCACCTGCCTCAGCTTCCCAAAGTGCTAGGAGTACAGGCGTGAATCACCACGCCCAGCTTTTTTTGTTTCTTTTTTTAAAGACGAAGTCTTGTTCTATTGCCCAGGCTGGAATGCAGTGGCACAATATCAGCTCACTGCAACTTCAGCCTCCAGGGCTCAAGCTATTCTCCTGCCTCAGACTCCAGAGTAGCTGGGATTACAGCACCCACCACCACGCCCGGCTAATTTTTATATTTTTACCAAGTTGGCCAGGCTGGTCTGGAACCCCTGACATCAGGTGATCCCCCAGCCTCGGCCTCCCACAGTGCTGGGATTACAGGCCATGAGCCACGGTGCCTGGCCTACAAATCACATGTTTGTAACACAGAACATCGTCCCCTGAGCTGCGACACTGTGGTGCCCAAATGTCCACGGCAGTTTGGCTCTAAGATCAGTGGTGGATGTCCCATAGGGCACTGTGGGCAACTACATTTCTGGGTCCTGGGGAATTTTCTGGGTGCTGGGTGCAGGAGGGCTGACCTGCTAGGCCACCGTGGTGAACCTGGGGGACACGCAGGTGCTGAAGGCCTGGATCTTGCAGGCAGCATAAAGTAGTGGAAACCCTGACTCAGCAACCAGACAGCCTGGGTTCAAATCCCCACTCGGCCACTTGCAGAGAAGAGATTTAACTGCCCTGTGCCTCCGTGGTCACAATAGTCCCTCTGGCGGCACAGGGTTCTGGCTCAATGATTCACATTAGTCCCTGGGAAGCCCTTCACATGGGAGCTGGGGGACGCTAAGACTGTGAAGTACACAGTGGGCTTTCCAAGGGCTACAGTGGGGACATCTGGGTCCTCCTTGGGGGGAAAGTGGAATCTCTGGCTTGGTGATGAGGTGATAGGGGAATGACTGAGACTGGGAGTGTCATAATTAATCTCAAGGGGCATCGATACCTAAGGGCACCCAGGTCTTGAGGGAGGGTAGGGACCCCCATTTCTTTTTTCTTTTTGGCATGGTATCGCTCTGTCGCCCAGGCTGGAGTGCAGTAGCTCAATCTTGGCTCTCTGCAACCTCCGCCTCCCGGGTTCAAGCAATTCTCCTGCCTCGGTCTCCCTAGTAGCTGGGACTACAGGCACCCACCACCACACCCGGCTAATTTTTGTATTTTTAGTAGAGATGGGGTTTCACTATGTTGGCCAGGCTGGTCTCAAACTCCTGACCTCATGATCCGTCTGCCTCAGCCTCCCAAAGTGCTGAGATGACAGTCGTGAGCCACTGCACTCGGCTGGGCCCCCCTTTCTGAGAGGAAGGATGAGGTCTGGGGGTGTAGGCACCTGAGTCCTGGGGCTGGAAAGTATGGACTCCTGGGTCCCAGGGGTACAGGTCCTTTAGGGTAGGGGTGTGGGCTTGCAAGTCCCAGGAGGACAAGGGAGAGAATGCCTGGGTCCCCGTCCCAGTCTGGGGAATGGACACCAGGCCCCTGCGACACCCACCTTGTGGGCAGCCTGGATCTCCAGCCGCACTAGCTCCTTGAGGGGTGGCTGGCCCTCTCCAGGTGGCTGGGTGTACAGCTGCGCCCGGGTGATGCCCTTCCACGCTGAGTCCACTGGCCAGCCCAGCCGCAGGATGGGTGCCGGCTGCTCCGACTGCCCAGGCCAGTAGCTTAGGCTGCCCGCATCCCCATCGGTGGTGGGGGCTCCGTCTGCCATCCTGCCAGGCTCCGGCTTGGCCACTGTCCAGTCTTCAGCTGCCGCTGCCAAGCCCTGGACCTCATCTGCACTGAGGAAGGGCCGCAGCTCCTCGCGCTGCACACAGGCCTGAAACGCCTCTGCACCCTTGCTCAACAGAGCCTCCAGTGCCAGCCGCTGGCCCTCGGAATACAGGAAGCCGGAGCTGGCCCCGGGCACCCTGGGACCGGAGTCCACTCCTTCCAGGGCCGCCAGCTGGGAGGCCGCCATCGGGGTCACTCGGGTGGGAGGACTGACTGTGAGAGGCTGGGTCCCTGGGTGTCTGGCTGTCTTTGGGGACTGTGACCATCTGGGGGTTCTCCTGATAGGGAGACCCTATGTGGCCATCCGAGGCCTCCGGGGGGCCCTGCACATGTCCAAATGGCTCCCTGCAGCGGCCCCTGCCTCCCTGTCCTGACAATCACACTGCCCAAATAAGCGACTACCCAATGTGTCAGGCCACTCAGATCTGCCACCTGCCTGCGCCCAGGTGGCACCATGCCTGGCTGGCCTTCCGTGACCTTCCTGCCAGCCGTCTCTGCTGGTCAGGCTGACCTCCTGACACCATCCCCAACTGTGTGGCCCATCAGCTGGCCATCCCTGCTCAGCCACACGACAGCCTCCAACCCGCCGGTCACACAGTGCCCAGTCGGACCCTTCAGTTGTCCTGAATTTGGTCAGGCTGACCACTTGATTATTTCCAGGCGACAGGCTGCCTGCCTGTCTCCAATCACCCAGAGGTCCTTAAATAAAGGCACGGCAGGCGGCCTGCCTGCCCCAGGCCAAGAGCACAACGAACTGACCCTCTCCTTTCACTGTATGGCAAATGCCAGTGGCTTCCGACTGAGTCGCAGCATCTGGCTGCCTGGTGGAGCATCTGTCTCTGGCTGAATCCAGCGGCCCCCACGAGTTTCTCCTACTCACCAGCTCTCACCTGCAGACCAGCCAGGACGCCTCTCCACTGGACCTGCTCGCTCAGCCTTAGAGAAATGCTGAAGGCTTGGCATACCCTTCCCTACCCTGTCAATGGGGGACCCTGCTCCCTGGGCCCTCACAGTCCCTCCAGCTGCCGCAGTGGAGGGTGACACGCGCTACAGGGGTCTCCATTACTATGGGATGCGTCTATGACCTTGGCAGCCCATCTAGGTGTTGAGTGCCACCTAACCAACCACCCTCCTGAGGCTGGCTGCCCCTTCCTGGGGCCTGGCCCTGAGACCCGTTTCAGACCGTTCTCAGATCTGTGGTGATCCCTAACCAAGCTGCCCCCAGCCTGGTTTCTGCCTAAATCCTATCTCCTGCCAGGTGCCCGGACGCTTCTTCCCAGACAGGGGCCACTCTATAACTCACCCTGTCTCCCTCCCAAGCCCCAGTTGCCCCGTTGAGGGTCCTGACCCAACCTCGGGGATCCCAGCAACCCAGGCAGCTGCTTCCTCCAGACCACAGCAAGGAGCTGCAAAGAGAAGGAAGGAGTCAAGCCAGGCCAGCCTCCCTGCCCCACCCCCACCCATCCCCCTCTCCCCGGGGCCCATCCACACCGGCTAGTGCTGGGCTCCACGGCCTCCCTTCCCACACTTGCCTTTTCCGAGGACACGGGCTGTGGCTCTCCGGCTTCTACTTCTGCGGTGCTTGCCGGCCTCTGGCCTGTCATCAGGCCTCCACCTGGAATCCGAGGAGCCCTACCCCTTGTGTAAACACAGGACCGCCCCGACAGGCCCCTGGGGGAGGTCCGGCTCACACACTCTCTTTACCTGTGCTCACTCGGGATAAACGCCCCTCCAGGCCCAGGCTTCCAGTCACGGCGTGGGGAGTTGAGATCACCTCACCCGTTTCCAGGCAGCCTCTCCCTTCCCGCAACCCTGCCTGCCTGCACCCTGTACTTCCCGGTCCACACCCCGCCCGCCATCCCAGCGCCAGGGAGGGGCACAGGATCCTTTAAGAGGGGTGGGCGTGGCTGACCCAAGGAAACAGGTGTGGTAACACCTGCCACCTGGCTGTTGGGAAGGAGGCAGGGCTCAGACCCTAGGGGGCAGGGAGCCTCGGGGCAGTGGGGGGCAGGAGGAGGGCTGGTCCTCGCTGGCATGGCGTCCCTGTCCCCAAACCAAATGCATTCTCACCTGCAGGCGCCAATCCCCCAACCCATCCCTCAATAACACACAGGACTGTCAGCATTCAAAATCTTTTTAATAACAGGGTAGGATCCAAGGTTAGTTTTTGTAGCCTCGGCTGGCCCGTCGGCCTCTGGCACGCTCGAATTTCCGGCCCTTGGAGCGGACGTAGGGTCTGGAGGGGAGAGGAGTGAGTGAGAAGGGGCCTCTTACAGGAAGCCATCATGGAGTGGGACAGGAACCCCACAAGCCTGTCACATTCAGCCCCAGGAGAGTCAGTGGCTGCTGGAAAAGCTTGGCAGAGTGGGAAGCCAAGGAGCCAGGAGGGGCTCCGGAAGCACCTGTCCCACCACCTGCAGGGCCCCAGCCTGGGCAGCAGAGGCCGGCGAACCGCATGCTCCCCCGGAGATGCCTGCTCAGGCCCTGGAAAACACAGCTCCAAGCAAAGTGTTGAAGGGAAAAGCAGGCAAGATGAGGCAGCTGAGAGTTGCAGAAGGCCTGGGGCTGGCTGATACGAGACAGGAGAAGCAGCCCAAGTGTGGCCAGGCCTGGCTCTGCAGGCTGAGTCTAGGTAGAGGGCAGAGCTGGGGGCCTGATACTCACTTGGTGTGGCTGTGCGGGGTTCCTGGGGCCTTGCCGAAATGCCGGTACACCTCTCGGCCCTTGCGAGGACCTAGGGAAGGGGAAGGAGAACCAGCTGAGACAGGGATCTGGCGCCCAGCTCTTGGCCTCCCAGATCCAGGAGAGTGAAGGCTGCCAGTAGCCACACAGCTCACTCCAACCCCATCGACTACGCGTCACTCACCGGAGAGTAGGACAGTGCCGCAGCCCTTGGGGGAGTCCAGGGCCAGCTGGTCGAAAGTGAGGATCTTGCCTCCTGCCCTGAGGATGCGGCTGCGGGCCCGGCTGGTTACGCGCAGTGCACATACCTGGTGGAGAGAACAAGGCTGGCAGGTCAGACCCGTGTGGTCACCCAGGGGCTGCAGGGACTCACCCTCCACTGCCTTGGCGCAGCAGAGCCCTGGTAACCAACACCATCATTTATTACCCGGAGCACCCCGGGCTGAGAGCAGCTGTTCTCAACACTTTCTCTCTAGGAACTTTTAACACCGCATCCCTAGTGTTACGCTAGAAGCAATAGCAAGGAAGCTGGGCCAAAAAAAGACCTGTTCAGAGGTGACAAACGAGTCTACACTTGAGCCCAGGCTGTCTGGCTCTAGGGACCAGCACTAACAGTTTACAACTTGCCCCAGAAGAACCCTGCCCAGGGGACCCCACCATCAACAACGCCAGAGACGACCCACTCCAACCCTCAAAGCCACTCGGACAGGCAGGATGCTTGCCTCAGCAGAAGGGGCAAGACTGAGGAAGCAAGCACAGCACAGCAAGGGTCTGACGGGTGTGCCCGCCCCCGCCACTCACCTTTAGTTTGGGCACCTCCTGAACCCGCACGTCGTCCGTTATGGTCCCCACAACCACGGCCGTTTTGTTTTCCCGGCCAGGAAGCTTCATCTTCCGGATCTTGGGGTGGGGAGGATGCACATCGTAAGTCCTTTTGATGTTTACATCCAGCCCCGCTCCAGGCATCCCCAGATCAGGGCAGCCGTGCCCTCTAACGGGACCCCCCACTCACACCACACCCCTTAAACCCCACAGACCTCCCTCAGGTCCCGCTGGGGAAAGCTCTAGATAAAAACGATGCAAACTGTTCAACAGGGCCTCCCTCAGCAGGGCCTTTGACATAAAACTCAGTTATGACTTGGGGCCTCGGGGGCATCTCCTGAAGCCACCAGGACACTTCCACCTCACAATGAGGAGAGGAGGCCCAGGAGCCTCGCCCACCGCCCATGAACACTCAGTTCCAACCAACAGTCCAAGCTCTCCGCTCGTGGCTGGCTGAGACAAACCCATGATGCCCCAGTTGCTCCCAAAGCTCCAAGTCCCCCCTCCTTTCCAGACAGACAAGACCCAGTGGCTCCCAGGTCCACCATGCTCTCTGGACCAGCCACTCACCATCCGGGAAAGGGACAGAGGTGGCCGGTTGGTGCGACTCATAAACAACCTCTTCAGCACAACCTGGTTGAATGTGGAATTGGTTCTTCTGGCCAGAAACCTATACAACTGGAGGGACGGGAAGAGAGTGAGAAGCTGGGACAGCCGGCTCCCCCGCAGCCTTCCAGTGAAGGGGCAAACACATGACGATTTGGACTAGAAGAATCTTTATCCCTTTTCCCAACCCACCAACCTAGAGGGAGAAAGTTGGCCTTGGGCCTTCCTGGCCAAGGACCTAGAAAATCCCAGCTCCACTCCCAAGCCAAGCTGTACACAGCCTGGAGGCTGAAAACACAAATGCAGGAGGCCCTGGGACAGAACCAGAGACGCAAGCCTGCCCTGCAGGCCCCAGGGAGGAGCCTGGTGCCAGCACTAGAATGGAGGATCTGCAAGTCACAGACCTGGGGTGACCCTCCCCAAAGACCTCTCAGGGCCCAGCCTCACCTTGACCAACAGCCTCAGGTAGATATCCTGGCTCTTGGGCTCCTTGCGCCGAACCTTTCGGTCCTTGTTGTGGCGAATGTCAACTCCCTGCGGGGGTGAAGAGGCAACCATGGACCCAATTACCCCCAAACATGGCCAATTACTACTTATTTCTGAAACTGTGAGCTGGGTCCCAAGTCCAGCTCTGAACACACCAGCTCAAATCCCAGGCCCACCACAAGGAGACCTCTGGGCTGCCACCGACCCCTCTGTAAAAAGGGGCTACTTACAAAGCCTTCAGCCCATGGCACACAGAACCCCGAAACAGAAACAGGGTAACACAGCAGTCATGTTAACTTTATATAAAAAGGTTAATTCTTTACAACTTGTGTTTTGCAACAATGTTAAGTTCTCAAAACTCGCTCCAGTACCTGGAGGATAACCAAAAATATCAAACCAATGGCAGTAATGACGGAAATGATTCCTTATTCAGAACCTAGCCATACTACTAGAACCACCTCTCCTACAATATCAGTCAATCCAACAACCCTTACCAAGTACTGTCTTTTTAAAAAGTTGTTTTTGAAGTGGAAACAGGGTCTCACTATATTGGCCAGGCTGGTCTTGATCTCCTGGGCAAGGAATCCTCCAGCCTCGGCCTCCCAAAGGGCTAGGATAACAGGCGTGAGCCACCTCGAAAGGCTCTTACCTCCCTGCTGCCTTTCTGAGTAACTGAAATTTTTTCAGACTTTGTTCGCAATCATTAAGAACTATTTAAGTTTTGGCCAGGCGCGGTGGCTCAAGCCTGTAATCCCAGCACTTTGGGAGGCCGAGACGGGCGGATCACAAGGTCAGGAGATCGAGACCATCCTGGCTAACACGGTGAAACCCCCGTCTCTACTAAAAAATACAAAAAACTAGCCGGGCGAGGTGGTGGGCGCCTGTAGTCCCAGCTACTCAGGAGGCTGAGGCCGGAGAATGGCGTGAACCCGGGAGGCGGAGCTTGCAGTGAGCTGAGATCCGGCCACTGCACTCCAGCCCGGGCGACAGAGCCAGACTCC
>NC_045454.1:9504362-9506831 GCF_002776525.5 Piliocolobus tephrosceles | reverse complement strand
AAAAAAAAAAAAAAAAAAAAAAGAACTATTTAAGTTTTAACAGTTCCACTTATGCAGCGCTGTGTGCAGGACCCCGTGGTGATAATTTCCTGTGAATTATTTATTCCCAAATTCGCAAACTTGTCAGATGGGATTATTGTGTACATAACGAACAGCCACACTGGGGCAAAGGCTCAAAAACCATCACAAGGTGGGAAGGGGCCTGAGACCTGAGACTCACAGGCCTCCCTGGTCCCCAAAGCAATCCTCCCACCCGACTTTTCATACTAGAAAGTGACAAGTCCGGATAGAGGCAGCAAAGCCAAGTAACTAAGAGTGGCTGCGGGGCCAGCCAGCCACTTGGGTCGCAATCCTGGCTCCGCCACTTCCTAGCTTTGTAAACCCAATCATATCAGCCTCCAAGTACCTCAACTTGGTCATCTACTCAATGGGGGCGGTAGGCTATGACTCTAACCCATCTCTGCTCTCCTGGCCCGAGTACGCCCCCAGTATCGGGAGTTGCCCTCTCCGGGCAGCCGCAGACCCCCTGCCGCCCTCCAGCGTGCCCCTAGGCCGCGACCACAGCGGATGGCAGCGGATTGCCCAGCCCCGAACGCCTCAAAGCGAGCTCACCATGATGGCGCCTCCTCCTCTGCCAGGTCCGGAAAGAGAGAACAGTTCCGGGGTGGGCGGGGAAAGCCCCCAGCGAGTGGCGCCGCCGTGACGTCACATGGCTGCGACGCGGCGCTCTACCACGATCCGGACTTCTCTGTGGTGAGTTGGACGACTGACTAGTCGGGCGACAACCTCAGAGAGCATAGAGCAGAGGAACAAGCGCAACGTCCGAGAGGGAAGGGCCAGCACGTCGGGGGCCTCTCTGGCCCTATCCGGGCCGTGTTCTCGATAGTTTTCCGGAAGAAAGGAGCGAGATGTGTGGAGCTAGCACGACGCGTCGCGCTGTGACGCTCTGGCCCGACACCGACGGCCTCTCAGTGGCTCCCGGAAGACCCGGCGGGCCGAGTGTTGGAGGTGAGGAGGCGGGGCTGGCAGGGCTAGTCGGGGCATCTGGAAACCTCTGACCCCACGCTTCAGGCGTTTCCTTATCAGGTTCACTTCTCCCTTATCTCGCGCTACACTTCGTAGGCGCAGCCGCTGCTTGGGAAGTCCTACTTAAGGTCTAACCCGAGATGATCTTGCTGCACCTCAATCTATAGCATTCTGTATTCCCATCCTTTGAGTTCTTCTCCTTCTCCCCCGGCCCCTAGATGACCCTTTGCTGACGTAGAAAGAGACCTAGAAAGAGGGAGACCCCGTGGCTTGGGGGTGGGGGGAATGGAGGCCCAAAGCGCAGGAAGGAGACCCAGGGAGAAGTAGAGGCAAAGAAAGATGGTGAGATGGGGCCTTGCAAGGCTGTAACCAAATTCAAATCCTGGCTCTGCTAGTTACTAATGGGGTGACCTTGGGCAAGTCATTTAACCTCTCTGTGATCTTGGGAAAATCACTTAACTTCTCTGGGCCTTACTCTCCTTATGGACAAAAAGGGGATGACAACAGGCCTGGCACCCAGGAGGTTTTCCAGTATTACGAAAGTTAATAAAACTGCTGAGGTCAGTGTTTTGCACATAGTAAGTGCTCAATAAAAATTAGCCTTGGCCGGGCGCGGTGGCTCAAGCCTGTAATCCCAGCACTTTGGGAGGCCAAGACGGGCGGATCACGAGGTCAGGAGATCGAGACCCTCCTGGCTAACACGGTGAAACCCCGTCTCTACTAAAAATACAAAAAATTAGCCGGGCGAGGTGGTGGGCGCCTGTGGTCCCAGCCACTCGGGAGGCTGAGGCAGGAGAATGGCGTGAACCCAGGAGGCAGAGGTTGCGGTGAGCGGAGATCCGGCCACTGCACTCTAGCCTGGGCGACAGAGCAAGACTCCGTCTCAAAAAAAAAAAAAAAAAAAAAAAAAAAAATTAGCCTTAACTCCTACTATAGCATACATATTGTGTGCAACCAGATGGACTGGCTGGGGCAGTGATTAAAATGACTTACCTACTCTTCCCCCCCCCACCCCGGGAGGCCCCCCTGTCTCTTGGTTCTCAGGCACATTGAGCCTGGAAGGGTCTCCTGCAGTTGACTCTCAATGCTGCTCCTCACTCACATCTCCACAGAGCTGAAGGTCGGAGCTGAAGTGAGACCTGACTCCTTGCTCCTACCAGCCTGCTATGGCTTAAGACCCAGGCCCAGGGTCCCATTGATGTAACAGAGCAGAGGACCAGCAGATGAATGGACTCCTTGAAGCAGAGGAGCAGGACCAGGTAAGGGACCATCTAAAAGCCAAGATCCTCATACTGTGGAAGGACAAAATCCAAAGTTCTTCTTTCTTCTTCTTCTTCCTTCTTCTTCTTTCTTCTTCTTCTTTCTTCTTCTTCTTTCTTCTTCTTCTTCTTCTTCTTCTTCTTCTTCTTCTTCTTCTTCTTCTTCTTCTTCTTCTTCTTCTTT
>NC_045454.1:9371470-9504352 GCF_002776525.5 Piliocolobus tephrosceles | reverse complement strand
TCTTCTTCTTCTTCTTCTTCTTCTTCTTCTTCTTCTTCTTCTTCTTTTCTTCTTTCTTCTTCTTCTTCTTCCTCTTCTTCTTATTTTTCTAAAAAAGATTGGAGGCCGGGCGTGGTAGCTCACGCTTGTAATCCCAGCACTCTGGGAGGCCGAGGCCTGCAGATCACTTGAGGCCAGGAGTTTGAGCTCAGCCTGGCCAACATGGTGAAACCTGTCTCTACTAAAAATACAAAAGTTAGCCGGGCATGGTGGTGTGCGCCTGTAATCCCAGCTACTCGGGAGGCTGAGGCAGGAGAATCGTTTGAACCCAGGAGGCAGAGGTTGTAATAAGCCGAGATCGTGCTGCACTCCAGCCTGGGCGGCAGAGTGAGAAAAAACAGGGTCTCACTCTTGCCCAGGCTGGAATGCAGTGGCGCAATCACAGCCTACTGCAGTTGAAACCTCCTGGGCTAAAGTGATCTTCCCACCTCAGCTTCCCAAGTAGCCTCCGCCATGCCTGGCTAATTTTTTAATTTTTATTTATTTTATTTTATTTTATTTTATTTTGAGGCGGAGTTTCGCTCTTGTTGCCCAGGCTGGAGTGCAATGGCACGATCTCGGCTCACTGCAACCTCTGCCTCCTGGGTTCAAGCACTTCTCCTGCCTCAACCTCCCAAGTAACTGGGATTACATGCATGCGCCGCCACGCCCAGCTACTTTTGTATTTTTCCTAGAGACGAGGTTTCACCATGTTGTTCAGGCTGGTCTCAAACTCCTGACCTCAGGTGATACACCCGCCTCGGCCTCCCAAAGTGCTGGGATTACAGGCATGAGTCACTGCACCGGCCAATTTTTTTATTTTTTCTAGAGACTGGGTCTCTGTTGCCTAGGCTGGTCTTGAACTCCTGGGCTCAGGGGATCCTCCCACCTCAGTCTCTCAAAGTGTTGAGCTTACAGGCATGAGCCACCGCGCCCAGCCCGGAAGCCCTTCTATAAGTGATCTCAGACCTTCTCTCCAGGCAGGTGTTGCGGTGGGATAATTCAGGAATCAGAGAGACCAAGGGGTTGAGGAGGATACTTATTATTTATTATTTAGGTGCACCAGCCCAGACAGATTAACATCCAAACAAGACTGAGCCCCGAACAGAGAGTCAAGTTAGCTTTTAAGCATTTTGTGGGGCTGGGGGAGATCTGTGCACGGGGAAGCATGTTAGAGAAGAGAGAAACAAAGAGTTATTCAATTGAGTCATACATTACATTATTTCTTGCATTTCAAGGAAAAACATGTTTTACGACTTGAGTTTATCCTGTCTGGTGATCTTGCAGCTGCACAGCTAGAGAAACGGGGTCTTCACAATGCCTGGGAAAGAGAGAGAGAAGGCTCACTAGCCACAGACAGAAAAACAGGCAGTTAATTTTTAAAGGACTCGACCTCTTTCTCTTTCTCAGGGGGAACTGGGTTTTTTTTTACGTACAACTGAGTTTTTGCTTACACGTTCTTTAATTTCTTTTAATTCCTGTTTCAGTGTGAATAGCTTTCTTCCCGCGTCCCAGACAGGACAGCTGAGGCCAAGAATTCAGGGGCTTCCCAGCAGTCACACAGCAAGTCTGTGTGGGCTGCAGGGTCCTTTCGCCTTTTCCTCCTCCCTGTCCTCTCGTCTGTGTGACTTAGGCTCTGTGCTTGAATCTCAGCCTCTTTGCTCAGTGTCTCTGCCTTTCCTTCTCCCAGGGCCCCAAGCTCAGTTGCTGTGCCCCCTGTCTCAGTCTTACTGGGTTTCTGTCCCCCTTTCTCTCCGTGTCATTCCTTGGCACATACTATCTGGTGCTGTTGCTGCTGTGGGTTAGATGCTAGGTACATGATTTGGCAATAAGCAAACTTCTTCCTATATTTATCTTTTTTTTTTTTTTTTTGAGACGGAGTCTTGCTCTGTCACCCAGGGTGCAGTGCAGTAGAACGATCTCGGCTCACTGTAACCTCCACCTCTTGGGTTGAAGCGATTCTCCTGCCTCAGCCTCCTGAGTAGCTGGGATTACAGGCGCATGCCACCACACCTGGCTAATTTTTGTATTTTTAGTAGAGACAGGGGTTTTGGCTCAGTGAGGTGGCTCATGCCTGTAATCCCAGCACTTTGGGAGGCCGAGGCGGGCAGATTATGAGGTCAGGAGATTGAGACCATCCTGGCTAACACGGTGAAACCCCATCTCTACTAAAAATATAAAAAATTAGCCGGACGTGGTGGCGTGTGCCTGTAGTCATAGCTACTCAGGAGGCTGAGGCAGAAGAATCGCTTGAACCACGGAGGCGGAGGTTGTAGTGAGCTGAGATTACGCCACTGCACTCACTCCAACCTGGTGACAGAGCCAGACTACATCTCAAAAAAAAAAAAAAAAAGAGACGGGGGTTTCACCATGTTGGACTCCTGACCTCGCAATCCACCCGCCTCAGCCTCCCAAAGCGCTGGGATTACACTTTCTAGCGAGCTCTGCCCTTGTCTCCTAATGCATATCTCTTTCTCTCTATGCAATTCTGTTTCTAGGTCTCTTGATACATACTTGCCTTTCTTTCACTTTTGCCATGTCTTTGCCTCGGTGAGTCTGGCAACATCTTAACTTTCTGTCCCAGTTCCTCCCAGCCCCCGGGGCTTCCAATATTCTCTCCCTCCCTCACCTTTGACCTAGAGATACTGTCCCCATCTCTCTATGTCTCTGTCTTGCCATGTGACTGGGTCATTCACTGGGCAGATGTTTATCTCATGGCGCTTCCATTCTGGTTTGAGCCTGAGGTAAATAAGTCTGAATTAATGAGCCTCTCCTTCCCGGCTTCCATTCCAGAAGTGTCTGTCTCCATCTGTCTCCGTGTCTGTCATTTTCAGGGTTTTCTTGTATCCTTACCTTGCACATTCTCAATCCCACTGTTTTGGTCTCTTGTTTATATCTCTGCTTTTCTCTGGGTCTCTCTGACTCTGTAACTGTTCGAAAATAAACGTATCCTTCACTTGCCCCACTCTCTCCTCCCAGCTCTCTTATTGCCTCATCCAGCCTCTCTGGGTCTCTGCCTTGCTCTGTGTCTGGATCTCTGGGCCTTTGTTACGCGTGTTAGAGTCTCTGTCTTTGCAGCTAAAGACCTCCTCCCTCACGCCCCTTTCTTTTGTGAATTCAATGGATGGGACAGGCCCACTTTCCCTTAACAAAGATGGCGACAACGGCGCTATGGGGCCTCGACGTCGTCACCGCTGCTCGTCTGCCCTACCTACGATGGCGGCCAGTCTCCCGAAGCGCGAGGCCCCGCCCAGTTCTCGGCCTCTCCCGCGGCCGGTCCCTGCGCCAAGCTCGCGAGCTGCCTGGCTCCACCCCCCGCGCCCTCGTATTGGTGCGGCCCAGGCCGGCTGCACGGCCATTGGCTGAGCGGATGCACACCCTCCCCCCACCCCTAGGTCTGATGGGGGCTGTTGGTGCTGACTTGCGGGGCCGCCTGGAGGAGGACCCGGCGTGTGAGGAGGGTGCGGGGGTCGGGGCAGGGACCGGAGTCTAGGGGACTGAGGGACCAAGAGGACGCAGGTCTGGGACTGGGGCACCGGGGTGGGAGATGGAAATGAAAAACGTGGGCCAGGACTGAACCCAGGCCTGGGACTGAGTTCTGGAAATAGGGTGCGGATGGCGGCTCAGAGGACCAGGGCCAGACACGCAGGCCTATGGATTAGGGACCAATGGATGGAGACCCAGGTCCAGGTCTCAGAGACCCAGGCCCAAGACTGGAGAACATCTAGGGCTCTGTGCTTGAGCCTGATTTGAGGTTCCCATAATGGGGCCAGGGCAGGTTTAGGGGTGAGGCAGACATCCTGGACCGAGGGAGCCGCTGGGGGTAGGGGAGCAGATGTAGTTCCTAAGGGTGGGTCCACAGGCGGGGCGGGGAGGCGGTGTCCTGGCGCTCTGGGCCTGGGGAGTGTGAGGGGCAGAACTGGCAGGTGGCTGGGCGGGGCAGTGGGGAACAAAGGTGAGCGAAAAGAGGAGGAGGCAGAATCCGGGCAGAGGGCAGGGAGAGGGCCTGTGGGGAAGGGATCTCAGTCCTGCTCCCACCCGCTCCCTGGAGAGCAGGCGGCCAGATACCCAGGTCAGTGCTCAGGGACCAGCTCTTGGCCCCTGCCCCTTGCAGGTGCTTGCATGTGGCTCCTCTCAGACCCCGCAGTCCCTCTGTCATATCCCTTCTCTCCAGCTGTCCCCATGCCTGCCTCCTACCCCTCCTATTTGCTCTCCCTTTCACTCTGTCTTGCCTTTCTTGTTGGGGTGAGAAAGTCTTGCTCTCTTAAGTATCTTTCATCAGCCTGGGTTTCACCTCCTTGACCCTGTTTGTCTCCTCTCAGTGTTTCTCTGGCTCTCAGACCGTATCTCTATTGCATCTGTGATGGTTTTGCTGCTGTTACCCTCCGCACCATGTGGTGGCAGGGGATGGAGGGGGTGTGCCTTTCAGTCTTTGCATGTCTGTTTCTGCATATTCCAATCCCACTATCCATTCCCCTTCCTGTGCCTTCTTTTCCCCCAAAGCCCGTTATCATCACCCAACCCCCTGTATATTTTAATCCTTTCTCTTGTTTATCTGTTCCTGTGAAGGCAAGGATTTGGGGCTATTTTGTTTCCTGCTGTGTTTGCTAGGCCTAGCACCGTGACTGGCACATAGAGGGTACTGAATACGTACTGGGAAATAAATGATTGAATGTTTGCATGCCCGGGTCTCCGGCCCCCTCCAGGATGCTGGCCTTCCTGCCCAGCTGGCCTCTGTCCTGCATCCTCAAGGTCTGCCCGCACCTGTCAGAGCCTGTCTGTCTCTGGTGCTCCTGTCTCATCTGCCACTGCCCCTCATTGTCTCCTCCTGTCCACAGCCCCTGCCCCTGCCATGGGGTCCTGAACTCTTACTCCTTCTCTCCTTCCTTTCCACAGAGGCCAGAACAGGAGCTGACCGGGAGCTGGGGCCACGGGCCTAGGAGCACCCTGGTCAGGGCTAAGACCATGGCCCCGCCCCCACCGCCACTGGCTGCCAGCACCCCGCTCCTCCATGGCGAGTTTGGCTCCTACCCAGCCCGAGGCCCACGCTTTGCCCTCACCCTCACATCGCAGGCCCTGCACATACAGCGGCTGCGCCCCAAACCCGAAGCCAGGCCCCGGGGTGGCCTGGTCCCGTTGGCCGAGGTCTCAGGCTGCTGCACCCTGCGAAGCCGTAGCCCCTCAGACTCAGCGGCCTACTTCTGCATCTACACCTACCCTCGGGGCCGGCGCGGGAGCCGGCGCAGAACCACCCGCACCTTCCGGACAGATGGGGCTGCCACCTACGAAGAGAACCGTGCGGAGGCCCAGCGCTGGGCCACCGCCCTCACCTGTCTGCTCCGAGGACTGCCGCTGCCCAGGGATGGGGGTGAGGCGCTGGGCAGCTGCTCTGTCCTGGGGCCACCTTGGTATCTCTGCAGAATTTCCTCCATAGGCAGCTGTGTCTTTATTTTTCTGTGTCTGGGTGATGTATCTCTCTGGATCCATTAGGAGTGATACACGGGGATGGGCTACAGAAGGAACAAAAAGACAGAGGGCCGGGTGCGGTGGCTCATGCCTGTAATCCCAGCACTTTGGGAGGTTGAGGCGGGCAGATCACCTGAGGTCAGGAGTTTAAGACCAGCCTGGCTAACATGGTGAAACCCCATTTCTACTGAAAATACAAAAAATTAGCTGGGTGTGATGCCACGCACCCGTAATGCCAGCTCCAGGAGGGTGACGCAGGAGAATTGCTTGAACTCAGGAGGCGGGGGTTGCAGTGAGCCGAGATCGCGCCATTGCACTCCAGCCTGGGCAACAAGAGCAAAACTCTGTCTCAAAAGAAAAAAAGAAAAGGCACAGGCAGAGGTCGGGTGCAGTGGCTCACGTCTATAATCCCAGCACTTTGGGAGGCCGAGGCAGGTGGATCACCTGAGGTCGGGAGTTTGAGACCAGCCTGGCCAACATGGCAAAACCCCGTCTCTACTAAAAATACAAAAATTAGCCGGGCGTGGTGATGGATACCTGTAATTTCAGCTATTTGGGAGGCTGAGGCAGGAGAATCACTTGAATCTGGGAGGCAGAGGTTACAGTGAACTGAGATCACACCATTGCACTCCAGCCTGGGCGACAAGAGCGAAAGTCTGTCACAAAAAACAGAACAAAAAAGCAGACAGAGAAGTGATTTACATCTGCTGTTCTCTTGCTAGATTTATGTTTCTGTCTCCTGCCCTCTTCCCCTTTGCATGGGTCTTGACCACAGATGAGTCACCCAGGCTGGTGAGAGCAGCAGCCTGAGCCAGGACCAGGTACCACCCAGAGTGATGGGTGCCAACAGAGGTCTCCTAGGGCTTCCCTGGAGTTCAGAGGTGGCATCTAATCCTGCCTGGGGCCCCTAAGGGCTGGAAGTAAACTGATCCTGGGTGATAGGTGTTTGGGGTGAGGAAAGTGGGAACCACAGCTCCAAACTAGAGCTCTTGTGCCCTCCTCCCTCAAGTGGGGACAAAGGGCATTTGGTTTCACACCTAAGCTCTGCCTTTGTCTCAGCACCTGGGTGGTGGGGCAGGGCTGCATACCTAGGCCTGGCCAGGTAAGAGCCAGCAGGTTCCAGGTGCCAGCCCTCCACCAATTCTGTAGGGGGCTGTTTGAAGTGACTGTTTCCAAGGTGGGGGGCCTGGGTCGCTGGCCTCTGCAGACCCTAACCTGTCTCCACAGAGATCACCCCTGACCTGCTACCTCGGCCGCCCAGGTTGCTCCTGTTGGTCAATCCCTTTGGGGGGCGGGGCCTGGCCTGGCAGTGGTGTAAGAACTACGTGCTTCCTATGATCTCTGAAGCTGGGCTGTCCTTCAACCTCATTCAGACAGGTAAGGGCCAGTGAGAATGGGAGCTGGGGGCTGGGACAACTGAGTCCTAAGGGAGCAAAGTGGTGGGTGGGACTCCTGGGGCTATGGGGCTGGGCTAGGACAGCCTGCCTAACGGCCCGGTATCCCACTTCAGAACGACAGAACCACGCTCGGGAGCTGGTCCAGGGGCTGAGCCTGAGTGAGTGGGATGGCATCGTCACGGTCTCAGGAGACGGGCTGCTCCATGAGGTAGAGCAGGAGCACCCTGCCCCTAACCCTGGGCCCTGGGGCACTGCAGAGGCTGCCACCAGGACCCAGGCTTCTGGTCTCCCACCCTCCAGGTGCTGAACGGACTCCTAGATCGCCCTGACTGGGAGGAAGCTGTGAAGATGCCTGTGGGCGTCCTCCCCTGTGGCTCGGGCAATGCGCTGGCCGGAGCAGTGAACCAGCACGGGGGGTAGGTTGAGAATACCACCAAGGGAGGGATGAGGCCCTCCGGGGGTGATAGGGACCCCTATATCTCTCACTCAGCCAAACCCACAGTCAGTCAAGTAAATCAGCCTGCCTGGTTCCCAGCTGTATCCCTAGTGCCTCACCCCCAGCTCCTGGACATTTGTGACTGCCTGGCTCCCAGCGGTATCCCTAGTGCCCAGAACTCTGCCTGGCATGGGAGGCACTCAGTGAACTGTAGGGAGCAAATGAAAGAGATGACCGGGAACCTGGTCCCGTAAGGAATTGCCTAGAGGTGGCCCCACGGCTGTGGTGGGCCTGGGCCATGGCCTTCCTGGCCTCATTGCCACCTGCTTCCCTGCCTGTCTCTTTCCCCTACCCCTATTTGCTCCTTCTGTGTGTCTGTCCACCTCTGGCTGTGAAGATTTGAGCCAGCCCTGGGCCTCGACCTGCTGCTCAACTGCTCACTGTTGCTCTGCCGGGGTGGTAGCCACCCCCTGGACCTGCTCTCCGTGACGCTGGCCTCGGGCTCCCACTGTTTCTCCTTCCTGTCTGTGGCCTGGGGCTTCGTGTCAGATGTGGATATCCAGAGCGAGCGCTTCAGGGCCTTGGGCAGTGCCCGCTTCACACTGGGCACAGTGCTGGGCCTTGCCACACTGCACACCTACCGCGGACGCCTCTCCTACCTCCCCGCCACTGTGGAACCCGCCTCGCCCACCCCTGCCCATAGCCTGCCCCGTGCCAAGTCAGAGCTGACCCTAACCCCAGACCCAGCCCCGCCCATGGCCCACTCACCCCTGCATCGTTCTGTGTCTGACCTGCCCCTGCCCCTGCCCCAACCTGCCCTGGCCTCCCCTGGCTCACCAGAACCCCTGCCCATCCTGTCCCTCAACGGTGGGGGCCCAGAGCTGGCTGGGGACTGGGGTGGGGCTGGGGATGCTCCGCTGTCCCCGGACCCACTGCCGTCTTCACCTCCTGGCTCTCCCAAGGCAGGTCTACACTCACCCGTCACCGAGGGGGCCCCCGTAATTCCCCCATCTTCTGAGCTCCCACCGCCCACCCCTGATGCCCGGGTAGCGGCCTCCACCTGCGGCCTGCCCGACCACCTGCTGCCTCCACTGGGCACCCCACTGCCCCCAGACTGGGTGACGCTGGAGGGGGACTTTGTGCTCATGTTGGCCGTATCGCCCAGCCACCTAGGCGCTGACCTGGTGGCAGCTCCGCACGCGCGCTTCGACGACGGCCTGGTGCACCTGTGCTGGGTGCGTAGCGGCATCTCGCGGGCTGCGCTGCTACGCCTTTTCCTGGCCATGGAGCGTGGTAGCCAATTCAGCCTGGGCTGTCCGCAGCTGGGCTACGCCGCGGCCCGTGCCTTCCGCCTAGAGCCGCTCACGCCGCGCGGCGTGCTCACGGTGGACGGGGAGCAGGTGGAGTATGGGCCGATACAGGCACAGATGCACCCTGGCCTCGGTACACTGCTCACCGGCCCTCCTGGCTGCCCAGGGCGGGAGCCCTGAAACTAAACAAGCTTGGAACCCGCCGGGGGCGGGGCCTACATTCCAATGGGGCGGAGCCTGAGTTAGGGGTGTGGCCTGGCTGCTAGAGTTGTGGTGGCAGCCCACAAGGGCAAGGGCCCTGGCCCCGTCTCAGGATTGCGCCCGCCTTCATGGGACCAGACGTGATGCTGGAGGGTGGGCGTCGTCACGAGGGTAGTGCCTGATCAATGAGGGCGGGGCCTGGCGTCTGATCTCGGGACGCCCTTAAGGGGCAGGGCTCAGTCCTGAAGCTAGCCACCTGCTCCTACCCGGCCAGGACGGCAGAGGGCGGAGCCTGTTTTACGCATCGCCCAATGACAGGACCTGGAATGTACTGGCTGGGGTAGGCCTCAGTGATTCGGCCGGTCAGGGCCCGCAGCCTCGCCCCATCCACTCCGGTGCCTCCATTTAGCTGGCCAATCAGCCCAGGAGGGGCAGGTTCCCCGGGGCCGGCGCTAGGATTTGCACTAATGTTCCTCCCCCCGCGGGTGGGGGTGGGGAAATTCATATCCCCTGTTCCGTCTCATGCGCGTCCTCCGTCCCCAATCTAAAAAGCAATTGAAAAGGTCTATGCAATAAAGGCAGTCGCTTCCTTCCTCTCAGACCTTCTGCCCTTTCTCCATCCGACAGCCCGCGGGAGGACTCAAGACTCCAGCTCTTCCAGCAGCGCCTGCCCTCTATGGACGGCAGCCCTGAGCTGCCCACGGGCTGTAGCCAGTATGCCAGGGAGCTGCTCTCCTCTTCCACAACAGCTGGCTCTGGGGTTCTCAAGATTTATTCAGGATCGTGTTAACGGAGGCGGTGGGAGGATGGGGTCCCTGACGTGCCGGGGACACACAGAGGACCCTCCCCGCCCCCGCAAGGGAGGGGGGAGGTTCGCTTTTTCTTAAAAATATAAATGTATTTATCTGCATTATCACGTCCCTGGGGCACCCAGCTGGCCGGCCCGTGGGCCACAGGGCAGGGAGGGAACAGGGCGTAAGTCTCAGCAAGGCGGAGGAGAGCTCCGCCAGGTGGGGATGTGGGGCAGCCTCACAGGGCCCCGTGTTGGGCCTGGTATCGAGACAGCACGGCGCGGTAGTGGGACAGCTCCTGGCGCACAGCCACCACTTCCTGCCGCAGCAGGGCGTTCTCCTTCTCCAGGAAGGCCGCCCGCACCGATATCTGGTTCTCCTTGAGCCGCCGGGCGTCCCGGGACCGCTTGGCTGCCTCGTTGTTCTTGTACCGCCGGCTCCAATATTTCTCGTCCTGGGGGAGGAAAGGGGGAGGGCACTGAGGTCCAGAGGGACCCAGGTCCCAGCGAGAGAGGAAGGGAGCCACAGCAGCGGGGCCTAAACCATACCAGGTCTCTGCTGGGATAGGTACCCAAGGGTCTGCCTTTCTAGGGCCCTGGTTGCTAAGGAGATTGGGCCCCTAGCAACAGTAAAGGCACAAGATAGACCCCCACCCTTAAGCAACTCACTTTGTCTCCACTCTGCAAAGCGGGCCCCAGCCCTCCCCACATGATAAAGTTCCTGCTTGCTAAGGATGCTTGTTCCCTAGCAACAAGGCCTTCATGGTCTGAGGGCTTCTCCCATTGAAAAGCACTGCCCTGCACATTGCCTTTCCAGATCCTGGTTGCTAAGGAAAGCTTGGTGCCCTGGTAATGGGGTTTGGTGTCCCATAAAATCCTCCCAGAGCTGGGGCCTTCTGACCTGGTTGCCAAGGCAACCTCATCCATCCTTGGCAAACAAAAGTGAGGTCTAAGTGGTTTCAATGGCTATGGCCAGTCTCTGACCTGCTGGCCTTGAACTGAGGCCAGAGAATAGCCTCCCCCCCCACCAGGACCTGAGAGAAGAGCTGTCCCTTAGGAAAGGGGACTATCCTGAGACCTCCCCAGAGGATTATACCTGAAGTCCTCCCATCCTGGAATTTGGTTACTAAGGAGGACTCCTCCTTAGTAACTAAGGACCACTGGGCTCAGAGAGATGCTCTCCACTCCACCATTTAATTAAAGCCCAGTTCCTGCTTGTGAGGGTAAATCCAGTCCCAAGGAACAGGGCCCTCTAGCAGGAGAAACCACTGGTGTAGATTTGACTTATAGACCGGTCCTAGCTGCTTTAAGTAGCTATGTCTTGCACAAGGGTATGGCAAAGTCTTGTTTTTTGAGATGGAGTCTCCCTCTGTCGCTCAGGCTGGAGTGCAGTGGCATGATCTCGGTTCATTGCAACCTCCACCTCCCAGGTTCAAGCGATTCTCCTGCCTCAGCCTCCTGAGTAGCTGGGATTATAGGTGCCTGCTACCATGTCTGGCTAATTTTTTTTTCTTTTTTTTTTTTTTGAGATGGTGTCTCACTTTGTTGCCCAGGCTGGAATGCAATGGCACAATGTCAGTTCACTGCAAGCTTCGCCTCCGCCATTCTCCTGCCTCAGCCTCCCGAGTAGCTGGGACTACAAGTGTCCGTACCATACCTGGCTAATTTTTTTTATTTTTAGTAGAAACGGGGTTTCACCATGTTAGCCAGGATGGTCTCGATCTCCTGACCTGGTGATCCGCCCACCTCGGCCTCCCAAAGTGCTGGGATTACAGGCATGAGCCACCACGCCTGGCCTGTTTGCTTTTGTTTTTGAGATGGAGTCTTGCTCTATCACCCGGCTGGAGTGCAGTGGCACAATCTCGGCTCACTGCAACCTCCGTCTCCCAGGTTCAAGCGATTCTCCTATATCAGCCTTCCAAGTAGCTGGGACTACAGATACGTGCCACCATACCCAGCTAATTTTTGTAGTTTTAGTAGAGACGGGGTTTCACCATATTGGCCAGGATGGTCTCCTGATCTCGTGATCCACCAGTCTCGGCCTCCCAAAGTGCTGGGATTACAGGCATGAGACACTGCACCCGGAAAATGTTTGTACTTTTAGTAGAGGCGAGATTTCACCATGTTGGCCAGGCTGGTCTCAAATTCCTGATCTCAAGTGATCCGCCCACCTTAGCCTCCCAAAGTGCTGGGATTACAAGGCGCGAGCCATCGCGCCTGGCCTGGAATGACAAAGTCTTGTAACAGAAGCCCAAGCTACTCTTGCTAGGGACGACTCTAGTAATCGCAAAAAAAAAAAAAAAAAAAAAAAAGATGCAAAGATGCAATCACTGCTCAAATCATCCCAAATCAGAAGTGGCCCTGGCTGTTAACAGAAACCTGAAGCCTCACACCAGTGAGAAGCCTAGGCCCAGGAAACAAGTCCTAAAGGGGCTGGCCGAATCTGCATCCTAGCCAAAGGCAATCACTCCAAAGGAAGTCCCACATTAGAGATCAAAAGCCTGCTGAGTAAGGAGAGACAGGCCACAGGCTGATATCCCATTGCCAAGGAAGACTGTCCTTCGCAGTTGTGCCTGGTGGAGCCTGAGACCTGACCCACTGAGGGTTCTGGATCCAAGTAATAGGAGAAGCTCCAAGTCTCTACAAGTAGACGTAGCAGAGCTGGCAGACTCAGCACCCCACAGTGACACTGTCTTTTGTTTTAAGACAAGGTCTCGCTCTGTTGCCCAGGCTGGAGTGCAGTGGTGCAATCTTGGCTCACTGCAGCCTCAACCTCCCAGGTGCAAGCAATCCTCCCACCTCTGCCTCCCGAGTAGCTTGTAGAAATGGGGTTTCACCATGTTGCCCAGGCTGGTCTTGAACTCCTGAGCTCAAGCGATCCTCTTGTCTCAGCCCCCAAAGTGCTGGGATTACACGAGTGAGACCCCTCGCCCAGCTGACACTATCTTCACAAACCTCAGGCCCCTGCCCCCTTGTGCCCCGTGGCCAAGGAGAACTAATCCGTGGCTGCAGGCCAGGAGAGGCTGAGCACTAATCCCAGTGAGAAGCCCAGGCCTGAATGTGAGAAAAGGCCCCTCCCTGGCTGTGGGGCATGTCTCCAGCCAAGCCTATGTCCCACATCCAGCTCTGCTCACCTTCTGCTCCTCTGGCACCTGGATTTTCCTTGCCTTCTTCATGATTGGCTGGGGCTTAAGTTCCTCCTCTGAGAAACGATGTCTTCGAGGGTCAAAGGTCTCATGGCCAGGAATGCTTGATAGGGCAAGATCAGCTGGGTCGGGTTCAAAGGTCATCAGCACCTCCACGGTGTCTGGGTCCACAGGGCTGGGTGTGTCCCGAGAGGTCAGGCCTTGGGGAAACAGCACGTGTCAGCTAAGTGTGTATTTTAGGGAGGGGGTTTCCAGAAGCTACCTCTTGCTCTGGTATCATAGCCACATGGAAAGCCCTTCTGGGATCTAGCATAAATTTGGCCAGGGATTAATCTCCCTAACATAAAATATGAAGGTTCCCTCGCACGCTGATAACCCCAGCACTTTGGGAAGCCAAGGTGGCAAATCACCTGAGGTCAGGAGTTTGAGACCAGTATGGCTAACATGGCAAAGCCTCATCTTCACTAAAAGTACGAAAATTGGCCAGGTGCAGTGGCGGGTGCCTGTAAGCCCAGCTACTAGGGAGGCTGAGGCTGGAGAATTACTCGAACCCGGGAGGTGGAGGTTGCAGTGAGCTGAGATCACACCACTGCACTCCAGCCTGGACAACAGAGCAAGACTCCGTCTCCAGAATAACAAGAAAAATGAAGGTTCCCCTAAGCCATAAAGATGCTTAGAGATCATGGAGCCATATCCATCTTTACAAACAAGGAAACTGAGTCCCAGTCATAACTGACTTGCCCTAGGTAACACATGAATCAGGGCTATTGCTTCTACAGTTAATCTTAGCCAAAAGGCCGAGAAGCGATGGAGCTATTGCTTCTAAAACCTCAGGACTTCAGATGCACAGTGTAGCCTGAATCCTACTTACCGAATCCACAACTTAAGCTTAGACCCCAGATCGTCCAGAGAAAAATAATCTACTGCACTGAAAAGCTCTCAAGTTACAGTCTAAGAGCTACTCGCTGGGAAGAGTAAGGGAATAGGAGAGAAGCTGCTCTAAGATTCCAGAAGATTGGTTCGAAAGGAGGCGCCTGTACCTTTAAGCACCAGCCAGCCGGGGCCAGCTAAGGACACAGGTTCAGGGCCGAGTCACGTGCTGACGCCTGCTTCCCTCCTCCTCCCTCCCTTCCAGGCCCCCCTGCCATCGGCGCCCTCACGTTCCCCGGCCCCGCCCCCTCGCGCGTGAAGGCGCCTGCGCGAAGCGCGGAGGAGGGTAGGGAGACTCACGTGGCGCAGGAATGTGCGGCTGGGAAGGGTAGGGCCCTGGTTCGGCCCGGAGGTCGGACCTGGGGCAGGTGTGCCCAGGAATTCCCGAACTGCAGTCCGTCCCTGGAGACCTCAATATGCCCAAAGGGAAACATCTTTCCTCTTGCTCTTCTAGTCACTTAGCTCCAACATCTCACCCTCCAAAGATCCCAATCCCCTGCTCTCCGGGGAGCATCGGCCTCCTGGACCTTCCCAGGCCCCCCCGCCACTGCGGTACCCACAATTCTGGGATCCCAGGCCTCTCCTAGGAATATAGGAAGCTTGGCCCTAGCCCCAGTTGGAGAATCCAGAAAGAAGATCCCTAACGTCTTCCCTTCTGAAGAACTCTGGGACCCAGGGCTGCAGGACGCCTCACTGGAGGACCCAAGAACTGGGCTGCCAGTCTTTTTATGTCCTGGGTAAACAGAATTCTGTGCCCCTCCTTTGCTCCTGTAAAGGACCTAGGGGCTCCAGTCCTATCCCAGTTCCATCGGTTATGGGCCCAGATTCTGGGGTCAGTCCACTGCCCAGTAAATAACTCTGGTGTTCCGGACTTCCAGTTCTGGCTTCACGACTATTAACATCCTTTGTCCCCACGTCCCACAGAAAAACCCACAAAATCTCATTGGGCAGGCTTCCTGGAATTTAGGGTTCCAAATCTCTCCTCCCCTATGGAGCCATAAGACCAAGTTCCTGACCCATTAAGAGACACAGAATCTGGCCCCCTCCCACGACACCGCTCGACAACTGGACACAAAATTCGGGGCCGCAGCCGGGTCCCACGGTCCCAGCCCCCAGCGTCGCACAGCCCCGCCCCGATTCCAAGCCCCGCCCCGTCAGGACCCGCCCCGCCCCCTTCGCCGCACCTGCGCGGTGGCCGCTGGCGGCCCCGAGGGCAGCCCGGGCGGGGGCGTGCCCAGGAGAGGAGCGGGGGGAAGCTGAGCCGCACGAGCCCGGCCCTGGGGAGGGTGCGGGCGTCCGCGCGGGCGACGGCTCCGGCGACGGGCCACCGGGGGGCGGCGGGCTGGGCGGGAGCCCGTGCTCCAGCAGGAAGGCGTCCAGGTCCACGTACTCCACATCGCCGAACGGCAGCGTGCGCTCCCACAGCAGTGGCGCCAACAGACCCGGGGCGGGAACTGGCCCCGGGCGCCCCCGCGGGGACCCGCCGCCCACCACCGCCCCAGCCGGGGCATCCGCCGGGCCCGCAGTCTCCAGGCCTGGCCCAGGGGTTGTGGCTGCGGGCAGGGCCGCCTTGCGCTCCTTTTCCTTCAGGAGACCTGCGGGCCGGGAAAGACGGGTTGGGATGAGGGGGGGGGGGGGGGGGCAGACAGAGATGGGAGAAGAGACCCCGAGTCCGAGAGGCACAGGGCGGAAATCCAGAGAAAGAGGGGACGGGGAGTCGGAGAGGAGAGACGGGAAATGAAGGGACGGAGACGCAGAGTGGGAGAGAGACCCAGAAAGAACGGAGACGGGGGTGGCAGAGACAGGTGGACAGATTCACAGAGATGGGGACAGAATGCCGGGAAGGGATTGAGATACAGAAAGACAGCGACCCAGAGAAAGAGGGACGGAAGTTCAGGAATGGGGGGGCAGGGAGAGGGTAGGTGGAGGGTTGGGCAGGTGAGAGAAAAAAATGACAGCTCTGTAATTCCACTGTAATTACCCAACCCCATCCCCAGCGCGCTGTACCCCCTTCCCCCTCCCCCACCATCTGTAAGGGGCAGGAAGGGGCTCTATTCCTGGGGCACATTCCTCATTCCTAGACTCCATGTGACCCCATGACGCCCCGCCCAAGCCCGTGTCACCACCGTGTGAGCACCCGACACACCCCTTCCCTGGGACCCCAGGGGTCCAGACTCCCGGACCAAAGGAAGAGGAGGCTGGGGCCTACACTCCTGTGAACCGAGGGAGGAGGACTTTGGGGACCTTAGGGTGGACGGGCTTCAGAGCTGGCGCTTTTGGGTCCTGGGCGCTGAGGGATCTAGGGGCCTAAACACCTGAGTAATTGAGTAGATTAAGATTGGGAAGATGGACTCTACGCACACAGGAGGTGTCTATGGGCCCCCACCCCCCACCCAACGGCATTTGAGGCCTTAAGGGGGTGGGGTGTCCGAACTGGGTGAGATGGGGGTTAGAACTCACAGCTGGCCGGCTCTTTGGTCTTGCTGGTCCCCTGCAGAAGGCTCCGCAGCCCAAGTAGCGCTCCCCCGCCAGGGGGTGTCCCGACCGGGCCGCCCAGCAGCAGAGGGGCCGGGGTCCTGTCGCTCACAGGCCGCGCCATCGCCTGGCACCTGCCCCCAGGCTCACGGGTTCATGGAGAGGCGAAGGGCTGGCCTGCCAGTCACCGGCACACTCCAGTGGTTTGGACGACTGTCTGCCCAGGGGCGGGCGAGTGTAGCCTGCAACCCTCCAGTATCCAGAACGCTGCAAATCCTAGGAGCGACGGGAATTTGAGGTCCTCGGTGCAGAAACGTGCAACTCAAAAGGGTCCCGGGAGATCATGCAGTCTGGGCGAGGGGGTGTCCAAATCAAGCGGCCGGCCCTTTGCAACCGAGGGTGAGAGCGGACCCAAGGAGCCCCTTTTACAAGGTGGGCGAGCCTGGCTCTTGCAAAATCTGCAGCTCTCGCAACGGAAGGCGCTTTGCAATCTGCACCGAGAGGTGTGCGCGGAGGGGCGGAGGAGGGGGCAGGAGGAGGCGGCCGCCTTGAGGCGTGGCCAAAGCAAACTTCTTTCGCGGAAAAAAAATCCGAACCAAAACACCCGACGCCACAGCGCGCGCCCCTCCTCCGGGTCCCGGCCCGGCGCGTCCAGCCCCGCCCGCCTCTGTGGGCATGCACCCCAGCCGCGTGCCTCCCTCCGGCTGCAAACACGGGCCAATCGTCTCCGACCCCTTGAGACGCACAGCCAATGGGGCCTCTGGATACGCCAGGGCCCAGGAGGGCGCGTGAGGGTCTCAGCGCGTGAAGTTGCCTTGCCTTTCGGTGGGAGGCGGGACACTGACCTACATTTGTCCAATGGGAGGCGGTATTGGGGGCGGGACCGTGACCCAGTTTGGGCCAATGAGGCAGGCGGGAGGGGGAAGCACATGGCTCTGCTCGTGCTGCCTGGTGGTAAGGGGTGTGATGGGGGAAGAGGGGCGCCGCTTAAAGGGGCCGCGGTCCTAATGATGGTTTCGAGAAGCAGGAAGCCAAAATAGCCGAGTAGCGGAGGCTTAGAAAGAGGAAAATTGGTTTCCGGAAGAAGTCTGTTCTTTAATACTCAAATGTTCCCCACCGCGCCTAGAATCAGACCACTGAGAAACAAGAAGTGTTCCGTCCCTTTAATAGCTTTGTTTTAGGAGTAACTCCCCTCGCCGTGTGGGGAGGCTTAGGACGGGCGGGTGCAATCCTCGAAGGGGAGTCTCAGCGACCATGGGGGGCACCATCCACTGTAAGAGGACAACGGCAAGGGGCGTCAATTTAGGATGGAAGGGGCAGGGGGCGTGCGCTGGGGCGTGCAGGGGGCGTGGGCTGGGCCGCGCAGGGCTCTACCATCGGAAGTCTGCGAGCGGGGAACCGGAATGTACCAGGTCGAGACGCACTGGGCTGAACCACAATAAGCCAACAGGAGGGGGGAATCGGGATGTCAGATTCAGCATTAGGCTGAACTACTTGAAGGTCTTCCTGGGGGGTGTGGACTGTACCATGTTGCGAAGCCGGGGGGGGATCCCTGGGCTCAGTAAGTGGGAAAGGAGCATAAGATTGTGGAACAGCGTAGAGTACTACGACTTGGAAAGGGAGAGAGGATCCAAATTGTACCATTTTGGAAATTCACAGTAATAGGAAGCACAGAACAGTAGGTAATCGGACCATAGGAAGGCAGGGGTCAAGGGTTATAGACCAAGTTACAAAGCAGTGAAGAGGAAAGACAAATCGTGGGGCTGCAATGACCTAGGGCTGGGAGGTGGACTGTACCACGTTGATATGTAGAGAGAGAGAGAAAAAGAGACAGCTCAGGAGGCTACATCATACAGACGCAGGAAGGGGGATGGGACTGAATCACATGGAGACACCAAGGGGAGACACATATAAGCGGGTTAGCCCAAGACATAGAGCGGGTGCAGACTGGACCATACCATGCAGGCGGTAGTTGGGGCCTCGGCAGCGCCTCTCGGGGTGCCGGGGGTCCCTGTTGCCCCTCAGTGCCCTGTGGGCCAAGGGCTGCAGGGGCCGGCCATTACCGCTGAGGCTCTGGAAGATCTGGGATGGAGGATTCTGGCTCAGGAGTCTCAGGGAGTGCATCTGCCATGGAAGGAGGGTGGGAAACTGGGAGTGAATAGTGAACGGTCTTGGTGACGTCACGCGGGAAATCCCGCCCCTGGGAGCAGGTGGGCGGGGCCTGTTATCAGCCCCACCCCACCCCCAAGGGTGGTCTGACCTTCTTACCTCCTTAAATTCAGTCTATGAGGAGAGGGAGGGCAGGTGAACAAGGGGATACCCAGGCCAGTGAGTGGAGTACGCAGGCCTAGGAAGGGCGGTGCGGACAGAGGGTCACCTGGAGGGAGGTGATATTGAGGGCCCGGTCGATGAGGATCCAGGTGACAGTCTCGGAGCAGGGCGGGGTGCTGAGAGAGCCCTGATAGGTGATAAAGCCGAAGGACTCAGGGAACAGGAGCTCCAGGCTCAGGTCTTGAAGAAAGTAGGCGTCATCTGCAGGAATATCAGACCAGAGTAAGGAGGGGCGGTACTCTTGAACACCCCCTCGTGTGTGACCACTGGCCCCAGAACGCCGGGGACTTACTCTTGTAGGAGATGCGGGTGATGGTGTCGCGGTTAAGGAGGCGACTGAGGAATGGGTTAGAGCTACCAGCCACCTGTGTGGGGGTACAAGGTGAGGACACAGGAGCCCAGAAGTCCAAGCCCTCAACCGTCTCCTCCCCCAGGACCCAGGAGTCTGGGCCTCCCAGCACCCCTCTTCCCTCAGACCCTGGGTTCCAGGCACCCAAGTGCTCCCTCCCTCAGAATCTCGCCTACGCTCACGTTGACAAAGAGGCTGAGAATGGCCAGGCCATTGGGGCTTCGGGAGGCAGCGCTGAAATTCCCATAGAGTTCCTGGTTGAAGTGAATGAGCTGCACCTGGGGGTAGCACAGAGCATGGGATCCCCCAGCAGAAGGGGAGGAGAGGATGACCTAGCTTTGGGGGCCTGAATCAGGCTGAGGATTAGTGCTTAGAGTGGGAGGCCAGTTCTGTGGAGGAGGATGGGGTGAGGCACTACCAGGGTGAGGTGGGAGGAACTGGGGTGACTCAGGGTGGAGGGTCGCCGGTAAACAATCAGTGGTCACTACCTCAGCAGAGAAGCCCTGGTGGTTGATCTGATGTTCCGAGCCAGCTCCGTCGCGAGCTCCAAACAGCAGCCGCAGTTCACTGAGTCGGTGGCTATAAAGGAGGGGACCCCCAGACACATTGACCACAGGTCGGGGTGCAGGCAGGAAGGAGACGTGTCGGCCGGTGTTGTACAAGGTTCCCCGGAGCTGTGGGAGAGGCAGGAGCTGTCACAGGGGCAGGGAGAGATCTTTTCTTTCCCGTTTCCCACGCTTACATGTTCTGATTACAACAGTCTTTTTTTTTGTGAAGCGGAGTCTCGCTCTTGTTGCCCAGGCTGGAGTACAATGGTACGATCTGGGCTCACTCCAACATCTGCCTCCTGGGTTCAAGCGATTCTCCTGCCTCAGCCTCCCGAGTAGCTGGGATTACAGGCATGCGCCACCATGCCCGGGTAATTTTGTATTTTTAGTAGAGACAGGGTTTCTCCATGTTGGTCAGGCTGGTCTCAAACTCCCGACCTCAGGTGATCCACCCGCATTAGCCTTCCAAAGGGCTGGGATTACAGACACGCGTGAGCCACCGCGCCCGGTCCTTTTTTTTTTTTTTTTTCTTTTTATAGAATCTTGCTCTGTTGCTGAGGCTGGAGTATAGTGGCAGGATCTTGGCTCACTGCAACCTCTGACTCCTGGGTTCAAATGATTCTCCTCCCTCAGGCTCTCAAATAACTGGGACTACAGGCGTGTGCCACCACACCCAGCTAATTTTTGTATTTTTAGTAGAGATGGGTTTTCACGTGTTGGCCAGGCTGGTCTTAAATTCCTAGGCTCAAGTCATCATCCTGCCTTAGCCTCCAAAAAATACTGGAATTATAGGCATGAACAACTGCACCTGGCCAAAGGTGACATTTTAATGGGGACCTGAAGGATAAGCAGAGGTGACTTGCAAAAGAACAGAGAGAAGGGCATTCCAAAAACAACAACAACAAAACATAAATAAATAAATAGGCTGGGCACAGTGGCTCACGCCTGTAATCCCAACACTTTGGGAGGCCAAGGTGGGCAGATCACGAGGTCAAGAGATCAAGACCATCCTGACCAACATGGTAAAACGCCATCTCTACTAAAAATACAAAGATTAGCCAGGTGCAATAGCTCGCACCTGTAATCCCAGCACTTTGGGAGGCTGAGGCGGGTGGATCACAAGGTCAAGAGATCAAGACCATCCTGGCCAACATGGTGAAGCCCTGTCTGTACTAAAAATACAAAAGTTAGCCAGGTGTGGTGGCATGTGCCTGTAGTCCCAGCTACTTGGGAGGCTGAAGCAGGACAATTGCTCGAACCCAGGAGGTGGAGGTTGCAGTGAGCCGAGATCATGCCACTACACTCCAGCCTGGGCAACAGAGCGGGACTCCAACTCAAATAAATAAATAAAAATAAACAAATAAATAAACTGCATATATATAACACATTTGCCAGAGTGCCAAACATATAGTAAGTGCTATGTAAATGTTTGCTATTATTACATATCCTAATAGGAGGATTGTGAGCAGGAGTGATATGATTTCATTTGTGTTTTAAACATCCCTCTAGCTGTGGGGTGGAGAAAGGATTGCAGGGAGTAGAGAGGCAGGCCAGTGAGGAGGCTACGCCACCAGTCTAGGTGAGAGATTATGGTGCCTGCATGAGACTGGGGGCAGTAGAGGGCGTGATAGGTGAAAGGATTTAAATAATATTTAGTAGCAAGGCTAGAAAGAACATGGAGTGGAAATGGATGTGAGGGAGAGAGGATGGGATGGGAAATGGCTTTAAGGCTTTTGGCTGGGGCAGCTAAATGAAAGGTAATCCCAGTTCTTATAAGAAATGGTATTGGCCAGGCACGGTGGATCATGGCTGTAATTCCAGCACCTTGGGAAACCAAGGCAGGAGGATCGCTTGAGCCCAGGAGTTCAAGACCAGCCTGGACAACATAGTGAGACCCCACGCCTACAAAAAACTTAGTTAGCCAGGCATACTGGCATACACCTGCAGTCTTGGCTTCTTTTTTCTTTTCTTCTTTTCTTTCTTTCTTTCTCGTTCTTTCTTTCCTTTCATCTTTCTCTCTCTCTCTTTTCTTTCTCTTTCTCTCTCTCTCCTTCCTTCCTTCCTTTCTTTTTCCTTCTTTCTTTTCTCTCTCTCTGTCTCTCTGTCTCTCCCTCTTTCTTTTTTTCTGAGACGGAGTCTTGTTCTGTTGCCCAAGCTGGAGTCCGGTGGCGGGATGTCAGTTCACTGCAACCTCTGCCTCCTGGGTTGAAGCGATTCTCCTGCCTCAGCCTCTCCAGTAGCTGGGATTACAGGCACATGCCACTACACCTGGCTAATTTTTGTATTTTTAGTAGAGACAGGGTTTCACCATGTTGGCCAGGCTAGTCTCGAAATCCTAATCTCGTGATCTGCCCACCTCGGCCTCCCAAAGTGCTGGGGTTACAGGTGTGAGCCACCACATCCGGGCATGTCCTAGCTACTTTTGAGGTTGAGGTAGGAAGATCACTTGGGCCCAAGAATTTGAGGTTACAGTGAGCTATGACTGGGACACTGCACTCCAGCCTGGGTCACAGAGTGAGATCCCAATTCCAAAAAAAAGTATGGTTCCCAGCATGGTATTGGAAAGCAGGTCCCACCATTCATGCTACACTGCCTGGTTTGAATGCCAGTGCTGGCTCTCTGTGTGATCCTAGGCAAGTAACTTAACCTCTTTGCGTCAGTTTCTGCATGTATATAAGGTTAATAACTGTACCCATTTTGGCTGGACATGGTGGCTCATGCCTGTAATCCCAGCACTTTGGGAGGCCAAGGCAGGTGGATCACCTGAGGTCAGGAGTTCAAGACCAGCCTGACCAACATGGAGAAACCCCATCTTTACTAAAAATACAAAAAATTAGCTGGGCGTGGTGGTGCATGCCTGTAATCCCAGCTACTTGGGAGGCTGAGGCAGAAGAATTGCTTGAACCCGGGAGGCGGAGGTTGCGGTGAGCCAAGATCACACCATTGCACTCCAGCCTGGGCAACAAGAGCAAAACTCCATCTCAAAATAATAATAATTGTACCCATTTTGTGGGGTGGTTATGAGATTAGAGGCTCATGAAGCTTTAAAATCTGCCTGGCACAGGAAATGTTCTACTTTTAATTGCTTCTGCAGAGATGGGAGACCAGGGGGCCACGGTTGAGAAGGGAAGAATAGGTGATCCATTTTACAGTGTAAGCAGCCTTCTCTTTGCCCACTGGGTGTCCCCTCCTCCCCCAAGGCTGCTCTCTTACCTCAGCACCCCATTCCCCAGTCTCTACTCATGCCCATCCCCAGTGGATTCGATAGCTCCTCCCTCCAAGCCCCTTACCTTCTCTCCTCCAGTGCTGAGCCTTAATGGGGGCAGAAAGGGGTCATAAAGAACCCTCTTCAGCTCCACATCCACGGGGCTCTGCCGCTTCCCCACCGCACACAGACTCCAGGCTGCATTCACCAGGCCCCAGAAAGGAGGCCCTGGGGGTGGGGTCGGAGTAGGAGGACAAGGAGTCAGAAATAGAGACTGGATCCCAGGGCTGGCATCTGCTGAGTGGGCTGTGGTCTGGACTCCCAGATCCCAGGGGAGGAGGGGCTAGGGACCTGGACTCCTGGGTCTGAGGGAGGACTGGGCTCGGATCCAGAATCCTGGGTCCTAGAAGAATCTTGGAATAGTTTCCAAGTTTAGTAGAGATGGGTTTCGCTAAAATGGACAGGCTGGTCTTGAACTCTGGACCACAGGTAATCCACCCACCTCGGCCTCCTAAAGTGCTGGGATTACAGGCGTGAGCCACCGTGCCTAGCCGATCCAACCCATCAAGCCATCGTACATGGAACTACAACTCCCAGCAGGCCCCAGGGCCACCAGCCTACCCCTTTGCTGCCTACCTACCCCAGAGCCCCATGGGAGTTGTAGTTCTTTTTTTAATCGCTCTTGTCCCACAGCTGGATTATTATTAATGTGTTGGGGAGAGAAGCTGCAAGAGAGGGCTGGACAAGGTGGGGGACGGGGCCACCCAGCCTCCGGTTCCTAGCGGGAGCCAGGACCTTCCTCTCCCGGCAAACACACACATAATCTCCACCCCCACACTTTCCTTCCACTCACTCCCACTCACTACTTGAAATGCGCATGTATAATGTCCCATGGTGAGCCCCTGGGGTTCAGAGGCTGGCCCGACTCCTGAGGGACAGAGGAGGGGGCTGGGACTCCTGGTCCTGAGGGGAGGAGGGAGCTGGGAACCCAGGTTCCTGAGTCTGAAGAAGGAGGCGCCGGGAGGGCCGGACTCCTGGGTCCCCGCCTTGGCGGCACCTGGCACGAAGTTTCCCTGGAGATTATCCTTGTAGCTCCACCAGTCCTCGGGGTCAGGTGCTGGTCCGATGTGAGCTGGGAAGAGAGCAGCCTGAATCCCTCTCCTTGGCACCCCCACCTCCAACCTCCCTCGGGGACTCCTGCCGGGAACCCCAGGTCTTACCTGCTGCCCCCAGTGCAGCCCAGAGTACCAGCGCTCGAGGGGCGCTCAGACGAGCTGCAGCCCCCATCCCCAGGAGGCCTCCGAGGGACCCCTGCCCAACGCCCTGCCCCCCCCTCAGCTCCTCTGTCCCCTCCTTCTGGGACCCTGTCCCTCCAGGACTTCCAGCTTTCCTCTCCTCCCCACAGGGAGTCCCAGTTCCCCAAATGCCAGAGCAGCCAGGGACTGAGACCCCTCCCCTTCAAACCCACTCTTCTCTCCCGTCTCTCTGTGCCTTTCCTCTTTCCTCTCCTCTTTTCCCGGAACCCTCGAGTCTTTCTCTAGCTCCTGATCTTCCTACCCCTCTCAGCCTTCTGCTGCCCCCAGGGCTACCTCTTGGTTCCTAACCCACACCCCCTCTCCGTTCTCTTTTCATTAAGCTCTCCCAAGCCACCTAACTCCAGGTCTCCATCCAGCATCTCCTCCTCCTCCCTCTCTCCTTTCCAGCTCCTGCCTCTTCTCCCCTCTCTCCTTCTTCACCTCCTCCCGCCCTCTCTCTGTGTCGGCCTCCAGCTTCGTGCTCTCCCCACCTCCTCCTCTCCTGCCTCTTCTCCCAGTTTCAGTCTCTCTTCTCTCTCATCCCTTCCTCCCTCCTCCCCCTCCCTCTCTTCTCTCCCGTGGTGTTATTTAATTTTGTTGTTGGGTGTGGGGAGCAGGTGATCTCACAGCAGCAAACACTCCTCGGGTTGGCTGGGGGTGGGGGGTGCGAAAGGGGCAGGATGCGGAAGGAGGTAGGGGGCTTGTCCTCGGTTTCCAGCGGCTCTGGGGCCACGCGGGCGGGGGTGGCCGGGACACCTGGGGCCGCGAGCTGGCTGTTCCCATCCTCCGCAGGAAGGGGAAGGGGGGCGCTTAAGGTGGAGCTGGGAGAGGCTTCGGAAGTCTCCCTGCCAGGGGCCGCCGGCCTTGGCAGATGCGGGGTCCTCCTGCTCGCGGGGACCCAGGTTGGAGCCGCCCCAGCGCCCGCAGTCCCCCTTCCCCGCCCCAGGGCTCCACTGGGTCCTCTGCCTGGGGCTGCCTTAACGGGGCCAGGGGATCCCCCTGGGAGCCTGGAGTGCAGTGAGCGCTGCTCGCCGGGAGGGGGAGGCAGAGACCTGGTGAGGGAGAGAGAGGAAGGGAGGAGGAGCCGGGAGAGCCGAGGCGGAGAGCCGGAGGCGAGGACCCACAGCTGCGGAGGCTGGGGATGGGAGGGGAGCCTGAGATGGATACGGAGAGGAAGGGCGGAGGGACAGAGGGTTAGAGAGGCAAGAACAAACCGCCAGGCAGGAGGGAGGAGGAGGGAAAGGAGGAGGAGGAGGAGGGGGAGAAAGGAGGTGGAGGGGGGAGGGGAAGGGGAAGGAATGAATGAGAGAGATACAGATACAGGCAGAAAAGGAGACACAGAGACAAAGCGAGACAGACATGGAGACATAGAGACACACACTTAGAGACAGACAGACTCAGAGACTCAGAGACCAGGCAGCAGGTGGGGTGGGGAGAGACAGAAAGAGAGAGAAAGAACCATCCAAAGACAGAGAGAGACACCAAATTTTTGTATTTGGGAGGAAGAGATGGCAGTCATGCTATGTTGTTCAGGCTGGTCTCAAATTCCTGTCCTCAAAGGATCCTCCTACCTCGGCCCTCCCAAACCATTGAGATTACAGGCATGAACAACCACACCCAGCCTCAGAGCCACCACATATTATTGTTGTTATTATTTGTTATTTTTCACCCCGTCTAATGATAGTGAAACTGCTCAATGTCTTTTCTTTTCTTTTTTTTTTTTTGAGACGGAGTCTCGCTCTGTCGCCCAGGCTGGAGTGCAGTGGGGGCATCTCAGCTCACTGCAAGCTCCGCCTCCCAGGTTCATGCCATTCTCCTGCCTCAGCCTCCCGAGTAGCTGGGACTACAGGCGCCCGCCACCTCACCCAGCTAGTTTTTTGTATTTTTTAGTAGAGACGGGGTTTCACCGTGTTAGCCAGGATGGTCTCGATCTCCTGACCTTGTGATCCGCCCGTCTCAGCCTCCCAAAGTGCTGGGATTACAGGCTTGAGCCACCGCGCCCAGCCTTCTTTTCTTTTTTGAGACAGGTCTTGCAATATCACCCAGGCTGGAGAGCAGTGGTGCGATCACGGCTTGATCCAGCCTCAACCTCCTGGGCTTAAACACTCCTTCCACCTCAGACTCCCAAGTAGCTGGGACTACAGGCACGTGCCACCATGCCAGACTAATTTTTAAAAAGTATTTTTTGTAGAGATGTAGTCTTGCTATGATGCCCAGGCTGGTCTGGAACCTCTGGGCTCAAGGAATCCTCCTGCCTTGGCCTCACAAAGTGCTGGGATAACAGGTATGAGCCACCTTGCCCAGCCTGACACCAAACGTTAACGAGACAGAGAGACATAGAAAGAGACACACATACATCAGTACAGGTGGAGAGAGACACAAAGAGAGGGAGAGACATAGAAACAGACCGGGCGCGGTGGCTCACGCCTGTAATCCCAGCACTCTGGGAGGCTAAGGTGGGCTGATCACTTGAGGCTACGAGTTTGAGACCAGCCTGGCCAACACTGCCAAACGCCATCTCTACTAAATACATAAAAAATTAGCCGGGCACGGTGGCTCACGCCTGTAATCCCAGCACTTTGGGTGGTCGAGGAGGTCAGGAGTTCGAGACCAGCCTGACCAACATGGTGCAACCCAGTTTCTAATAAAAAATACAAAAATTAGCTGGGCATGGTGGCAGGTGCCTGTAATCCCAACTACTTAGGAGGCTGAGGCAGGAGAATCACTTGAACCCGAGAAGCAGAGGTTGTAGTGAGCTTAGCCAGGCGTGGTGGCACACATCTATAATCCCGGCTACTCAGGAGGCTGAGACAGGAGAATGGCTTGAAACAGGCAGGGAGGCTGCAGTGAGCTGAGATCCTGACTGTGCACTCCAGCCTGGGTGACAGAGTGAGACTCCATTTCAAAAAAAAAAGTAAACGAAAAAAGAAAGAAACACACAGAGCTAGAGACACAGACCTGGGAACAGGCACACACACATCTATAAATAGAGACACTCGTGCAGAGAAAGACATCAACAGAGAGGAACAGATGGACAGAGACAGAGAGACCCAGATAGAGGGAGAGAGGACCAGAAACAGAGCAAATGACATGATGGGAGAGACTAGAAAGGAATCAGAAAGACTGAGGCATTCAGAGAGAGCGAATTGGGATGGACGTTCAAAGACCTAGAGATGGAGAGAGACACCCAGAGAGAGTCAGGGGTGGAGAGAGACACAAAGAAAGAACACAAGAAGGAAAGGTACATACTAATAATTTGTTGCTGGCCGGGCTTGGTGGTTCTTGCCTGTAATCCCAGCACTTTGGGAGGCTGAGGAGGGAGGATCACTTGAGATCAGGAGTTTGAGACCAGCCTGGGCAACATAGTAAGACCTTGTCTCTATTTTTTATGAAAAAGAAAAAAATAGTTGGGGAATGGCAGCTCACGCCTGTAATTCCAGCACTTTGGGAGGCCGAGGAAGGCAGGTCACTTGAGATCAGGAGTTCTAGACCAGCCTGGCCAACGTGGTGAAACCCCGTCTTATCAAAACTACAAAAATTAGGCCGGGCACAGTGGTTCATGCCTGTAATCTCAGCACTTTGGGAGACCGAGGCGGGCGGATCACGAGGTCGGGATTTTGAGACCAGCCTCATCAACATGGTGAAACGCGTCTCTACTAAAAATATAAAAATTAGCTGGGCGTGGTGGCGCGCGCCTGTAATCCTGGCTACTCGGAAGGCTGAGGTAGGAGAATCTCTTGAACCCGGGAGGCAGATGTTGCAGTGAGCCGAGATTGCGCCACTGCACTCCAGCCTGGGCGACAGAGCGAGACTGTCTCAAAAAAAAAAAAAAAACAAAACACTAAATTAGCCGGGTGTGGTGGCGCGTGCCTGTAGTCCCAGCTGCTCGGGAGGATGAGGCACGAGAATCACTTGAACTCAGGAAGTGGAAGTTACAGTGAGCTGAGATCGCAACACTGCCCTCCAGCCTGGGCGAAAGTGTGAGACTGTCTCAAAAACAACAAAACAAAAATCTGTTGCTATGTGAAAAATTACCCTAAAACTCAGTGGTTCAAAACAACATTTATTGTATTCACAGTTCCTGAGGGCCAGGCATGTGGGAATGGCTTCACTGGGCAGCTCTGGGTCCCTCAGTGAAGCTGTTGGACAGGGCTGCAGTCACCTGGAGTCTTTTATGACCTAGTCTCCCAAAGTCACACACCTTTTATTCCACGCATCAGAAATGAGTCATTAGATCTAGCCTACACTGAAAAGGAAATACGTTAGGATCCTCTGCTCTTGGGCTGGGTGTGGTGGCTCACGCCTGTAATCCCAGCACTTTGGGAGGCCGAGGCAGGGCAGATCACTTGAGGTCAGGAGTTCAAAAGCAGCCTGGCCAACATGGTGAAACCTCGTCTCTATTAAAAATACAAAAATTAGCCAGGTGTGGAGGCGTGCGCCTGTAATCCCAGCTACTCAGGAAGCTGAGGCAGGAGAATCGCTTGAACCTGGGAGGGAGAGGTTGCAGTGAGCTGAGATCGAGCCATTGCACTCCAGCCTGGGCGACAGAACAAAACCCTGTCTCGAAAAGAAAAAAAATCCTCTGCTCTTGAAAGGAAAAGTATCAGAGAATTTGGGGACTAATTTTCAAACCACCATAGGTGGGGAGAGGGAGAGAGACACAGAGTTGTGGAGAGAAATAGACCCTTAAAGACTTGGGAGGGGCCGGGTGCAGCGGCTTATATCTATAATTCCAGTGCTTTGGGAGGCTGAGGCAGGAGGATCACTTGAGCCCAGGAGTTTGAGACCAGCCTGGACAACACAATGAGACCCCATCTCTGCAAAAAAAACAAATAAATAGGCCGGGCGCGGTGGCTCAAGCCTGTAATCCCAGCACTTTGGGAGGCCGAGATGGGCGGATCACGAGGTCAGGAGATCGAGACCATCCTGGCTAACACGGTGAAACCCCGTCTCTACTAAAAAAAAAATACAAAAAACTAGCTGGGCGAGGTGGCGGGCACCTGTAGTCCCAGCTACTCGGGAGGCTGAGGCAGGAGAATGGCGTGAACCCAGGAGACGGAGCTTGCAGTGAGCTGAGATCCAGCCACTGCACTCCAGCCCGGGCGACAGAGCGAGGCTCCGTCTCAAAAAAATAAATAAAATAAATAAATAAATAAATAAATAAATAATTTTTTTTTTTTTTGGAGCTAGAGTCTCGCACCATTATCCAGACTGGAGTGCAGTGGTGCGGTCTCAGCTCACTGCAACCTCTGCCTCCCGGGTTCAAGCGATTCTCCTGCCTCAGCCTCCCAAGTAGCTGGGATTACAGGAGCCCACCACCAAGCCTGGCTAACTTTTCGTATTTTTAGCAGAGACAGGGTTTCACTATGTTGGCCAGTCTGGTCTCAAACTCCTGACCTCATGATCCTTCCACCTCGGTCTGCCAAAATGTTGGGATTACAGGTGTGAGCCACCGTGCCCAGCCTCTGCAAAAAATTTTAAAAACCTAGTCAGGCATGGCAATGCATACTTGTAGTCCCAGCTACTTGAGAGGCTGAGGTGAAAGGATGACTTGAGCTCAGGAGGTCGAGGCTGCAGTGAGCCAAGATCACAGCATTGTACTCCAGCCTGGGCAACAGAGCAAGACACTATCTCCAAAAAAAAAAAAAAAAAAAGTTAAGGATCTTGAGATGCAATCACCCTGCATTATCTGGGTAGACCCTAAATCCAATGACAAGTGTCCTTTTTTTTTTTTTGAGACGGAGTCTTGCTCTGTCGCCCAGGCTGGAGTGCAGTGGCCGGATCTCAGCTCACTGCAAGCTCCGCCTCCCGGGTTCCCGCCATTCTCCTGCCTCAGCCTCCCGAGTAGCTGGGACTACAGGCGCCTGCCACCTCGCCCAGCTAGTTTTTTTGTATTTTTTTAGTAGAGACGGGGTTTCACCGTGTTAGCCAGGATGGTCTCGATCTCCTGACCTCGTGATCCGCCCGTCTCGGCCTCCCAAAGTGCTGGGATTATAGGCTTGAGCCACCGCACCCGGCCGACAAGTGTCCTTATAAGATTAAAGAAGCCATAGTGAGATTGGGAGAAGGCCATGTGAAGACGGAGGCAGAGGCTGGAATGAGGCAACTACAAGCCAAGGAATGCCAGGAGCCACCAGGAGCTGGAAGAGGCATGAAACATTCTCCCCTGGAGTCTGCGGAGGGAGTATGGCTTTGCTAACACCTTCATTTTGGACTTCCGACCTCTAGAGCTGTGAGACAATGAATTTCTGTTGTGATAACCCACCATGTTTGTGGTAATTTTTAGTGACAGCCAACCTGTCACTAAAATAAGACCTGGAATCTGGCTGGGCATGGCAGCACACACCTGCAATCCCAGCACTTTGGGAGGCCGAGGCAGGCGGACTGCTTGGGCTCAGGAGTTTGAGACCAGCCTGGGCAACATGGTGAAACTCCATCTCTATTTTTATTTAGTAATATTTAAAAAGAAAGAAAGAGAGATATGGAACCCGACAGAGGCAGAGGCAATGAAGGAACTAGAGCTATACAGAAAGTGAAAGGCTGACTGATACCGCAGGAAGAGCAGAGTCTACCTAAAATGTAGGGCTTTCCTCCTCCAGGAAGCCCTCCTTGACCCCCCAGGCTGGGTCAGTGCTTGCTGTGAATATTTACAATGCCCTGTGCTACCTCCATGAGAGCATACATCTCATTAGAAAGGGACTGTGTCCCCATGCGTTCCACCAGAGGGCCCAAGCCTGGCCCATCTCTGAGTCCCCAGCCTCACTGCACACACAGCCTGGTGTACAGGGGTCCTCAGGAGAGAATCAGGCATTACTGAATGAAACCATGCTCATGATGTCTTTCCCTGGAGAGTCTGCCAGTTTCCATGTGCCTGGGTGACACTTGGATTTCCTGCAGTGCCCATGGAGGGCCTTGATCCTCCAGGACATCTTCCCTAAACGCCAAGGCATGTCCAGGTGCTGCTTCTAGGCTCCCACAGTGCCCTGCGCTGCCTCCATTGTTGAATATCGTACCAAATCTCATTGTACCCAGGTCTCTCTCCTACCCCACCCTCCCAGACTAGGCAAGTCCTTAGTTTGACTCAGGTCAGGGTGTCAGAATTTTCCAGGGAAACCACAGGAGAATATGTTGAATGAATTAATAAGTGAGTGAATGAAATAAAAACATAGGGACTGTGGCCCCCGGGCACGGTGGCTCATGCTTGTAATCCCAGCACTGCAACCTCCACCTCCTGGGTTCAAGCCGATTCTCCTGCCTCAGCCTCCCGAGCAGCTGGGATTACAGACATGCGCCACTACGCCCGGCTGATTTTGTATTTTTAGTAGAGACAGGATTTCTCCATGTTGGTCAGGCTGGTCTTGAACTCCCAACCTCAGGTGATCCGCCAGCCTCGGCCTCCCAAGGTGCTAGGATTACAGGTGTTAGCCACCGTGCCAGGCTAACACACTAGTCATTTTTAATTTTTTTGTAGCGATAGAGGTCTCGCTATGCTGACTGGACTGGTCTTGAACTCCTGGCCTCAAACAATCCTCCCACCTTGGTCTCCCAAAGTGCTGGGATTACAGGTGAGAGCCACCATGCCCGGCCCCTGAGTGGTTGTGTTATATTCAGAGTGGCCCCTGCCTCTCCCACGGCTCCCCTGTACCTCTGGACAGAGTCTCCCTCCTCAGCCTTTCTTGTCATGACCAGATTCTTCTAATGTCCTTGAAGATTAAACTCAGAGAAGTTTTCTTACCTGCAGGCTGGGTTTGGGGTACTCTCTGGGCTCTCCCAGTGAGCTGAGCCACCTCAGTGATGATGATGATTGCCCGTGTCACTCTGTTTTAACACGGTTTGTCTCTCACAAAAAGCTGATTCTGCCCCTACCCTGCTCAAGGACCTCCCATGGCTCCCCAGTGCCCTGGAGGAAAAAAAGCCCAGGTCCTCAGCCTGGCCTGAGAGACCCCATATACCCTGACCACCCCCAGTACCCAGCCTCATCTCTTCTCTCACCACACAGACCTCCTGCCCTGGGATCTTTGCCAAACTGTTTCCTCTAACCGGGCTCCCTTTCTCCCTTCTCTGCTGGGCAAATTCCTACTCAGACTTCTATATACTTCAGGAGTCCCCTCCGAGAAGCCATCAGGCAATGCCATGAGGTGGGTGGGGGCCTTCTCGGAGCTCTGGAAGCCACCTGTGCTGCCTCCATTATAGCGCAAAAACAGACTGGGCTCGGTGCCCAGGACGGGAGGGAACGACCAGGCCGGAGGTGGGTCCCAGATGTGGATTTCACGCCTATTCGTCTCGGGCGCTGGGAACAAAGTTTGGGTCATGAGGAACATATGGGGCCTGCTCTGCACCATGCTTTCATCTCCCATCTCCCCAGCCCCTGAGTGGGAGGCGGCGGCACCAGGCTTCTACAGGCCTGGGTAGTTCCCACAGCCCCTCTTGGCCTCCTCACCCCTCTCTCCCTGCCTGCAACTCCCACTGCCCCTGGGAGCCTAGAAAAATCCTCCCTAATCTCGCCTTCTGGGTTCCAGTCTCCTGGAGGAGATGTGGACTCTGGGTGTTTAAATTTCACATATATATATATATTTTTTTAGACAGAGTCTTGTCTGTTGCCAGGCTGGAGTGCAGTGGCGCAATCTTGGCTCACTGCAACCTCCACCTCCTGGGTTCAAGTGATTCTCCTGCCTCAGCCTCTAGAGTAGCTGGGACTATAGCTGTGCACTACCATGCTTAGCTAATTTTTCTTTTTTTTCTTTTTTTGAGAAGAAGTCTCGCTCTGTCACCCAGGCTGGAGTGCAGTGGTGTGATCTCGGCTCACTGCAACCCCCCTCCCGGGTTCAAGCAATTCTCCTGCCTCAGCCTCCTGAGGAGCTGGGACTATAAGCGCACGCCACCACACCCAGCTACTTTTTGTATTTTTAATAGAGATGGGGTTTCACCATGTTGGTGAGGCTGGTCTCGAACTCCTGACCTCAGGTGATCTGCCCACCTTGCCCCCACCAAAGTGCTGGGGTTACAGGCATGAACCACCATGCCCAGCCTAATTTTTCTGTTTTCAGTAGAGACGGGGTTTCACCATGTTGGCCAGGATGGTCTCGAACTCCTGACCTCAAGTGATCCACCAGCCTTAGCCTCCCAAAGTGCAGGGATTACAGGCATGAAAGACCGCACCCGGTCTAAATAATATTAATAACAAACTCAAGGCCCTGAGCAGTGACTCACGCCTGGTGATGGGATTACCCAGCACTTTGGGAGGCTGAGGTGGGAGGACTGCTTGAGCCCAGGAGTTCAAAGCCAGCCTGGGCAACAGCAAAACCCTGCCTCTATTTTTAAAAAAAGCGAAAACAAAACAAACCTAGCCTGGTGGCATGCGCCTGTAGTCCTAGCTACTTGGGAGGCTGAGGCAGGAAGATCCCTTGAGCCTGGGAGGTCGAGGTTGCATTGAGCTGTGATTCTGTAATTGCACTCCTGCCTGGAAGACAGAATAAGACCCTGTCTCAAAATAAATAAATGAATAATAAACTCACACAGCTCTCGGTCTGCGCTAGGCACTGTTCTAAACCTGTTGTATATATTAACTAATTTAATTCTCACAACATACCCTGGAGATTATTTTCTATTATGATTATCATGTCATATTATAGATGAGAAAACTGAGAGACATGGCTCAGCAGTGCTGGGATTTGTGTGGTTTTTGTTTGTTTGTTTGTTTGTTTTGAGACGGAGTCTTGCTCCGTTGCCCAGGCTGGAGTACAGTGGCATGATCTCGGCTCACTGCAACCTCCACCTCCCCGATTCAAGCAATTCTCCTGCCTCAGCCTCCCGACCAGCTGGGATTACAGATGTGTAACCAATGGGCCTGGCTAATTTGGGGGGATTTTTTCGTTTTTGTTTTGTTTTGCTTTTTTCTATTTGTTTTGTTTTTTTGTTTTTTTCTGTCTGACAGAGGTTGCAGTGAGCCAAGATCATGCCACTATACTCCAGCCTAGGCGACAGAGCAAGAATGTCTCAAAACAAAACCAAAAACAGGACCTTGAGGTGGGGAGATATTATTCTGGATTATCTGGGTGGCCCCATCTCCAAGATGGGGCTTAGTTCATCATCCAAGAACTAACAGGGTCTGACTCTGCTTAGCTTCTGAGATCAGACAAGATCGGGTGCATTCAGCATGGTATGGCGGTAGACTGGGTGCCCTTTGTCTAATTACAGGAGTCCTTAAAAGCAGAATACCTTTCCCAGCCATGGTCAGAAAGAGATGTGAGGATAGAAGAGGCAGGAAAACTTTGAAGTGTGAAAGGGACTCAACTTGTCATGGTTGGCTGTGAAGATGGAAAAAGGGGTCATGAATCAGGGAATGTGGGTGGCCTCTAGAAACTGGGAATAGAAAGGAAACAGATTCTCTCTTAGAGGCTCCAGATGGAATGCAGCGTCGTTAGCACCTTGATTTCAGCCCAGTAAAACCCATGTGGGGCTTTTGATCTATAGAGCTGTAAGATGATAAATTTGTGTTGTTTCAGCTGCTGAGTTTATGGTAATTTGTTATGGCAGTAACAGGAAAGGAATTTGACAGTTCTTCTCTGTTACTGGGCACGGGGAGGGAATTCTACGTCCCCACCTTCATACAATTGAGTGGGACCACATGAGTAATCCCAATGAATGAGCTGTGATTGGAAGGGCTGGGCCAAAGCTGTTTTGCTTGCATGAGACCATTCAATGCTTTTCCTCTTGCCTTGCCTCAGTGATCAAGGATGCCCTGGGTTACGGCTGGTGCTACAAGATGGTGAACATCTCTCAGCCTGGGTCCTTGACTGTGTGGAAAACCAGCCTTTGCCAACTTGCATGGAACATGTATATGAGCAAGAAAGAAACTTTGTGTTTTTTCTTTTTCTTTTTTTTTTTTTGAGACAGGGTCTTGCTCCAGGCTGGAGTATCGTGGCCCAATCATAGTTCACTGTAGACTGGACCTCCTGGACTCAAACAATCCTCCTGCCTCAGCCTCCCAAGTATGAGGACTACAGGCAGGCACACACCACGATGCCCGGCTAATTTTTGCATTTCTTGTAGAGATGGAGTATCACCACGTTGCCCACGCTGGTCTAGACCTGGGCTCAAGTGATCGCCAGCCTTGGCCTCCTAAAATGCTGAGATTATAGGCGTGAGCCACCACACCCAGCCAGAACTAAATAAACTCTGTAGAGCCAACAGAGCTAGCCTAACCTGCCTAATGGAAGGTCTCATTGAAGTAGGGAAACTGGCTTGCCATTACATGAAATGTGTGTTCCAGGATGAGAGAACAGCAAGTGCAAAGGCCCCGGGGCAGAGTGTGCTGTTTTTTGTTTTTTTTTTTTTAAGACTGAGTCTTGCTCTGTCACCCAGACTGGAGTGCAGTGGCACAATCTTGGCTCACTGCAAGCCCCACCTCCTGGGTTCACACCATTCTCCTGCCTCAGCCTCTAGTAGCTGGGACTACAGGCGTCCGCCACCACGCCCGGCTAATTTTTTGTATTTTTAGTAGAGACGGGGTTTCACCGTGTTAGCCAGGATGGTCTCAATCTCCTGACCTCATGATCTGCCCGCCTCGGCCTCCCAAGTGCTGGGATTACAGGCTTGAGCCACCGCGCTCGGCAAGTGTGCTTGGTTTTTAAAGGAACAGGAAGAAGACCAGTGTGGCTGCAGTGGTGTGAATGAGGAAGACTTACAAGAGGTGAGATCGGTCATGTGGTGGAGGTAGATCATGCAGGGCTTTGTAGAGAAGGGCAGGGACTTTGGGTTTTATTTTGAGAGTGATGGGAAACCATTCAAGAGTTTATTTTATTTTATTTTTTTCTGCATTAAAAATGCAGAAGAAAAAAAAAGTTTATTTTTAGCAATGGGGTCTCACTCTGTTGCCCAGGCTGGAGTGCAGTACCACGATCATAGCTCACTGCAGCCTCCAACTCCTGGACTCAAACAATCCTCTGCCTCAGCCTCCCAAGTAGCTGGGACTACAGGTGTGCACCACCATGCCCAGCTATCTATTTTTTTTTTTTAAGAGATGGGGTTTTGCTATGTTGCCAAGTTTCCTGGTCTTGAACTCCTGGTTTCAAGTGATTCCCATCTCAGCCTCCCAAAGTGCTGGGGTTACAGGCATGAACCACCATGTCTGTCCTGATATGTTTTAAAGTGATCATCCTGGCTTCCATGTGAAGAAGACTTTTAGGGGGTAGTGGTGAGATCAGTGTGGGCATTATTGTAGTAATCCGGACGAGCAGTGATGGTGGCTTGGACAAAGGTAGTAGCAATAGAGATGGTAAAAATAGTTGAATTATGGGAGATATTTTGTAGATGTGGACAGGATTTGCTCATGGATTGGATATGAAGGTGGAGTGTGGGGGCAGTGAATGCCTAACTGAATTGGCTTCAAAAGAGGATGAAAATAACAAAGATAAGGAATTTAGTTTTTCTGAAACAGAGGACCCTTCTTAGAAAATCCCTTGGCCAGGCATGGTGGCTCACGCCTATAATCCCAGCAATTTGGGAGACTGAGGTGGGTGGATCACCTGAGGTCAGGAATTCGAGACCATCCTGGCCAACATGGCAAAACCCCATCTCTACTCAAAATACAAAAATTAACCGAGTATGGTGATGCGTGCTGTGATCCCAGTTACTCAGGAGACTGTGAGTCAGGAGAATCGCTTGAACCCAGGAGGCAGAGGTTGCAGTGAGCCAAGATCGCTCCACTGCACTCCAGCCTAGGTGACACAGTGGGACTCCATCTCAGAAAAAAGAAAAGAAAAGAAAAGAAAAGAAGAAAATCCCCTTAAGACTGGTCGCGGTTGCTCACACCTGTAATCCCAACACTTTGGGAGGCTGAGGCAGGACGATTGCTTGAGCTCAGGGGGTTGAGACCAGCCTGGGTATCATAGCGAGACCCCATGTCTACAAAAAAAAGAAAATCTCTTAAAATACTCCTGCTTCAGAGATGCCCCCACCCTGAGTTCATCTGGAGGCTAAGGGGAGGTTCCCCCAGATTATGTAACGTTTTATGGGTGGCATGGGTGTCAAATAGTCTCCCTGGAGGCAATTTCTTGCCTTTTTCCATCTAACCAAGAGCAAATCCAGAACGTTTGCTGGAAGGTACCTTTCTTCCTGCCTAGTATCCTGTGACATCATGGCATATCCTGACTCCCCATTGGCTGAGAGCCCCACCTTTCTCTCAGGGAAGGAAATTATTAGGCAACACAAATCTGACTAGCACACAGTTACATCATAGGAGTGTGCTTTTTGTATTGGCCACTTTGTTCCAGGTCCAAATGGACCTTAGGCCAGAACGGTGACTCACGCCTATAAACCCAGTACTTTGGCAGGCCAATGTGGAAGGATCACTCGAGCCCAGGAGTTCGAAACCAGCCTGGGCAACATAGCAAGACCTCGTCTCTACCAACAACGACAAAATTAGCCAGGCATGGTGGCCTGTGCCTGTGGTCCTGGCTACTTGGGAGGCTGAAGTGGGAGGACTGCTTGAGCCTAGTAGGTCAAGGCTGCAGTGAATTACCATAGAGCCACTGCACTCCAGCCTGGGCAACAGAGTGAGACCCAGTCTCAAAAAACTAAATAATTAAAATAAAATAAAATAAAAATTTTTGACTGGGCACAGTGGCTTATGCCTGTAATCCCAGCACTTTGGGAGGCCTAGGTGGGCAGATCACCACGAGGTCAGGAGTTCAAGACCAGCCTGGGCAATGTAGTGAAACCCCATCTCTACTAAAAATACAAAATTAGCCAGGTGTGGTGGCGTGCACCTGTAGTCCCAGCTATTTGGGAGGCTGAGGCAGGAGAATTGCTTGAACTAGGGAGGTGGAGGTTGCAGTGAGCTGAGATCATGCCATTGCACTCCAGCCTGGGTAACAAGGGCAAAACTCCATCTCAAAAAAATAAATAAGTAAATATAACTATAAATAAAATACATTTTTTTAAAAAGAGAAAGAAACAAACAAATGGACCTTAATCACATCTCTTCCTCTAAGACTCTCTGAGTACCCCCTCAGTGACTCTCCTGAAAAGATCACCCAAATTTGAGATTATGTTGTTTGCTGTGGGTGCAGGGGCAGAGGTCAGGGTGGCAAGGAAGGTCCCAGGCCGTGGTAACCTTCCATTCCGTGGTACTTACCGCTTCCTGCCTTTTGAGCCACTCCCCTCTGGCCTGGAGGTAGCCAGTTGTTGGGTGGGAGTACAATTCCCCTTAGCACCAAGTTATGTCATACCACTCTGTGGCTTCCGATTGGCTATTCTCTCAAAAATGAGTCACTCAAAGTCTCTTAATTCCTTTCTCAGAGCGTATCCTGAGGCCAATCAGAAACCAAAAATTTCTACATCTGGAATTTTCTAGAAATCTGCAACTGCTGTCCTTCCCTTTGTGAGATTTCCCACCTTTTCCAACCAAGCCCCGCCCATTGGCCTTTGGCCTATCATCAGTCAACACCAATCTGACTAGCACCCAATGACGTCATAAGAGCTCTCTCATTGGATTGGCCACTTTGTCAGGGTGCTGTGGTGCTGTGGTCCTACCTTCAGCTTCGCGTACTGAGTCAACGCCTTGTTCGCTTCCCTCCAGGGACGGTGCCAGCATCGATCAGGGGTCTGTAGACAAAAATTCCCCAAGATTTGAGACTTTATTAGGGGAAATAGATCACTGGCGGGGAATAAGCCACAAGCCAAAGGAGGAACAGTGGGAACCCAGTAGTCCTCTTTGCCGCCTTTTGCTAAAAGTTCCGCAGGCCTGCGTGGCGTGGGCGCATGCATAGTGACGTCGGGGCTCTGCGACGTCTCATTGGCTCTCTACGGCGCACCGTCAAGGTTTAAGGCTCAGCTCCCGGTTGCTCCAAAATTTCTTTGTTGGCGTTCGAGGCAGCCTCAGCCTACATCTAATGCTCCGGCCTGGGGCTGGATGTGGGTGCCCGAACGCCGCGGCAGCCCCCGGCGCGTTCCTCCTGCTGTAGCCGCCTCAGGGGCCGGGCCCAGCGCGGCCTCCATGGCAGCGCGAGGCCGTGGCGGTCTAGGATGAGGCGCGTGGGGTCGGGGCCGCCAACCACGCTGCCCAGCAGCAGGTAGTCGGTGCCTGGCTGTAGGCGCAGGCAGCCGCAGGCCAGGTCGGCGCGGGGCACCCAGGCGTCCTGGTCGCCGCGTCGCACGAGCTGCGCCCGCTGCTTGTAGACGGCCTGCACGCGCACGGCCAGCCGCCGCCATGCCGGGCCCGCCTCCTCAGACGCTAGCACCTGCGCCCGAAGAACTGTGGGGAGGGGAGATGTCAGCCCAGGTCATGGGGAGCTTCCAGGGTACCTCTGGGTCCCGTGGGGTCAGTCACAGTGGGCAGGAGCCCGAGATCGGTGGGTGAGCTTCTGGTATCGCAGTGGGGAGAGAAACCTTGAACTTTTGAGAGTTTGACCCTAAATCGTCAGGGGTGGGGCCCGCTGGAGGAAACACCTTTGAGACAAGGAGTTAAACTACAGTAGGTGATGCTGGGGACAGGGCAGAAGGCGCAGGTCCAGGGTCTCTAATACAGTGGGTCAGAAGGTATCAATGGTGGAATTCTTGGGAAGGAGGGGTCACATTGCCGGGGGAGGGACTCTGGGATAAATTTGGAGGACCAGAAAGAAGAGATTGGTCCTTGGAATGTGAGGGCTGAGGTCATACTGATAGTGATTCAGAAAAACATAATTTTTTTTTTTTTGAGACGAAATCTTACTGTATCGCCCAGTCTGGAGTGCAGTTGTGTGATCTCAACTAACTGCAGCCTCCAGCTCCTGAGTTGAAGTGATTCTTGTGCCTCAGCTTCCTGCGTAGCTGGGTTTACAGGATCCTGGCACCGCGCCCAGCTAATTTTTGTATTTTTAGTGGAGACGGAGTTTCACCATATTGGCCAGGCTGGTCTCGAACTTCTGACCTCAAGTGATCTGCCCACCTCGGCCCCCATAAAGTGCTGGGATTATTGGCGTGAACCACCGTGCCCGGCCAGAGAAATGTGCTTTCTGAGAGGCTGGGTGGGACTCTGACTAGCCAGCTGGGTCTGCAGGGCAGGAGATCCCTGTGGAAGGTGGGGAAACCTTTGAAGGCCTAGAACACTAGTGACCAGATGAGGATCCTGAGGGAGAAGAAGTCTGCAGTCCTATACATTGAGAGAAGTAGCTGGCGTTGGTCTAGATTTGTTGGCTGGGCCGAACTCCCGAGTGTCTTAAGAGAGCTGAATAGTCTGAGGTCATAGACCCCAGGGTCATGGAGCGGGTGCCGACTGGGGATTAGGGAACTGTGGGATAAGTCTTTATGGGGATTGGAACTAAGGTTCAAATATCTGGGACCATGAAGGGAAGCAGAAAGGGTCTCTGAGATAGGGTAGACAGGGCAAGAGCTCATTCTACTCAACTAGTTCCCCTATCTCTTCCATCCCTCAGAGATGTCAGGCTGAAGGGGATGATGAAACTCTGCAAGCCCAAGAACATGGTGAAAGAGGAGACACAGGGCCGGGCACAGTGGCTCAAGCCTGTAATCCCAGCACTTTGGGAGGCCAAGACGGGCGGATCACGAGGTCAGGAGATCGAGACCATCCTGGCTAACATGGTGAAACCCCGTCTCTACTAAAAATACAAAAAACTAGCCGGGCAACATGGCGGGCGCCTGTAGTCCCAGCTACTCGGGAGGCTGAGGCAGGAGAATGGCGTAAGCCCGGGAGGCGGAGCTTGCAGTGAGCTGAGATCCGGCCACTGCACTCCAGCCTGGGCGACACAGCGAGACTCTGTCTCAAAAAAAAAAAAGAAAAAAGAAAGAGGAAACACAGGAAGGTAGTGAATGCCCACTCCCTCTCCCCATTTGTCTTCTGCCCCATCAATTTCTAGATCAGGAAGGGGCCCTTTGGAATCCAACGCTCCTTGCCATTTAAGATGAGAAAGTGGAAGGCCAGAAAGGGGGTGGCTTACAAGCAGTCATCAGAACCAGCTGTGTAGCCTTCAGCTGTCTTGCTTCCCCAGTACTCACCATAGTCCTGCTGGCAGTACCTCCGAAGGCTCATATATACCCTGGTGTCCGACATATTGCAGTAGTTTTGACACTGAGGATCTGGGGAGGGTCAGGCTGTTTGCAGTGGGCTCCTGGGGCCTAGATCACAGCCTTCTGCCCTGCCTATCCCTGCATTCCATCTTGATGGCCAGCTGGGGCACCCAGACTTTTGGGACTGGGCTCAATGGGTGACCCATGTATCCCCATCTGGGGACCCAGTCAGCCCATCCCCAGTCCCACTTGCCACTCAGGGACCTCCATGCCACACTGTCTTACCAGAGCTGTAAGCACCAGGAGTAGTGGCAAGGGTGGTTGTTGCTTCTGGAATTCCTGTGAGACCAAAGGAGAAATTAACCTCTTAGTCATTTCCCCCAGGATCCCCCCGCCCCTGCCCCTGGAATCCAGGCACTGAAACTCTTTAAGTGTTTATTCCTTTAGGACTCAAGAGTGTAAGCATCCCTTGCCTTCCTCTCCTGGGACGCAGGCGTCCAGGCCCCAAGCCTCCTTTTCCTCTAGAGTCCAAAATTTCAGTCCCTGCTTATCCGAGGGCCCGGAGTCCAGCCTCCAGCCTTGGGCTCTCAATTCCCAAGGCCCTAGCCCTCACTGCACCTGCTCACTGGAGACCTGGGATGTCTCCTTCCCGCTCTACTCAGGCTTGTGGCCTGGTCCCTCAAGACTCACGCTGGCAGGGCATCCTGGGGGAGCGGCTCTGCTGGTAGCCAGGGCCACAGCGGTTGCAGGTCAGGCCTGTGACCCCTAACTTGCAGGTGCACTGCCCACTGGTCTGGTTGCAGGTTCCTCCTGTTGCCCCGATAGGGTGGCACTGGCAGGCTACATGAGCAGAGGAGCTGGGGGCATGGGGGTATCGGGGCCCCAGATGCCCCTCCTAATTCCACAGTGTCTCCTCCCTCAGCCTGGGGAGTCCAGGCCCAGTCCCTCTTTCCTCAACCCCAGGAGTCCAGGTCCCCAGCCCCTCCTCCCTCAGACTCAGGAGTCCAGGCCCCCAGCCCCTCCTCCCTCAGGCCCAGAGTCCAGGCCCCCAGCCCCTCCTTCCTCAGACCCAGGAGTCCAGGCCCCAGCCCCTGCTCTCTGAGACCCAGGAGTCCAGGCCCCCAGCCCCTGCTCTCTGAGACCCAGGAGTCCAGGCCCCCAGCCCCTGCTCTCTCAGACCCAGCAGTCCAGGCCCAGCCCCTCCTCCCTCAGTCTCAGCCCCTAGCCCCTCCTCCCTCAGCCCCAGGAGTCTAGCCCCGCCTCTGTTCCCCCCACGTCTGTCTACAGGCCACACTCACCCCTGCAGGCCCTGCGGCTGGACATAGGCTGGCTAGGGTCCCTCCAGAACCCTGGTTGGCAGTAGTGGCAGTGCCGCCCGGCTGTGTGGTGGCGGCACCGCTCACAAACACCCCCACTCCGGCCGCCCGACAGCCTGAACAGCTCAGAGTTGAACCGGCAGCGTCGGGCGTGCTGGTTACAGGAGCAGGCTAGGAGCAAGATGGGGTGGGGGCGCATCAGGGCCAGGTATGCTGCTCCCCAGTCCCCACCTTTCTTCCCATGGCCCTGCCCTCATGAAAGGAAGCAGTGAGTGTCCAAGGTAGAAGAGAATGCCTGGGTCTCTCTAGCTAAGCCTGGTTCCCAGGACATCTCCATTCTCATCTTTTTATTTCTTTATTTATTTTGTTTATTTTTTTGAGATGGAGTCTCGCTCTGTCACCCAGGCTGGAGTGCAGTGGCGCGACCTCGGCTCACTTCAACGTCCACCTCCCAGGTTCAAGTGATTCTCCTGCCTCAGCCTCCCAAGTAGCTGGAACTACAGGTGCATGCCACCACACCTGGCTAATTTTGTGTGTGTGTGTGTGTGTGTTTTTAGTAGAGACGGGGTTTCACCATGTTAGCCAGGATGATCTCGATCTCCTGACCTCATGATCCACCTGCTTCGGCCTCCCAGAGTTCTGGGATTACAGGCATGAGCCACTGTGCCTGGCCTCTCATCTTTTAAATGGGTAGGCCGGGTGCAGTGGCTCATGCCTGTAATCCCAGCACTTTGGGAGGCCAAGGTGGGTGGATCACCTGAGGTCAGGAGTTCGAGACCCACATGGCCAACATGGCAGAAACCCATCTCTACTAAAAATATAAAAATTAGCTGGCTGTGGTGGCTTGTGTCTGTAGTCCCAGCTACTCGGGAGGCTGAGGCAGGAGAATCTCCTGAACCTGGGAGGTGGAGGTTGCAGTGAGCCAAGATCGCGCCACTGCCCTCCAGCCTGGCGACAGAGCAAGACTCCATCTCAAAAAAACAAACAAAAAACAAAAAGAGTGGGCTATGGCCTGTGGAATCAGACCCTATTAGCTTTGTCTGTCTCTCTGACTATATTCCCTGAGCAAGTGATTTCTCCCTTCTGTAATTCGATTGGCTGTGAAATGGCATTTATAATGTGTACTTCATGAGGCTTAAATGAAATGAAGTGGATAGAAAGTGCTTAGGCCAGGCCTGGCGGAGAGCAATTACTTGGCTGTCTAGCGTTCCCATGTGCAGGGCACCCTGTGCTAAGTGTTTGATGTATTTCATCTCCACAAGGGCTCTGTGAGGCTGGCACTATTATCACCCCCATTTTACAGAGGGAGAAAGCTGAGGCACAGAGAGGTACAGCTAGCGGGTAGTTGAAGGCAGGACTTAAACACAGGTCTTCTAGCTTGAGAGTCTGAGCTCTTAGCTCACTCCAGTAATCCTCACATGAGGATTATGCTAAATAATAATAAATACGCATTATCCTGGGAGCGTTTGTCAGGCTTTTTAAGGTGGCTCTCACATCTTACTACTCGTCAGAATTACCAGGGAAGTGCTTTGTTGTCGTTTTTTTTTTTTTTTTTTTTTTTTTTTTTTTTGAGACGGAGTCTCACTCTGTCGCCCAGGCTGGAGTGCAGTGGCTGGATCTCAGCTCACTGCAAGCTCCGCCTCCCGGGTTTACGCCATTCTCCTGCCTCAGCCTCCTGAGTAGCTGGGACTACAGGCGCCCGCCACCTCGCCCGGCTAGTTTTTTGTATTTTTAGTAGAGACAGGGTTTCACCGTGTTAGCCAGGATGGTCTCGATCTCCTGACCTCGTGATCCGCCCGTCTCGGCCTCCCAAAGTGCTGGGATTACAGGCTTGAGCCACCGCGCCCGGCCTGTTGTCGTTTTTATTAAAAACACATTAGCAGGGCATAGTGGCCCATACCAGTAAGTCCCAGCTACTCTAGAGACTGAAGTGGGAGGATCACTTGAGCCCGGGAGTTGGAGGCTGCAGTGAGTTATGATTGCACCACTGCCCTCCAGCCTGGGCAACAGAGTGAGACCTGTTGCAAAAGGTCTCAAAACAACAAACAACAAAAGCAAAAACCCAAAACAACAACAACAAAAGCCAGATTGCGGGACTCATCCCTAGGCTTTCTGATGGGCCTAGGGATCTGATTTCCAGCAAGCACTGCAGAGTGAGATGCTGATGCAGGGGGTTCATAGACCACTTGTTTTTTGAGACAGGGTCTCACTCTCGCCAAGCTGGAGTGCAGTGGCGCGATCATAGCTCACTGCAGCCTCCAACTCCTGGGCTCAAGGGATCTTCCCACCTCAGCCTCCTCAGTAGCTGAGTCCACAGGTGTGTACCACCACACCAGACTACTTAAAAAAAATTTTTTTTTTTGTAAAGACGGGGACTCATTATGCTGCCCAGGTTCATGGACACTCTCTGAAGAGACTTGGACAGGGTGTATTGACTCCAAGAAGTTTGAAAGCCCTGGACTGGCAGGTCCCTGGGAGCCCGGAAGAGTCGCGGGATGATCAGGGAGCTCAGACAGCTGCGTGTTCTTGGGAAAACAACTCGCCCTCTCCCAGCCTCTCTTTTCTCCCTGTCTAGAGAGAATCCAGATCCCTCCCTCCCAGGGTTTTTGTGGGCATTCGAGGTAGCAAAGGTATTCAGATGCTCAGTGGGTTGAGTCAGGCTTTGGATTCTTTCTGACCCAAGGGTCATCGCTTCACCTCACTTCCCCTGTAGAAAACTCAGATGAGGGAGGGGAGATGCAGACTAGGATGTGTGTGAAGCCCACAGCTCTGCCGCAGGCATCAGTCTCACCTGGCCACCCTGACCTTTCTCCACCGTAGCATTGTCAGTCTCTTACCCGGGTTTGGAGGGCACTGCCCTGCTCAGTCTGGGAGGATGTGGTGACCCTCAGGAGGACAGCCTCCCCAGTGCCCAGGCCCTGTCCAGGCCCAGGATGAAGGCCACCTCATCCTCAGGCCAGGTGAGTCTCACCCCTCACTCCCCTGCTTAGGTAAAAGATTTGGCCAAAGAATGGGATGGTCTGTAAGCTAGCCCATGTGATCTTCATGTATGAAGAAATGAAGGGGTGGAGGCCAGGCACAGTGGCTCACGCCTGTAATCCCAGCATTTTGGGAGGCCGAGGCTGGTGGATCACCTGAGGTCAGGAGTTCGAGAACAGCCTGGCCAACATAGCGAAACCTCATCTCTACTAGAAATACAAAATTAGCTAGGCGTGGTGGTGTGCACCTATAATCCCAGCTACTCAGGAGGCTGAGACAGGAGAATGGCTTGAACCCCAGAGGCGGAGGTTACAGTGAGCTGAGATGGCACCACTGCACTCCAGCCTGGGTGACAGCAAGACTCCGTCTCAAAAGAAAAAACAAAGAAATAGAGGGCCGGGAGGCAAAGAGCATGGGAGATGGAGAGGGAAGGCCAGGGTACACTTGTACACGTGTGTCTATCTGTGTCTGTTGGTAGAGTTACCTCCCAGTACCTCAGACCCTCTACCAAGTATCTCAGGCTGGAGGAGGGAGGGGGTCAGTGCCAGAAGGAACTGACACCGGCTGTCTCTGAGGAGGGGCTGCTGGAGAGAGGTAGGGAAGGCCCGGTCTGGAAGCACCTTCGGGAAAGAGGACATCTCACGGGACATTCCTGGGGGGCACCTGTCTAGCTGGATAGAGCAGTGGATTGTTGCAGCATCTAGGAACTCAGGGCTCCCTGGGTTCAATCCCTTGCTGGCAATGAGACTTAGGGCAGGTGACCTCTCTTTGAGCCTTACCTTCTCAGCTGGGGAGTGGTGACCTTGGCCGGCGCTCAGGAAGCCGTTTCTTTCTGCCAGGTAGCACATTGGGCTTTATTTAAAGGCTTTATGTATATTAATACATTTAATTTTCACTACAGCCTGTAAAGGATGTGCTGTTACTATCCCCACTCTATGGTGGAGGAAACTGAGGCACTGAAAGGTTAGGTCACTTGCCCAAGCTCTCACAGCGGGTAAGCAGAGGAGCCGGGATTCAAGCTCAAATAGTCTGGCTGCCAGGCCACCAAGGCCGTGCTCCTGTCTGTTACCTCCTGTCTGCCACCCTAGAGCACCTGGTGTGACAGTACCCGGCAGGAGCTTGGCAGGGATGGGCTGAGACCCCAGAACTTGGCTTCCTGAGCTCAGATCCTGGCCCTGCCACACGCAGCCACTGTGTGTCCTTGTGCAGGGGACTTCTGAACTCTAGCCCTGAGTCTCCTCATCTGTAAAATGGGCCTGATGACAGTCCCTGCCTGGCACACAGTAGGTGATTGATAAATATGTGTTTAATGACCGAATACTTTCCCCTTGTGGTTGGTTTGAGGAGTCAGGTACCATCCAGCTGACCTGTTCCCCTACAACTGTTCAATAAATATTACCCAGGTACCTGCATCCAGCCAGGCCCTGGGATGGGTGCCGAAAATGGTTATTATATCATCATCATCACCACCACCATAATCATCACTATCGCCATCATCACCACCACCATCATCATCACCATCACCACCACCACCATCATCACCACCACCATCATCATCACCATCACCATCATCACCACCACCACCATCATCACCACCACCATCATCATCACCATCATCACCATTACCACCACCACCACCATCATCACCACCACCACCATCACCATCATCACCATCACCACCATCATCACCATCATCACCATCATCATCACCATTACCACCACCATCACCACCACCATCACCACCATCATCATCACCATCACCACCACCACCACCATCATCACCATCACATCACCACCACCATCACCATCACCATCACCACCATCACCACCATCATCATCACCACCATCACCATCACCACCATCATCACCACCACCATCACCATCACCACCATCACCATCATCACCATCACCACCATCATCACCATCACATCATCACCACCACCATCACCATCACCATCACCATCATCACCATCACATCATCACCATCACCATTACCACCACCACCACCATCATCACCACCATCATCACCACCACCATCACCACCACCACCACCATCATCACCACCACCATCACCATCACCACCATCATCACCATCACATCATCACCATCACCATCACCACCATCATCACCACCACCATCACCACCACCATCACCATCACCACCATCACCATCACCACCACCACCATCATCATCACCACCATCATCATCATCACCATTATCACAGGCTGATGAGTGTTGAGAAGAGGCTGAGCCCCTCATGAGCAGACAGGCCCATGTGTGGCTGAGATACAGGACTGGCTGCAGGGAGGAGGTACAGAGACTACCGAGTCTGAGACTGGGGTGAGAGGCAAGGAGCACCCAGTTCCAGGGAGGGAAGGGAACATCCTGCTTCCGTGGGGACAAAGGACTCAGTGGCAGGCAGGCAAAGGCAGGGAGAGTACAGGGCGCAGAACTCACGTAGGCAAGGGTGGGGGTGCCGGGGCGTAGCAGGCCGCCAGGGCCAGTCTCGATGGGACGGCCGGCAGCTCTCGCACCCCAGGCCAGTGGTATGGTGGCGGCAGTGGCAGCGGGGGGGCCGGGCACGGGCAGCACAGCGGGCAGCATGGCCATGGCACTGGCAGCGGCCTCTCAGCCCAGCTGCCGCCAGCCCGGCCTGGCCCCCGAACTCCACGCGGAGGTGGCTGGCCACCACAGTGGCCTTAGGATCTGGTGTGGAGTGGAAGGTCACCCTTTCAGGGCCCCCCAAGGCCCCAGGCCAGGCTGGTCTGTGCCACAGCAACCTCCAAGGACCCCCTGAGGCCCAGGCAGCAGACAGGATGAGGGCTGGGGGTCCTGGGGTGCAGAAGCGCAGGCTGACAGATGTCAGGAGGAAGGAGCCACCCAGGGCCAAGGTCAGGCTGCCATTGCAGGTTTCCCCGGGGCCAAGGTGGTTTCCTGGGGACAGGGCACAGGCCTGAGGGCAGGAGGCCGCCACGGCAGCCAGCTGTGTCACTGGTGGGAGGCAGAATTGGGGGCGGCCCTGTGGATCGTAGCATGGGTCCGCAGTGGCCTGGCCCAGGAGAAGCAGGAGGGCAAAGGTCACGGGCATGGTCACAGCAGAGCCAGCACCTGGAGGGAAGAGAGGTGGCTGGGCTGGGGACCTCAGCCACAGCTTCTACCCCTCCTGGAGGTGTCCTGTGGAACCAGAGCATTCCACCCCCAACCCGTCCAGGCCCAGTCCCCGGCTGCATGGAAGCGAGGAAAATAGTTCCATCTGGGGAGAATTACTGTTTACATAACCCAAAGGGGAAAGAACGCAGACAAAATCAAGAATTTTGCCTGAACTAATCCGTAGCTTAACACCCCAGAGTTATCCGTCAGTGTCGAGGGGCAGGGGGCCCTGGGGAGCGGTGAGCGGCTGGAGCAGAGGGGCTGGCCAAGGCCAGCAGACGTGGAAACCTAGAGAGGGACACAGAGAAAGCAGGGCTGGGCAGGAGAGGGGGCTTAGGGATAGATGAAGACTCAGTCACAAAGAAATAGAGGACAGGGCCGGGCGCGGTGGCTCAAGCCTGTAATCCCAGCACTTTGGGAGGCCGAGACGGGCGGATCACGAGGTCAGGAGATCGAGACCATCCTGGCTAACACGGTGAAACCCCGTCTCTACTAAAAATACAAAAAAAAAAAAAAAAAAAAACTAGCCGGGCGAGGTGGCGGGTGCCTGTAGTCCCAGCTACTCCGGAGGCTGAGACAGGAGAATGGCGTAAACCCGGGAGGCGGAGCTTGCAGTGAGCTGAGATCCAGCCACTGCACTCCGGCCCGGGCAACAGAGCAAGACCCCGTCTCAAAAAAAAAAAAAAAAAAAAGAAATAGAGGGCAGGACAGAGGCAGAGAGAGGATAGCCAGCTCGGGGGAGGGGCTCAGCACAGAAGTTGCTGCAAAGACAGAGGAACAGACAGGAGGCCGAGAGGCCGAGACAGAGGCCAGGCACCCAGAGGCCACAGGGAGCCGGGAGACTGAGGCTCGGACAGCCTGGGGGCTGGGATAGGCAGGCAGGTGGTCTCAGAGACACCCAGCCCAGCAGGCCCTGGGGAGGGGAGGGAAGGGGACAGGCTAGGGTTGCCTGGCGGGGGATCAGAAGTGAGAGACCGAGGCCCAGGCTTGCGGGGATCAGAGCCATGGCCTTTCCCACATGGGGCCCTAACCTTGTTTTCCACACCCTGGGCACGGAAGGGGATTATCATCAAACAACTCTCTGCCACCCACCCACCCCCAGTGCCCCACCCTTAACCCTTTCCCACCCGAGTGCAAAGCCCAGAGAGCTGAGCTGAGGAAAGGGATACTGGGAGCTGGAACCTGGGTGGCTCTGGGACTTGGGAGCGGGACAATGGGATCCCCATGGGGTCAGGGGAAGCAGACACCTGGGTTCCCTTCAGAACTCAGGGTGTGGGGACCGGAAGTTAGAGTTCTGGGACTTTCTGCTCACCTCAGCCCCCGCCCTCTGTCTCTGCCTTCTCCACCCATCCAGAGTTCCCCAGAGCAGATGGGGGAACAGATGTTGGGGGTGGTGGGTAATGAGGAAGAGAGAGGCAGGAGAGCAGGAGCTGGGACAGGGTGGGGTGCCAGATGCCAGGAGCCCGTGGGGGCAGAAGCCCAGACCCCAGGAATGGCAGGAGCCAGGAAGGACTGGACTCTGAAATGCCCCCACTTTCCCCTTCCAGGGCCAGCAGCCTCTCGTGAGGAGCTCACTGTGAACTGGGGGCCTCGGAGCCTTTCCAGGCCCTTGGCTCTGAATCTGCACCCAGGCATGCCCTTGGGCTGGGCATCTCTAGGGCACCGTGGGGGTAGGGGTAGGCCACACTCGCCCCAGCCTGGCCCCGCAGCCCATGTCCCCACTGCTGTTGGCCACATGCAGACGCTGCCTCCCCTGGCCCCAGATGACAGGCCTCCCGTCTGCCCTCCCAAGGAGCCTGGCGCCATTTTGCACCCACTCGGGTGACGGCCGCCCGCCTGGCCCTCAGCGGCATCCTGTTAAGCACCAGCCCCCCATGTCCCCTTTCTCTCTTGCTGGATAGTTCAGGGGGTGGCACTCTCTGGCCCTTAGCACCTTGAGGAACCAGGATGTAGTTCCCTAGTGTTCCTGGGGGATCCAGAAACCAGTCGTGCCCACAGAGAGCCCATACCCCCCGTTAAGAAACAGAGTCCAGCCTTGGTCCCAGCAGATCCATAGGAGGCCTGCCTGGGCGGCGTGGGGTCCATCTGGGACCCAGGCTTCCTTTCCCTGGCTCTTGGCATGCACCCCCTACCCGAGCCCTGAGGCCCCCACATTGGCCAAACCTGCACTCAAGAAGACAGCGTCCCGCAGCCAGTTCCCCGCAGGCTCTTCCTCCAAGCTGTGGCGCGGTGGGCTCTCAGGAGGGAGTGGCGTGGCTGTTCTCAGGCCCCAGGCTAGTGGGGTTTCTGGGCTGGGCGGGGGCTCAGAGCAGAGCCCGCAGAATCTAACACCGCCACCCCCCCCCCCCCCCCATCCCCCCCCCCACCGCAGCCACACTATCCCCCCAGGGACCCCTGCCAGCCAGGCCACCCGCAACGGTGTGGGACGTGAGCGCCGTTGCCCCTGGCGGTCCAGCAGCAGGACAGCCCCGAGCAGCCTGGCCTAGGAGGCTCACCGCAGGTAGGACGGGAGGCCGCCGGTCGGGATTCCCGCTCCATCCCACTCCACCCCTGCCCACTGGCTCAGCCCCGCCTTGTGGTGGCCAATCGAGCAGGGGCTGACCTTTGGGAGATAGTCGCTGTTGGGAACTTTGCTCAGCCCCTGCCTCTGGCTGTGTGACCCCAAGCCAGCCCCTCCTCCTCTCCCTCTGGAACCTTCGGTCAGCTGTGGGTTCACTGAGCCTTAAGGTCAGTCATTTTCAAGCCGTAAAAATCTGTGCTCTTGGAAGGTTCAGACTGGACCCCGGAATTCAAAAGACCTCAGTCACTTTCTAAGATGGCAGAAAGGTGACAAAGGAGCTGAGAACACCTGGGCCCGAGTTTCTTCTGCGGCAGAGGGAGAAGGCGGGGACTCCCCGGGTGCTCAAAAGCACCTCCCCAGTGCTGGTGTCCTGTGAGGCCTCAGTGCTTTCATCGTAACATTTTCATGCAAATATTGGTGTCTATTGTATTCCATTTCCCAATGGGTTGACTAGAAAAATAACGTTTTCAGGCCGGGCGCGGTGGCTCAAGCCTGTAATCCCAGCACTTTGGGAGGCCGAGACGGGCGGATCACGAGGTCAGGAGATCGAGACCATCCTGCCTGATGCGGTGAAACCCCGTCTCTACTAAAAAATACAAAAAAATTAGCCGGGCGAGGTGGCGGGCGCCTGTAGTCCCAGCTACTTGGGAGGCTGAGGCAGGAGAATGGCATAAACCCGGGAGGTGGAGCTTGCAGAGAGCTGAGATCCGGCCACTGCACTCGAGTCTGGGCGACAGAGCCAGACTCCGTCTCAAAAAAAAAAAAAAAAAGATAATGTTTTCTGTCACTTCCCGCTGAGAAAAGCAAGGGCCTCGTGGGGTTGGGGCACGGCACCTGCTGCCCTGGGTGGCCCCAGCGTTTATCGTGCCATAGTGTGGGCCCAATCCTGACAGGCTTGGGACCCACTGCCCCAGGCCTGCCCCAGGGGGTGCGAGGGCACAGCCAAGGCAACCCTTGATTCTGGACCCTCAGGTACCACGTTGGAGGGGGCCAGATTCGGCAGGAGCGGGATGGGGACATCGAATTTGAAAGAAGGGAGTCACTCTGAAAGGTGGGAGGGGCATTAGCTGCAGGAGGACTGAATGGGGCTGAGACGCCCCGTATCAGAGGGGGCGTGTCAGAACTGGGGGCCCAGGCTGTGCGAGTCAGAGTGGAACTTCGGGATTCAGGTGTGGGTCCCTCCACTGACCCTGCCTGAGCTCTCCCTGTAGGGGACTTTGCCCGGGGTGTGCGCTCGGAACACAGACCCCGGCATCGTCAGGCTCAGCATCCGGAGAGGAAGGGGGAGACCCCAGCAGCGCAGGTCCTTCCCTGCTCTAGATTGTTGGAAGGTGCCAAGTGCCTTGGAGCAAAGCAAGTGGGAAAGTGGCCACAGGGGCCCGGGGGTTGCAGATATAAGTGGGGTGACGTGGAGGGCATTTCTGCTGAGGCCACGGCCAGCACAGAACCCAGCTTTGTTGCCACAGAAAACTGAGGAAGAAGGTTCAGGTCTTGCTACGTCTTCCTTCCCACCTGGGCGAAGTCTCTTTAAGCTCCGGCTCCTGGAGGGACGCTTTTGTTCCTTGCAGCCTGAGCTGCCTGAGTTGATTTGTACCCCTGCGGGTACCTGGGGACAGGTGGGGAAGAAGAGACAGAGTTGCCAGAGCCAAGCAAATAGTGCCCCAAGCTGGGAAGGACACTGTCTTTTTTTGTCGGGGAGAGTTCTTTAAGGGCTGGAGACCTTCACCCTTAGCTTCCACAGAAGGCCGGGCCTGCCCAAGGCACAGCTCTGAGGTGGGTTCAACCCAGAGAGACCCTCAGTGCTGGGCTCGCACAGACCTCCAACCCCTGCCTCGGTGACCCAGACATAACAGAGGCCCCACGAGGCAGGGCAGGTCACCGCAGGAGTTACTGGGCAGAGTGTGGCAGAGTGTGGCCTGGACGTGTTCAAAAAGGCCGGGATGGTAACCCCAGCCACACTGCCTGGGTTCAAATCCACCTCTCTCCTAGCTGTGTGACTGAGAACAAGCTCCTTAACCTCTCTGTGCCTTAGTTTCCTCATCTGTTAAATGAGGATGAAAGAATGGACCTTCTTCATGGTGGGCAGAGGGGGTCGTGCAGACTAAATGAGCTGACATGCCTACTGGTTCTTAGCTCTCTGGGACAGTCATGTTCCAGAACCTTCTGCATTCTGGCCCCGTTGTCGGACGTGTAGTCTGTATGTGACATGGCACCCATGGCAGGTCTGGGCTGCATCACATTGTCAAACATGTTGTTTTAGGCAGCAAAGCACATGGGTGTTCACAGTAAGAGAAGTAAAGTCTGCAAATAGCCACATGACCCTCCTCCAAGCCAGGGTTGTCCCAGATGAGTTCAGGACAGGTTGGCATTTGCCCCTCCCCCTGAGGAAAATGGCTGACAAGGAATCGTGGGCCAGGACAGCGAGCCCACGAGATGGGCCTGGCCTGCCAGCACCCTCGCAGCCTCGGCCTTGGCCGGTGCTTTTCTGTGGCTTTCTGGTTGTCTAGGCTGAGAACAGCCATAAGAGGGAGCACCTGAGACTCCAGGAAAAGCCAGGGCAGCCGCGGTACCCACTGCTTGATCTGCAGGGCCTGAGGCAAAATGCAGACACAAGATCCCTTGTTTAGATTTGATGGACTTTAAGATGGCGACGCCAGATCATTAAAGCAAGTGTGGGGCCTGTCTCAACGCAACTGCACGAATCACACAACATGAAGATGGACCCCGTGGGGGAGCACCCTTGTCTTGAGCTGGTTTCCCTTGGCCAGTAGCCCAGGCTCCATCCCAGCCCTGCACCCCCCTGACCCCAGCCCTAGCCTTGGGACCTGCCCCTTCTCTGTGGGGCAGGACCCTGAGTTGAATGGGTGGCAAGATCATCTTTGGGACACAGTTTTCACCAGCTCAGTGAAAAAGGGCTTGGGCAGATTTAATTCACTTTTTAGAAACTAAAGCAGTGCCAGAGGCATTTATCTTAGGCCTTAGGCCAGCTGGCCTTGTTGGGGACCCACACAAGACTTTCAAGGAGGGCCCAGAGCGTTCAGGCTTCTCAAAAGGGTCAGAGGAACTAAGTGAGGAGCCCTGGAATAGAGGAGGGTGAGAGCTGAGGAGGGTGAGAGCTGAGGAGGCCTGCAGGATCTCGATGTTTAAGGGGACAGGTGGAGGGAGAGATGGGGAGCCGGGAGGGGTGAGGCAGAAGCCAGAAGTTTTGGGGGTGAGCCCATGCCAACCAGGGCTTCAGCAGGAATGGGGTGGGAGGGGTGAGGGGATGACTGCTGAGTTGTAGCCATTGGAGTGGCCACAGGGGAACCGCAGGACATTGGTCAGAGGTGTGGACAAGGGGAAAAGAGAAAGCCGATCAGGACATGGTAGAGGCTGGGAGCAGAGGGCCTTCTGGGAGCCCTGGGGAGAGCTGGAGGAGACTTGGAAAGAGCAGCCCCCGGAGAAGGGACCATCCATCCCATTGCGAGGACGGGGACCGAGGGCCCCCTGGTGAGACGGCCCTGCACACCCACCACAACCAAACACGATGGCGAGCGAGGCCGGGAAATGGGGCCTTCCCGTGCTGCTGGTGGAAACAGAAACTGGGGCAGCCACCTGGCAGCTCCCGAAACGATTCAATGTAGAGTTCACCCTGTGACCCAGCACGCAGGTTCATGGCGGCACTATTCACAACAGCTGAAAACTGGAAACAACTCCAGTGCCTGCCACCTGATGAGTGAATAAATTGTGGTCAACCCCAACAATGGGACTTTCAGCTTTGAAAGGAGTGAGGCAGTTATCTGGGTGTGGTGGCTGTACCTGTTAGTGCCAGCTACTCGGGAGGCTGGCACAGGAGAATCACTTGAACGCAGGAGGTGGAAGTTATAGTGAGCCGAGATCACACCACTGCACTCCAGCCTGAGCAACAGAGTGAGACTGTCTCAAAAAAAAAAAAAAAAGAAAGAAAAGAAAAGGTGTGAGGCTGTGACACATGCTACAGCATGGATGGACCTTGAAAACACGGTGCCAAGTGAGGAAGCCAGCCTCAGAAGGCCATGGAGTGTGTGATTACAGTCACATGAAAAATAGAGAATGGGCAAATTCATAGAGACAGGAGATTAGTTGGTGGGGGGACAAGGGGCAGGGAAGATTGTGGGGAGATGGCTAAAGGGTGTGGGTTATTTTTTGTGGGGGGTTATGCAAATACTCAAAATTGTGCTGGTTGCATAGCTCTGTAAATATACTAAAAGCCATTAAATCGCACACTTGAAGTGGGTGAATGGTATGATATATGAATTATATCTCAAAGTGGTTGCCCAAAAAAGAGCTGGCCAGGCGTGGTGGCTCACGCCTGTAATCTCAGCACTTTGGGAGGCTGAGGTGGGTAGATCACCTGAAGTCAAGTGTTCAAGACCAGCCTGGCCAACATGGTGAAACTTTGTCTCTACTAAAAGTACAAAAATTAGCTGGGCATGGTGGTGGGTGCCTGTAGTCCCAGCTACTTGGGAGGCTGATGCAGGAGAATCACTTGAACCCAGGAGGCAGAGGTTGCAATGAGCCGAGATTGCGCCATTGCACTACAGCCTGGGCAACAGAGCAAAAACTCCATCACAAAAAAAAATAAAATAAAGTAAAATAAATAAATAATCATAGCCCTGCATACAAAAGCTAAAACTGGCCCATGTCTATAATCCCAGCACTTTGGGAGGCCAAGGCAGGAGGATTGCTTGAGCCCAGGAGTTCAAGACCAGCCTGGGAAACATAGTGAGACCCCATCTCTACAAAAAATGAGAGCTGGGCATGGTGGTACATGCCTGTGGTCCCAGCTACTGGGGAGGCTGAGGTGGAAGGATCCCTTGAGCCCAGCTGTGATCAGACCACTGGCACTCCATCCTAGGTGACAGAGTGAGAACCTGTCTCAAAAAACAAAAGCTGAACTCTCCAGCTTGACATGATAGCGCAGAGAGAACATTCTCAAGGCAAGAAGTGAAAGCTGTTAGTACCTTAAGTCCTGGGCCAGAAACAGACACAATTTCACTTGCACCATGTTAAACTGGTCAAGGCAGTCATGAGCCTGCCCAGATTCAAGGGAAAGGGAGTCCAGGAGTCTGTGGTCAGCTTGAACCTACCACACCCACTAATAGTATCAGGAGACACTTAGCACTTACCAGTGCAGGAATGTGGCAGCCCCATTCATGGAGGAGAGGAGGAGTTAAATAACACCTCCAGGTCACCAGCCTGCAGAAGGCAGAGCTTGTCCATTAACTTGGGCCCACCTGTGCCCTTTCCCTCTGCACAGGCACCAAAGATTCTTACCTGTTTTGTCCTCTGCTGGCTTCCTGGCCCCAAGCACCGTGCCTGGCATGTAATAGATACTCTGCAAGTATTGATTTTATTTATGTTATTTTTTTGAGACAGCCTCGCTCTGTCACCCAGGCTGGAGTGCAGTGGCACAATCTCGGCTCACTGCAATCTCCACCTCCTGGGTTCAAGTGATTCTCCTGCCTCACCCTCCTGAGTAGCTGGGATTACAGGCACCCACCACCATGCCCGGCTAATTTTTGTATTTTTAGTAGAGATGGAGTTTTGCCATGTTGGCCAGGCTGGTCTCAAACTCCTGACCTCAGGTGATCCATCTGCCTCGGCCTCCCAAAGTGCTGGGATTACAGGTGTGAGCCACTGCACCTGCCTGGCCACTGCAGGCATTGATTTTCCAACATGTACAGGGCATTTCTTGCGTGCGAGGCACTGCTTTACAAAATCATCACATTTAATCTTCGTGCAACCCCATGAGGTAGTTCTGTGAAGTAGAACCATAGAAATGGCCATGAGTAGTCCGGGCACGATGGCTCACGCCTGTAATCCCACCACTTTGGGAGGCCGAGGTGGATGGATCACAAGGTCAAGAGTCCAAGACCAGCCTGGCCACCATGGTGAAACCCTGTTACTACTAAAAATACAAAAATTAGCCAGGCGCGGCGGTGCGTACATATAATCCCAGCTACTCGGGAGGCTGAGGCAGGAGAATCGCTTGAACCCGGGAGGTGGAGGTTGCAGTGAGCCGAGATCACGCCACTGCACTTCAGCCTGGGTGACAGAGCAAGACTCCATCGCCAGAAAAAAAAAAAAGGTGAAAGAAAAAGAAATGGCCATGAGTGTAGGTAAAATCAGGTTGAATATTGGCACTTTCCAATGGTTCCGTATACTCATACGCATTTAACAGGTGAGGAAACAGACTCAGAGAGACTCAGTAACTTCTTCTTGTTTTTGAGACAGGGTCTTGCTCTGTTGCCTAGGCTGGAGTGCAGGGGCACAATCACAGTTGACTACAGCCTCAACCTCCTGGGCTCAAGCAAGCCTCCCATCTCAGCCTCCCAAGTAGCTGGGACCACAGGTGCATGCCATCACGCTTGATTAATTTAAAACACTTTTTTTTTTTTGGTAAAGATAGGTTCTTACTTTTTTTGGCCAAGCTGGTCTTGAACTTGGGCTCAAGTGATCCTCCCATCGCAGCCTCCCAAAGTGCCAGGATTACAGGAACAAGCCACTGTGCTCAGCGAGGCGCAGTAACTTGACTTTGTAAGGTGCTGGTAAGTTGTAAGGTGCTGGTAAGCCTGGGAATTCCAGCTGGAACTCAGTCTCAGGTGGAAAGACCCCAGGGTCTGTGCTCTGAGGCCTCCCATGCACTGTGGCACTCAGAACAGAGGCTTGGATGGATTGAGTGAATGAATGACTTCGGCAGGGGGTGGGTGAAGAGACTGCTGTCCCCCCAGCCCTCCCTCCTGACCATGTCCTCTCTCCTCCCCGCAGCCATCAAGGGATTCTGGGCCACCTGCCCTTCCTTCTCCACCTTCTACTTCCTCTTTGCCATTTTTGTGGTGTCCACCATCTTTCACTGCCACCAGCGCCTGGCTCTGGTGCCCGCGCCCTGGGCATACTCAGCCCATGTGGTCCTGGCCCCGAGACACCTCCCCCGAGAGGGGCTGTTCACTATCAACTCCAAGGGCCGCTTGGGGAACCAGATGGGTGAGTACGCCACGCTGTATGCCCTGGCCAAGATGAACGGGCGGCCCGCCTTCATCCCAGCCCAGATGCACAGCACCCTGGCCCCCATCTTCAGAATCACCCTGCCGGTGCTGCACAGTGCCACGGCCAGCAGGATCCCCTGGCAGAACTACCACCTGAACGACTGGATGGAGGAGAAGTACCGCCACATCCCTGGGCGCTATGTCCGCCTCACAGGCTACCCCTGCTCTTGGACCTTCTACCACCACCTCCGCCACGAGATCCTCCAGGAGTTCACCCTGCACGACCACGTGCGTGAGGAGGCCCAGAAGTTCCTGTGGGGCCTGCAGGCCAAGTGGGCAGGGCAGGCGACCTTCGTGGGGGTCCATGTGCGCCGGGGGGACTATGTCCATGTCATGCCGCGTGTATGGAAGGGGGTGCTGGCCGACCGGGGCTACCTGCAGCGGGCCCTGGACTGGTTCCGGGCCCGCTGCCACCTCCCGGTCTTTGTGGTCACCAGCGATGACATGGCCTGGTGCCGGGACAACATCAACAGCTCCCTTGGGGACGTGGTGTTCGCTGGCAATGGCCTCCAGGGCTCACCTGCCAAGGACTTCGCGCTGCTCACACAGTGCAACCACACCATCATCACTGTGGGCACCTTCGGGGTCTGGGCCGCCTACCTCGCCGGTGGGGACACCGTCTACCTGGCCAACTTCACCCTGCCCAACTCCCCCTTCAACATGGTCTTTCGGCCACAAGCGGTCTTCCTGCCACAGTGGGTGGGCCTTGCGGCTGACCTTGGACAGGCTGGACAGAATGGCCTCTAGCTAGCCCTGCATGTGCCTAGCCCTCATCCTCTGACCCAAGGGGCAGTGAGTGGGGCGTGCTGGGCGTGGACTCACGGTCCCTCACACAGTTTGGATCCAGGCTTATCTACTTCATAGGTAAGTGAGTTTGGACAATTAACTCAACCTCTATGCCTTAGTATGTCAACCACAAAATGCACAAACCTCAGAACTAAACACTGGTAGCAGCTGGTGGGAGCTAAGCAAATTCACTTAGAGCCAGTGCCTTGTGACCGCGTGGGAGGCGTCGGCTGCTGACATGTATGCAGCACGCCGCCAAACATTGGCATCGCTTTACAATGGAAATGCAGTTTTGCCCTCTCCTTCCTGGCAGCACTGGTAGCACAGAGTCCAGATATTTTGCATTCATGTCTTGGGACAAAGCCATCCCTGCCCTAAAGGACAGGGGAACTCGATTTTCTGGGCAACTAGGAATTTTGGCTTTGGGGTTAGTGGGCCTTATCACGAAAGAATGTGGGGGAAGGGCTGGGCGCGGTGGCTCACGCCTATAATCCCAGCACTTTGGGAGGCTGAGGCTGGTGGATCACTTGAGGTCAGGAGTTCGAGACCAGCCTGGCCAACATGGTGAAACCCCGTCTCTACTAAAAATACAAAAATTAGCCAGGCATGGTGACACATGCCTGTAACCCCAGCTACTCAGGAGGCTGAGGCAGGAGAATTGCTTGAACCTGGGAGGTGGAGGTTGCAGTGAGCTGAGATCGTGCCATGGCACTCCAGCCTGGGCAACAAGAGAGAAACTCTGTCTCAAAAAAAAGAAAAAGAAAAAGAAAACCCCCGAAGCTGGTGATGAGCAGCTTCCCACTAAGATCTCGGGAGTTGGGTGAATGGGTACAAGCATGTGCACTAAGAGGCAAAATGCCAGTTTAACTGGGACATGATCTCCTGGGGACATTCAGTGGGTAAGGGAAGAGCGCCTCAAGTGACACAGTGAGACTCTGTCTCAAAGGAAAAAAAAAAAAAAAACGCAGGAGTAGGGCTGAGTGCGATGGCTCTTTCGCCCAGGCTGGAGTGCAGGGCGCCATCTGGGTTCACTGCAACCTCCGCCTCCTGGGTTCAAGCAATCCTCCCACCTCAGCCTCCCACGTGGGATTATCGGCACCTGCCGCCACATCCAGCTAATTTTTGTATTTTTAGTAGAGATGGGGTTTTGCCGTTTCGGCCAGGCTGGTCTGACCTCAAGTGATCCTTCCACCTCTGCCTCCCAAACTTGTGGGATTACAGGTGTGAGCCACTGTGCCCAGCCAACAGCTTTCACATTATAAAAGTCCAAGCAGGAGCTGGCAAGCTGCCAACAAGAATTTGCACTATTAATAAATATTTACTGAGTTTCTTCCTGCGTTTGCCAATTCCAAAGCAGAAGTTGGACAGACACCTAAAAGCCCTCTCTGTCCCTCACCTGAAGGGGACAAAAGGAAGCCGAGCAGGACAGGAGCCACTTAAGTCCCCTAAAGTAGGGGATTGCATACCCTGGCACCTCAGATAGCATCCAGTGGACAGCATGTGTTTCTTATGGGTTGATTTGTGACAAGTCCCTGGCCAAGTTTCCTTGTTTTATTTTTTTGAGACGGAGACTCTCACCCAGGCTAGAGAGCAGTGACACGATCTCAGCCCACTGCAACCTCTGCCTCTCGGGTTCAAGTGATTCTCCTGCCTCAGGCTCCTGAGTAGCTGGGATTACAGGCACCCACCACCACTCCCTACTAATTTTTGTATTTTTAGTAGAGACGGGGGCGGGGTATCACCATGTTGGCCAGGCTGGTCTCGAACTCCTGACCTTAGGTTATCCGCCCACCTCAGCCTCCCAAAGTGTTGGGATTACAGGCTTGAGTAACTGCACCCAGCCTCCCTTGGCCAAGTTCATATATTAAAGTCCTAGCCCCAAGCAGGACTTCACTCCGTCACCCAGGCTGGAGTGCAGTGACGCGATCTCGGTTCACTGCAACGTCCGCCTCCCGGGTTCAAGTGATTATCCAGCCTCAGCCTCCTGAGTAGCTGAGATAACAGGAGCACACCACCATGCCTGGCTAATTTTTTGTATGTTTAGTAGAGACAGGGTTTCACCATATTGTCCAGGCTGGTCTGGAACTCCTGACCTCAAGTGATCCGCCCACCTCGGCCTCCCAAAGTGCGGGGATTATAGGCGTGAGCCACCACGCCCGGCCCTGGTCAGTCTTAAGGTCTGTGTTGATGTTAAACACTGGTCAGCTGTGCCTGAATTACAATGGCAGGAGGGTATAATGAGGCATGTCCAGCCACCCAGTCCCATCCTGGGCTGAACTAGTGTTTTAGGTTTACTTTAGAATGCCCTTGGTCTAGAGGGAGGGTCTATTCAGTTACTTGGGGGACAGAGAATTTTATTTGTGGTTGACAGTAATATAATTGCAGGTGTAATTGGTTAAGTGCAGGTTATACTGGAGTAGGGTGTGTTGTGTCCCTAATCCTTTATGATGGGTGACCACACAGATATGCAAGAAAGGAAAGCCATATGATGACGAAGGCAGAGATTAACTCTGGGCCTCCAGAACTAAGGGAGAATGGGCTGGGTGCGATGACTCACGCCTGTAATCCTAGCACTGGGAGGCCGAGGCGGGTAGGTCACCTGAGGTAAGAAGTTTGAGGCCAGCCTGCCCAACACAGCAAAACCCCATCTCTACTAAAAACACAAAAATTGGCCAGGTAGGGTGGCTCACGCCTGTAATCCCAGTATTCTGGGAGGCCAAGACAGGCGGATCATGAGGTCAGGAGATCGAGACCATCCTGGCTAACGGTGAAACCCCATCTCTACTGAAAATACAAAAAATGGCTGGGCATGGTGGCAGGCGCCTGTAGTCCCAGCGACTCGGGAGGCTGAGGCAGAAGAATGGTGTGAACCTGGGAGGTGGAGCTTGCAGTGAGCCGAGATCGCGCCACTGCACTCTAGCCTGGGCAACAGAGCAAGACTCTGCCCACAAAAATTAGCTGGGCATGATGGTGTATGCCTGTAATCGCAGCTGTTTGGGAGGCTGAGGTGGGAGAATTGCTTGAACAGGAGGCGGAGGCTGCAGTGAGCCAAGATCACTCCAACCTGGGAGACAGAGCGAGACCCTGTCTCAAAAAAAAAAAAAAAAAAAAAAAACACTAAAGGAGCATGATTTTCTTTTGATTTGAGGGACACAGTTGTGTGTTACCTTCTTAGAGCAACCCAGGAAACACATACAGCATCTAATGCATATTAATTGAATGGATTGCACAAACACGGAGCAAAAAGAGAACCCCATGGCTCAGCAGGAAAGCAGCTTAGAGACTAAAGGTTTCAGTGTCCTTGGCACAGGGCCAATGGTCCTGGAGATTATTTCATGGACATTGTCCCAGTAAGTAAAATTCTGGAAATACTTTGATTCATTCAACAATATGGTCATGGGTCACTTAACAATAGGGATGTGTTCTGAGAAATGTGTTATTAGGCAATTTTATGTTGTATGAACATCATAGAGTACATTTACACAAACCTAGATGGGGGTGTGTGTGTGTATATATATATTAAATGTATATATTTTTATATGGAAAAGCAAATCTCTCAGCACCATTACTGAGTATCAGTCATCTCCCGTACTTCATCTGCAATGCCGATAGCGAGTGCCAGAGATGAGGTTTCTATATATGCACTATTATAATATTTATGTGTTTATTTTTGAGACAGTCTCGCTGTGTCACCCAGGTTGGAGTGCTGTGGTGCAAATACAACTCACTGCTACCTCTGCCTTCTGGACTCAAGTGATCCTCCCGCCTCAGCCTCCCAAGTAGCTGGGACCACAGGCACTCACCACCACACTTGGCTAATTTTTGTATTTTTTTGTGGAGATGGGGTCTCACTATGTTGCCCAGGCTGGTCTTGAACTCCTGGGTTTAAGGGATCCTCTTGCCTCAGCCTCCCAAAGTGCTGGGTTACAGGTGTAAGTCACTGCACCCAGCCTATTTATTTATTTTTGAGACAGAGTCTTGCTCTGTCACCCAAGCTGGAGTGCAATGGCTCGATCTCAGCTCACTGCAACCTCTGCCTCCCGGCCTCAAGAGATTCTTGTGCCTCAGCCATCTGAGTAGCTGGGATTTACAGGCGTGCTCCACCATGCCTGGCTAATTTTTGTGTTTTTAGTAGAGATGGGGTTCGCCATGTTTCCCAGGCTAGCCTCAAATTCCTGGCCTCAAGGGATCTGCCCTCCTTGGCCTCCCAAAGCGCTGGGATGACAGGCGTGAGCCATCAGGCCCAGCCAAATTTTAAAGGAAACAGGATATCAATTTATATCTCAAGGCAGAAAGAAAGAATGTAAGTTCTTTTTTTGTTTTTGAGATTGGTTCTCCCTCTGTTGCCCAGTCTGATCTCAAACACCTGACCTCAAGAGATCCTCCCACCTCCAGCCCTCAAAGTGTTGCGATTATAGGCGTGCTGGCCTACTTTCTGGTTTGCTTTTCTTTTTTTGAGACGGAGTTTAGCTCTTGTCACCCAGGCTGCAGTGCAATGGTGTGATCTCGGCTCACCACAACCTCCATCTGCTGGGTTCAAGTGATTCTCCTGCCTCAGCCTCCTGAGTAGCTGGGATTACAGTCGCCCGCCACCACGCCTGGCTGATTTTGCATTTTTAGTAGAGATGGGGCGGTAGTGGGGGGTGGGGGGCGTTTCTCTGTGTTGATCAGGCTGGTGTGGAACTACAGACCTCAGGTGATCCGCCCGCCTCTGTCGGGGGGAAACCCCACCCTCTCCCAAAGTGCTGAAGATTACAAGCGTGAGCCACTGTGCCAGGTCCTACTTTCTGATTTTTAACTGGATTACTGAGTCCATTTACAGAAAAAGCCGAGAAAGCACGTGGAGTTTCCAGGACTGGCCTAAGCCTCACCTATATAAAAAGCAGACACAGCTGGAAGGCGGAGCTCCTGGATCCAGGAAATCAAGGATCCCATTCCTAGGCTGAATCCCTGATCCCTTAGACCAGTGGCAAAGCCCAAGAGGGAAATGCCCAGGGACAGGCTGTCAAAAGCTCCCACACTCAGCCTGGGCTGCAAGGCACACTTTACTGTCAGTTCTGCTTGGCTCAGTCAGAAATCTGAGTCTTTTCTTATCTAATGCATGAAGAAATGAGGAGGATAGAATTTGCCCCCAGTGGTAATAACCATTAATTCCAACCTTGTCAATTATCATCAAAATTTAAGCTATTGCCAGTAACTACTTAGTTATCCCATGACAAAAAGTCAAGTGTTTTCTTTCTTTAGAAAGTAACCCTTGTGGGCCCGGCGAGGTGCGGTCTGTAATCCCAGCACTTTGGGAGGCCGAGGCAGGTGGATCACCTGAGGTCGGGAGTTCGAGACCAGCCTGACCAACATGGAGAAACCCTGTCTCTACTAAAAATATAAAATTAGCCAGGCATGGTGGCGCATGCCTGTAATCCTAACTACTCGGTGGGCTGAGGTAGGAGAATCACTTGAACCCAGGAGGCGGAGGTTGTGGTGAGCCGAGATTGCGCCATTGCACTCCAGCCTGGGCAACAAGAGCAAGACTCCCTCTCAAAAAAAAAAAGAGAAGAAAGTAACTCTTGGACCTTCAAAAGCCAAAGAGATCAGGGAGTTTAGTGCAAAAGAGAGCAGAGGATTAGACCCCACCCTCGACTCTTGGGGCTCCATGAGGAAGACAGAAGACCCCAAAAAGGAGGTCTGTGGTGCTTTGGCTGGGCTCAGGGGATCTCAGAATCACTAAAAGTCTCTTTTAAGTCTCTTCATGTGCTACTGAAGGAGACAAAAGGAAGAAAGAGTAGAGGTAGATGGGGAAACAAGTCTTTTTTTTTCTTTTTTTGAGATAAGATCTTGCTCTGTCCCTCAGGCTGGAGTGCAGTGGCACCATCGTGACTCACTGCAGCCTCTATCTCCTGGGCTCAAGTGATCTTCCCACCTTGGCCTCCAAAGGAGCTGGGACAACAGGCATACACCACCACGCCTGGCTATTTTCCAGATTTTTAGAAGGCTTGGTGTGGTGGCTCACGCCTGTAATCCCAGCACTTTGGGAGACCTGGACAGGAGGATCACATGAGGTCAGGAGTTCGAGACCAGCCTGACCCACTTGGTGAAACTCCATCTCTACTAAAAATGCAAAAATTAGCCAAGCGTGGTGGCACATGCCTGTAATCCCAGCTACTTGGGAGGCCGAGGCAGGAGAATCGCTAGAACCTGGGTAGCAGAGGTTGCGGTGAGCCAAGATCGTGCCATTGTATTCCAGTCTGGGCAACAAGAGTGAAACTCTGTCTTGGAATAAAAATAAATAAATTAATTAATTAATTAATAATAAAAAATAAAATTTTGGCAGAGATGGCTCTTGCTATGTTGTTCAGGGTGCTCTTGAACTCCTGGTCTCAAGCAATCCTTTAGCTGCAGCCTCCCAAAGCGCTGGGATTACAGGCATGAGCCACCGTGCCCAGCCCACCAATATATTTTATAAGCAAACTGGTTCACATACGTTTTTTCCCATTAATCCAATTTTGGAAAGGGAAAAACACAAAGACTTTGACCACCTTTACTGGACTGGGTCACACAGGCAGAGATCCAAGGTGCTGACTTTTGGTAAGAAATCTTACCTTTTTCTGCTGGCATTATTTGTCCCAGAAAACCATCTGTGGGCTCCGAAACAGAGTGATTTGATTTGCATCCTGCTCACTGTGCCAGAACTGCAGGGAAGTTAAAATGTTTCCCCTGGAGGTTAAAACATTTGCATCTATATAAATCAAACTAATAATAGCCAGGTAGCAGGAGAAAGGAGTACACATTTTATTATGTGCATGTGAGACTCACAGAAAGTACGCTAATGCAGAGAAAGGGCCAGATGGCTGAAGTTGGTTTTTGCGACGGAGTTTCGCTCTTGTTGCCCAGGCTGGCGTGCAATGGCACGATCTCGGCTCACTGCAACCTCTGCCTCCCGGGTTCAAGCGCTTCTCCCGCCTCGGCCTCCAGAATAGCTGAGATTACAGGCATACGCCACCATGCCCGGCTAATTTTGTATTTTTTAGTAGAGACGGGATTTCTCCATATTGGTCAGGCTAGTTTCGAACTCCTGACCTCAAGTGATCTGCCCTCCTCAACCTCCCAAACTGCTGGGATTACAGGTGTGAACCACTGCGCCTGGCTGAGCCACCATGCCTGGCAAAGTTTTTGTATCACTTTGAGGTTAAGGAAGAATCAGGGCTTGGAGACTAGCGAGACAGGTTATGCAAGAGAGAAAAAAGGCCTGGCTAAGGAGGATAGTCTTTTTTTTTTTTTTTTTTTTTTGAGACGGAGTCTCGCTCTGTCACCCAGGCTGGAGTGCAGTGGCGTGATCTGAGCTCACTGCAAGCTCCGCCTCCTGGGTTTACGCCATTCTCCTGCCTCAGCCTCCGGAGTAGCTGGGACTACAGGCGCCCGCCACCTCGCCCGGCTAGTTTTTGTGTATTTTTTAGTAGAGATGGGGTCTCACCCTGTTAGCCAGGTTGGTCTCGATCTCCTGACCTCGTGATCCGCCCGTCTCGGCCTCCCAAAGTGCTGGGATTACAGGCTTGAGCCACCGCGCCCGGCCTGAGGATAGTCTTTTAATGCAGATGAAACCCTCACGGGTAGGGGCTCTCAGAAAGAATAAATTTAAGTTTCTTTTCTTTTTTTTTTTTTTTTTGGAGATGGAGTTTCCCTCTTGTTGCCCAAGCTGAAGTACAGTGGCATGATTTCAGCTCACTACAGCCACCCCTCCTGAGTTCAAGCAATTCTCCTGCCTCACCCTCCCAAGTAGCTGGGATTACAGGTGCATGCCACCAAGCCCTGTTAATTTTTTGTATTTTTAGTAGAGACAGAGTTTCACCATATTAGCCAGGCTGGTCTCGAACTCCTGACCTCAGATGATCCTCCCGCCTCGGCCTCCCAAAGTGCTGGGATTACAGGCATGAACCACTGTGTCAGGCCTTCTTAAAAATTGTTTTGAAACAGAGTCTTGCTCTGTCACCCAGGCTGGAGTACATTGGTGTGATCTCAGCTCACTGCAACCTCTGCCTCCTGGGTTCAAGTGATTCTCATTCCTCAGCCTCCTGAATAGATGGGATTACAGATGTGCACCACTATGCCTAGCTAATTTTTGCATTTTTTGTAGAGATGGGGTTTCACCATGTTGCCCAGGCTGCTCTCAAACTCCAGTCCTTAAATAATTCACTGCCTTGGCCTCCCAAAGTGCTGGGATTATAGGTGTGAGCCAACTCACCCCGCCCATCCAGAAAGAGTAAGTTTCTTTTTCTTTTTCTTTTCTTTCTTTTTTTTTTTTTTTGTTGAGATGAGTCTCGCTCTGTCACCCAGGCTGGAGTGCAGTGGCGCGATCTCGGCTCACTGCAAGCTCCACCTCCTGGGTTCACACCTTTCTCCTGCCTCAGCCTCCCGAGTAGCTGGGACTACAGGTGTCCACCACCACGCCTGGCTGATTTTTTGTATTTTTAGTAGAGACAGGGTGTCACCGTGTTAGCCAGGATGGTCTCGATCTCCTGACCTCGTGATCCACCCACCTCTGTCTCTCAAAGTGCTGGGATTACAGGCGTGAGCCACTGTGCCCAGCACCAGAAAAAGTAAGTTTCTATCAGAGCCCCAAAGGTGTCAGACTCTCAGTCTGTCTCTCTCTTTCAAGCCAGTCCTTCCTACATCCAGACAAGTGTGGATGTACCACAGAAAGCCTGGCTGTTTATTTCACCAATGCAGAATTGCTCCATGATGCAGATCTCACCACAAGATCTTATTCAGCTATTCTGTTGTTTGCAGCTCCTCTGAATAGCTCTCTTGAAATATATCAAAGAGGCAGGATGCAGTGACTCTTGCCTGTAATCCTAGCACTTTGAGAGGCCAACACGGGTGGATCATGAGGTCAAGGGATCAAGATCATCCTGGCCAAAATGGTGAAACCCCATCTCTACTAAAAATACAAAAATTAGTTGGGTGTGGTGGCACATGCCTGTAATCCCAGCTACTTGGGAGGCTGAGGCAGGAGAATCACTTGAACCCGGGAGGTGAAGGTTGCAGTGAGCCAAGATTGCACCACTGCACTCCAGCCTGGTGACAGAGTGAGACTCCATCTCACACACACACACACACACACACACACACACACACACAAAAAGGCCGGGCGTGGTGACTCACACTTGTAATCCAGCACTTTGGGAGGCCGAGGTAGGCAGATCACAAGGTCAGGAGGTCGAGACCATCCTGGCTAACACAGTGAAACCCCGTCTCTACTAAAAATACGAAAAATTTGGCTGGGCGCGGTGGCTCAAGCCCGTAATCCCAGCACTTTGGGAGGCCGAGATGGGCCGATCACGAGGTCAGGAGTTCGAGACCATCCTGGCTAACACGGTGAAACCCCATCTCTACTAAAAAATACAAAAAAGAAAAGGTAGCCGGGCGAGGTGGCTGGCACCTGTAGTCCCAGCTACTCGGGAGGCTGAGGCAGGAGAATGGCGTAAACCCGGGAGGCGGAGCTTGCAGTTAGCTGAGATCCGGCCACTGCACTCCAGCCTGGGCGACAGAGCAAGACTCCGTCTCAAAAAAATATATATACGTATATATATATGTGTCAAAGTGTTATTTTGGGGTGAAATGTTTTGGCTTCCTCTAGGGTCAAGGTTGTTGATATTTTATGGCCATAAATAACATCGTCAGGATTACTGCCCTTGGGCCAGGCACAGTAGTTCACACCTGTAATCCCAGCACTTTGGGAGGCTGAGGCGGGTGGATTACCTCAGGTCAGGAGTTCAAGACCAGCCTGGCCAACATGGCGAAATCCTGTCTCTACTAAAAAATACAAAAATTAGCCGGTATGGTGGTGCATGCCTGTAATCCCAGCACTTCAGGAGGCGGAGGCGGGTGAATTACCTGAGGTTAGGAGATGGAGACCAGCCTGACTAACATGGTGAAACCCCATCTCTACTAAAGATACAAAAAATTAGCTGGGCGTGGTGGAGGGTGCCTGTAATCCCAGCTACTCGGGAGGCTGAGGCAGGAGAATCCGGGAGGTGGAGGTTGCAGTGAGCTGAGATTGCGCCACTGCACTCCAGCCTGGACCGCAGAGCGAGATTGTGTGTCATAAAAACAAACAAAAACCTGCCTCTGTGTCACCTTCCCACCTTCTCCTTGTGACCTTGAGCCTCTCGTTTGCCTTCTGAGCCATGGTGTCTTAGGAGAGCAAAGTCAAGTCAAAGCAAGACACAGAAATTGTGGCTTAGGGAAGTGCAGGACGGCATGAAAAGAAAAGAAAATTTCAGGACTTTCCAAATGCATTTTACCAAGGGAAAAAGTTAAGCTCTGGAAGCTGTTTATCAGTGTTCAGTGTTTATCTATCAGTGTTTATCTTTTTCACTTTCCTTTTTTTTTTTTTGAGACGGAGTCTCACACTGTCACCCGGGCTGGAGTGCAATTGCATGATCTTGGCTCACTGCAACCTCCGCCTCCCGGGTTCACGTGATTCTCCTGCCTCAGCCGAGTAGCTGGGACTACAGGCGCACACCATCACACCCGGCTAATTTTTTTTTTTTTTGGCACAGGGTCTGACTGTCACCCAGGCTGAAGTGCAGTGGCACAATCACAGCTCACTGTAGCCTTGACCTCCTCAACTCAAGTGATCCTCCAGCCTCAGCCTCCTAAGTAGCTGGGACCACAGGTATGCACCATTATGCTTGGCTGATTTTTTTGTTTGTAGTAGAGATGAGGTCTCACTAGGTTGCCCAGGCTGGACTTGCACTCTTAAGCTCAAGTGTTCCTTCCATCTCAGCTTCCCAAAGTGGTGGGATTATAGGCATGAGGTGAGGCACCATGCCCCGCCACAGCGATTTTTTCTCTGGTGTATGACTGTTGCTTCCTGACCTTTGTATTGAGATGTTACACATTAATCAGATACTCTATTCTGCATTCAAACCTAGATTAAATGACATTGGAGGCCAACCCTTGTGATTGTTACCTCTTTACAGTAGAATATTAAGAAATCCCTTAGTAGTAGTCAGTAGTGAGCAATCTTTTTTTTTTTTTAGATGGAGGCTCACTCTGTCACCCAGGCTAGAGTACAGTGGCGTGATCTCAGCTCACTGCAAGCTCCGACTCGCGAGTTCACGCCATTCTCCTGCCTCAGCCTCCCGAGTAGCTGGGACTGCAGGCGCCCACCACCACGCCCAGCTAATTTAAAAATTAAAAAAAAAATTTTTAGTAGAGACGGGCTTTCACCGTGTTAGCCAGAATGGTCTCGATCTCCTGACCTCCTGATCCGCCCGCCTCAGCCTCCCAAAGTACTGGGATTACAGGCGTATGTAATTCCTGTTCCTGTGTGACAGCCACCCTCACATATTTGTGTTTGAATAAACTTTTTTATTTTTTTCTTGAGACAGAGTCTCATTGTGTCATCCAGGCTGGAGTGCAGTGGCGTGATCTCGGCTCACTGCAACCTCCATCTCCCAGGTTCAAGTGATTCTCGTGCCTCAGCTTCCCGAGTAGCTGGGATTACAGGTGTGTACCACCACACCCAGGTAATTTTTGGAGACTGGGTTACAGCATGTTAGCCAGGCTGGTCTCAAACTCCTGGTCTCAACAGTCCGCCTGCCTCGGCTTCCCAAAGTGCTGGGATTACAGGCGTGAACCACTGTGCCCAGATTTATTTTTTAATTTTTCAGAGGCAGGGTCTTTCTCTGTCACTCAGGCTGGAGTGCAGTGTCAGGATCATAGCTGACTCTGGACCTCCTGGGCTCCTGTTGCCTCAGCCTCCCAAGCAGCTGGGACTACAGGCATGTGCCACCATGTCTGGCTAATTTTATTTTTTGTAGAGAGACAAGGTCTTGCTATGTTGCCAAGGCTGGTACTTAAGTTCTGGCTTCAAGCTATGCTCCTGCCTTAGCCTCTTGAGTAGCTGGGATTACAGGTGCATGCCCCCATGCCTGGCCACCACGGCCAATTTCAAGCTACCAATATGAGATCATTGAACATGCAGTTGGAAAGAAATGCACAGTATTACATTGTTCTATAGTAAGTCTATTACACAGACATAATAAATGTAAATAGACCAGGCAAGATGGTTCACACCTGTAATCCCAGCACTTTGGGAGGCTGAGGTAGGAGGATCACTGAGCTCAGGAGTTCAAGGCCAGCCTGGGTAACATAGTGAGACCCCATCTCTACCAAAAAAATACAAAATTAGGCCGGGCGCGGTGGCTCAAGCCTGTAATCCCAGCACTTTGGGAGGCCGAGACGGGCGGATCACGAGGTCAGGAGATCGAGACCATCCTGGCTAACACGGTGAAACCCCGTCTCTACTAAAAATACAAAAAATTAGCCGGGCGAGGTGGCGGGCGCCTGTAGTCCCAGCTACTCAGGAGGCTGAGGCAGGAGAATGGCGTAAACCCGGGAGGCGGAGCTTGCAGTGAGCCGAGATCTGGCCACTGCACTCCAGCCTGGGCGACAGAGCGAGACTCCGTCTCAAAAAAAAAAAAAAGTACAAAATTAGCTGAGTGCGGTGGCAGGCACCTGTAGTCCCAGCTATTCAGGAAGCCAAGGCAGGAAAATCACTTGATCCCAGGAGGCGGAGGTTGCAGTGAGCGTATACATTGGCACACAAATTAGCAGATACTACCATGCAGTGTGTTTTTTTCTTCAGAGAACTGGCTGGTAAGTGTTTACCATAGTAAGAAGCCTTACTATAGAACAATGTAGTACTGTGCACTTCTCTCCACTTCCATGTTCAATGATCTCATATTGGTAGCTTGAAATTGGCCGTGGTGGCCAAGCATGGGGGCATGCACCTGTAATGGAAAGCTGAAATGGAAAACAGAGGGTTTAGGGCAGCAGTCCTGAATTCTGGAGTGCTGTCCCCCTGGGGGAGTTTTGGGAATCTGTGGGGGTTGTTTTTAGTTGTCACAGTGGAGGTCCTAGGATGCTACCAAAGCGTTTAGGCGGCTGGGGTCAGCGACAGTAAAAGTTATGCAATGAAGGTTTGTCCTGCATTCTCAGGACTTTGTTTTATTTTTGAGACAGTCTTGCTCTGTCACCCAGGCTGGAGTGCAGTGGCACCATCTAGGCTCACTGCAACCTCTGCCTCCCAGGTTCAAGGATTCTCCTCCCTTAGCCTCCTGAGTAGCCAGGATTACAGGCATGCATGACCATGCCCAGCTAATTTTGTATTTTCAGTAGAGATGGAGTTTCACTAAAAAAAAAAAAAACAAAAAAATGTTGGCTAGGCTGGTCTCAAACTCCTGACCTCAGGTGATCCTCCTGCCTCGGCCTCCCAAAGTGTTGGGATTACAGGCGTGAGCCACAGTGCCCAGCTCATTCCCATGACTTTGGAACATCTGTGGGACATTCATGGAGGTGGAAAGTCTGTTTCTAAGCCTCTGAACCCCAAATCTGTTTTGTGTATTTTATGACAGCTCACCTCCCCACTCCCCCGCCCCACCCTGTTTCTTTTTTCCTTGTTGCTGAATCACAGGGAAATATGTCATTTATCCTGTAGACGGGCTCACGTTCTGGACTGGGCTGATTGCTGCCTCATGGTGTCGTTTCACTGGCAACTTTATCCTCCTGTTTTCTGCAAACTGGTGGTTCGAGTGAGAAGCTTGATCTGAATTTTTTTTTTTTTTAAAGGGAGCTCCTTTAAATTTTAAACCTTTAAACTTTTAACTGGTAGTTAACCTCCTGCTGCTTAGCAGCTGGAGCTGGAGCTGAAGCTGGAGAGTGGCTGCTGGTTTTCCTTTCCTCCTATTAGGACTGCTGGGAGCTCTGGTGGTGCCTGCCTCTTCTCTCAGTAAAATTCCTCATCCATCTTTTTTTTTTTTTTTTTTTTTGAGACAGAGTTTTGCTCTTGTTTCCCAGGCTAGAGTGCAATGGTGTGATCTCAGCTTACTGCAACCTCTGCCTCCCAAGTTCAAGCGATTCTCCTGCCTCAGCCTCCCAAGTAGCTGAGATTACAGGTGCACGCCACCACACCCTGCTAATTTTTGCATTTTTAATAGAGACGGGGTTTCACCATGTTGGCTAGACTGGTCTCGAACTCCTGACCTCAGTTGATCCGCCCGCCTCGGCCTCCCAAAGTGCTGGGATTACAGGCGTGAGTCACCACACTGGGCCCATTTCTATTTTAAAAAAATTTTTAAATAGGCAGGGTGCGGTGGCTCATGCCTGTAATCCCAGCACTTTGGGAAGCTGAGGCAGGAGAATTGCTTGAACTTGTGAGGCAACAGTTGCAGTGAGCTGAGATCACGCCATTGCACTCCAGCCTGGGCAACAAGAGCAAAACTCTCTCAAAAAGTAATACTAATAATAAATAAATAAATATGGGACTCTGAGGGGACTCAGAGTCAGCGAGAGCCTGGCCTAGCTGGACTCTGTCCCCCACCTCCATGCTGCCTTCCTGGAGGCCTTCCTGGCTGCCTGGAGGAGGGAAGCAGAGTGGGGACCCCTTTCTGTTCAGGGCATCCTACCACAGTTCCCCAAGGAAGACCCCCAGGGGACCCAGATGGGGGATGCGACCTTGACCTGCCTCTCTCCCCGACTCTTTTTTTTTTTTTTTTTTTTTGAGACGGAGTCTCGCTCTGTCGCCCAGGCTGAAGTGCAGTGGCCAGATCTCAGCTCACTGCAAGCTCTGCCTCCCGGGTTCACGCCATTCTTCTGGCTCAGCCTCCCAAGTAGCTGGGACTACAGGCGCCTGCCACCTTGCCCGGCTAGTTTTTTGTATTTTTTTTTTTTTTTAGTAGAGACGGGGTTTCACCGTGTTAGTCAGGATGGTCTCGATCTCCTGACCTCGCGATCTGCCTGTCTCGGCCTCCCAAAGTGCTGGGATTACAGGCTTGAGCCACCGTGCCCGGCCTCTCCCCCACTCTTATGGCCAGACTTGGGGTGCCTTGTGCAGGTGGAGGAGCTAAGGGCAGATAACAAGATGGACTGCCTGGCAGGCACTGGGGAAGGAGGAGGGACTGCGGGCTCACCTCCCTCCCCCAGCCCAGCCACACCTGCTCTGGAAAGCCTTGTAACTCCTGGGCGGGGTTTGCCAGTCACGGATGCTGGCAGGGTTTCTTTGGCCCTGAGTAAAGAGAGACCCAGAGGGAGCACTGAGCTGCCTGCCAAGCCACCCTGTCTCGGATTCCTTCAAAAGGACCAGGTGAGAGAAGGTGAGGGGGCTCCTCTCCCACCCTACAACAAGCATACCTGTGCACACACGCCCTGGTGGAGAGCAGGGGATTTGGGAAGTGGACCCGCCGTGCCCTCGTGGGTCTCTGGTGTCCTCTGGGATGCACCCCCAACTCAGGACCTCCAGGAGAGGAAGGTGCAGCCAGGACCCCCTCCCCAGCCAGCCGCCCTCCTTAGCTCCCTCCCCACTTCCTTCCAGGTGGATCTGTTTCTAGAGCTCCAACCGCCACGACCTCCCTCCCCTTCTCCACCCTGGGCCACCAGGTCCTTCCTTGCCTCCCTCCCCTCAGCAGTTTCTAGGAACCACCCTGGTAGTAAAGGTGTAGATGGCTCGCACACAGCCGGTGGCGACGCGACTTTCCTGTCTCCACCGTGGGGCATGCTCCCTCAGACCCTGGGGCTCCTCAGAGGCTTCACAGAACCCAAGCAGCTGGTCTTACCTCCGAGCACTGCCCTGGCCCAGGGAGGCGGCTCCGTCCCTCCTGCACTCCCTAATCCTGCTCTGAATCACCGCTTCTGTTCTGGGCAGAGAATAGAGGTGCGGTTTCCAAGGGATGGCCTTCTCCTTCCCAGAGAGGAAGAGATAATGTCGGGAACCTGGGAGTCCTGGGGAGGTGCGGAAAGACAGCGGGCTCTAGCGGCGGGGTGCGACTGAGCAGGACGTGCTGAGCTGCCCGGGGCAGGGGGCGGTTAGGGGTAGAGAAAGGCTTTCAGAGCTGGGGGACAGGACGGGGCCCCGGGTGAGCGGAGAGCTGGGTTATTTCACAGGAACAACTGGTGACAAAGCCGGAGGGGTGTGCGGGGCCAGGCCAGAGGCTGGGATTCTGTCTTAAGGGGTATGGGGAGCCCTGCAGGTGCTCTGAGCTGGGGAGGGGCCGGGCCAGTGCTGGGTAAAGGGTACAGAGGGGAGAGGAGGAAGCCCAGCTGGAGTAGGAAGACGTGGATGGGGCTGGGCATGGTGGCTGACGCACTCTGGGAGGCCAAGGCCAGGCGGACGGATCACCTGAGGTTGGGAGTCAACCAGCCTGACCAGTATGATAAAACCCTGTCTCTACTTAAAAAATACAAACTTTAGCCAGGTGTGGTGGCAGGCGCCTGTAATCCCAGCTATTCGGGAGGCCGAGACAGGAGAATCGCTTGAACCCGGGAGGCGGAGATTGCAGTGAGCCGAGATCACCTGCCATTGCACTCCAACCTGGGCAACAACAGCGAAACTCCGTTTCAAAAAAAAAAAAAAAAAAAAAGACGTGGACGGGACAGAGAGAATCAAAAGAAGTGATCCAGGCTGGGCATGGTGGCTCACGCCTGTAATCCCGGCACTTTGGGAGGCTGAGACAGGCGGATCACTTGAGGTCAGGAGTTGGAGACCAGACTGACCAACATGGTGAAACCCGTCTCTACTAAAAATACAAAAATTAGCTGGGCCTGATGGCACGTGCCTGGAATCCCAGCTACTAGGGAGACTGAGGCACGAGAATTGCTTGAACCGGGGAAGCAGAGGTTGTAGTAAGCCAAGATCGCGCCACTGCACTCTAGCCTGGGTGACAGAGTGAGACTCCATCTCACAAAAAAAAAAAAAAAAAAGTGACCTGCAGATATTGGTGACCTCATTCCTCTGAGGGAATCAGAGGCCGGGCCTCTGCTTTGAAATTGGGGCCCCTTTCTGTTCTGGCGTCCTAACCGCCATCTCCCAAGGGAAGAGCCCCCAGGGCGCCCGGATGGAGGAAGGGACTTTGACCTCCCTCTCTCGTCTGCCCCTATGGCCTCACCTGAGGTGTGTGATGCCTCAGAGCAGATAACAAGATGGACTTCCTCACCTCACAGGACTGGGGAATACCCAAGCTCCTCTATCAGAAACCGCACAGCCCTGGATCACACTCCAGCTGTTGGCATGTCTCAAGATTTCTGAGCCTCAGTTTCCTTTGCTGTGAAATGGACATAGTATCACCTACTTGCAAGGTTGTTGGGTTTTTTGTTGTTGTTGCTTTGGGGTTTTTTGGAAACAGGAACTCGCTCTGTTGCCCAGACTGGAGTGTAGTGGCAGGATCTTGGCTTACTGCAGCCTCGACCTCCCCGATCTCAGGTGATCCTCCCCCCTTCTCAGCCTCCTGAGTAGCCAGTACTACAGATGCATGCCAGCACTCTCATCGAATTTTTGTTTTTTGTTTTTTGTAGAGACAGGGTTTCACCACGTTATGCAGGCTGGTCTTGAACTCCTGAGCTTAAGTGATTTGCCCGCCTTGGCCTCCCAAAGGACTGGGATTACACGTGTGAGCTACCACGCCTGAACAGGGCTGTTGTTAAAACTCAGTAAAGGCTGGCGCAGTGGCTCACACCTGTAATCCCAACACTTTGGGAGGCCAAGGCAGGTGGATCACCTGAGGTCGGGAGTTCCAGACCAGCCTGACCAACATGGAGAAACCCCGTCTCTACTAAAAATACAAAATTAGCCAGGCATGGTGGTGCATGCCTGTACTCCCAGCTACTCAGGAGGCTGAGGCAGGAGAATCGCTTGAACCCGGGGAAGGAGAGGTTGTGGTGAGCCGAGATCACACCATTGCACTCCAGCATGGGGAACAAGAGCAAAACTCCATCTCAAAAAAAAACTCAGTAAGATAGACCAGGTGTGGTGGCTCATGCCTGTAATCCCAGCACTTTGGGAGGCTGAGGAAGGACGACGGAGGACTTCTTTTTTTTTTTTTTTTTGAGGCGGAGTCTCGCTCTGTCGCCCGGGCTGGAGTGCAGTGGCCGGATCTCAGCTCACTGCAAGCTCCACCTCCCGGGTTTACGCCATTCTCCTGCCTCAGCCTCCGGAGTAGCTGGGACTACAGGCGCCCGCCACCTCGCCCGGCTAGTTTTTGTATTTTTAGTAGAGACGGGGTTTCACTGTGTTAGCCAGGATGGTCTCGATCTCCTGACCTCGTGATCCGCCCGTCTCGGCCTCCCAAAGTGCTGGGATTATAGGCTTGAGCCACCGCGCCCGGCCGACGGAGGACTTCTTAAGGCCAGGAGTTTGAGATCAGTGTGGGCCACATAGCAAGACCCCCCGCCCCACCCACCATCCCTACAAAAAAAGCAACTCAAAAAATATGCCTTCAGGCAGAGTGGGAGTGGCGCTTGGTTCAAGGCTGACATAAGTGTGAGTTTGAGGCACCAGTTCTGCTCTGAATACCAGGGATAGCCCATGTCAAACATCATTTCCCTTTGTGCCCACACAGCCCTAAGGGAGGTGTGGTTTTGTTGTTGTTGTTGTTTCTTTTTGAGACGGAGTTTCGCTCTTGTTGCCCAGGCTGGAGTGCAATGGCACAATCTCGGCTCACTGCAACCTCCACCTCCCAGGTTCAAGCGATCCTCCTTCCTCAGCCTCCCAAGTAGCTGGAATTACAGCCATGAACCACACCACGCCTGGCTAATTTTTTGTATTTAGTAGAAACAGGGTTTCACCATATTAGTCAGGCTGGTCTTAAACTCCTGACCTCAGGTGATCCACCTGCCTCAGCCTCCCAAAGTGCTGGGATTACAGGCAAGAGCCACTGTACCTGACTTTTTTTTTTTTTTTTTTTTTGAGACAGAGTCTCAGTGTGTCACTCAGGCTGGAGTGCAGTGGTGCGATCTCAGCTCACTGCAACCTCCGGGGAGGTGTTGTTTTTATCCCTCCCCGCAACCCGCTGTTGATGGACAGACAAGGACAATGAAACACCTGCCTTGGCCTCCCAAAGTGTTGGGATGACAGGCTTTTTACCAGAGAGGTAAAAGCCCTGGGTTAAAGTCACACAGCGCATAAGAGGTGCCTGACCACGCCGTGCAGGGCATCTCGCCAAACCTCAAAAATTCACAATCTCACAGCGCAGCTTGCTCTGTGAGGCCTCCCTACCTCTTCCTTCTCTCCCTGCAGGCTCCCTCCCTCCCTCCCTTCCTTCCTTCCTTTCTTTGGTGAGAAAAAGTAGCATCTTTTCCTCACCTATCACAAAGTTTGCAGCTGGGCACCTACAGTAAAAGGTTAACAAGACACAAGCGTAACAAGTGTATTTAAGGCAAGTGTTACATGACATGGGAGCCTTCAGAAATGAAGGCCTAGGGCCGGGCGCAGTGGCTCAAGCCTGTAATCCCAGCACTTTGGGAGGCCGAGACGGGCGGATCACGAGGTCAGGAGATCGAGACCATCCTGGCTAACACAGTGAAACCCCGTCTCTACTAAAAAAAAAAAAAAGTACAAAAAACTAGCCGGGCGAGGTGGCAGGCACCTGTAGTCCCAGATACTCTGGAGGCTGAGGCAGGAGAATGGCGTAAACCCGGGAGGCGGAGCTTGCAGTGAGCTGAGATCGGGCCACTGCACTCCAGCCTGGGCGGCAGAGCGAGACTCCGTCTCAAAAAAAAAAAAACAAAACAGAAATGAAGGCCTAAAGAAACAGGGAAATCTGGGTGGGTTTTTTGTCTTGTTTTGTTTTGTTTTGTTTTTAGATGGAGTTTCACTCTGTCGCCCAGGCTGGAGTGCAGTGGCGCGATCTTGGCTCACTGACTGCAATCTCTGCCTTCCATGATCAAGCTATTCTCCCGCCTCAACCTCCCCAGTAGCTGGGGTTACAGGTGTGCGCCACCACGCCCAGCTAATTTCTCTATTTTTAGTAGAGACAGGGTTTCACTATGTTGACCAGACTGGTCTCGAACTGCTAACCTCAGGTGATCCACCCACGTCAGCTTCCGAAAGTTCTGGGATTACAGGCGTGAGTCACTGTGCCCGGCTACCCTCCTGTTCTATGATCTATGATTTAAATGCTAAATTTGACCACTATCAATACACCCAATATGAAGAGTGGGAAACCGGGTTCTTCACCCAGAGCCTATAATGAACAGCGTTCTTTGCTTTGTGGGTGACAATAGCAAACACTTAACTGCCTGTGTATATGTGCCAGACACTGTTTTAATACTCAGAGAGGTGATGTCACCTGCCCAAAATCACACAGCTCATGAGTGTGAGAGTCTGAAATTGGCCAGAGCTTGTGCACCTAGCCACTGGTGGTGATGTGTCTTTGAGTCATCAAGTCCAGCATTCTGTGTTGGACTTAGTGAAAGGATATACTTTTGTAGTGATGAGGAAGGAGCTTTATCTAGAATTTGTGTGGTTGGCCACGGTGGCTCACGCCTGTAATTCCAGCACTTTGGGAGACTGAGGCGAGTGGATCACTTGAGGTCAGGAGTTCGAGACCAGCCTGACCAATATGGTGAAACCCCGTCTCAACTAAAAATACAAAAATTAGCGGGACGTGGCAGTGCGCATCTGTAATCCCAGCTATTCAGGAGGCTGAGGCAAAAGAATCACTTGAACCCAGGAGGCGGAGGTTGCAGTGAGCCGAGATGGTACCACTGCACTCCAGCCTGGGTGACAGAGTGAGACTCCACCAAAAAAAAAAAGAAAGAAAAAGAAAGGAAAGAAAAAAGAAAGAAAGAAAGAGAGAAGAGAAGTGAACGGGTTCAAAGACCATAATCATGCATATCACACAAGACCGGAAGTGGCCCAGCTCCAGGGTCAGTTAATTTGGCAGCTCCACAAAGTCATCAGTCACCTGAGCTCCATCCATCTTCATATGCTGTGCTACCATTTCTTAGCTGGATCATCTCATGGTCCCAAAAGGACTGCTACACATCCAGCCTTCACATACAGATAATTCCTTTCAGAAACAGCAGAAAGAGGCTCGTTCTTTTTTTTTTTTTTTTTGAGACAGAGTCTCGCTGTGTCACCCAGGCTGGAGTGCAGTGGCACAATCTCGGCTCACTGCAAGCTCCGCCTCCCGGGTTCACACCATTCTCCTGCCTCAGCCTCCCGAGTAGCTGGGACTACAGGCGTCGCCACCTCGCCCAGCTAGTTTTTTTTTTTTTTTTTGCATTTTTTAGTAGAGACAGGGTTTCACTGCGTTAGCCAGGATGGTCTCGATCTCCTGACCTCGTGATCCGCCCGTCTCGGCCTCCCAAAGTGCTGGGATTACAGGCATGAGCCACCGCGCCCGGCCAAGGCTCGTTCTTATCTTGGTCCCTTTTGAAGAAGGAATGAAACTTTCCTAAGCCTTCCAGCAACTTCTCCCAACTTCGATTGGTAGGAATCATCACATACCCATGTGGCCCGATAGGAGGCAAAAGAAATGAGACTTCTGGGATTAGTTTAACCTCAGATTCTGCAGCTGAGAAGTTGATCAGCCGCCTTTGAAGGACAAGCAGCTTGCAGAAAATTACGTGTTACCAAGGAGAAAAAGGGAAATGGCTTTAGGGTAGATAACAGGGATGCCGTGAGGGGTTGTGTAGGTTGTTCACTGCACAAAGGTCCCTGGTCAAGAAGGCAAGTGGGGTTTAAACAGACCCACAGTCTACTCATCCAACCAGGTAACCTTGGCATTGTGTCCACCCAGACATCCAGAGAGCCCTCCCCTCCCTTCCCCTCCCCTCCCCTCCCCTCCCCTCTCCTCTCTTCTCCCTTTCTTTTCTTTTTGAGATGGAGTCTTGCTCTGTCCCCCAGGCTGGAGTGCAGTGGCATGATCTTGGCTCACTGCAACCTCCGCCTCCCGGGTTCAAGCGATTCTCCTGCCTCAGGCTCCTCAGTAGCTGGGATTACCAGCGTCTGCCACCATGCCCAGCTAATTTTTGTTTTTTTAGTAGAGATGGGGCCCTATCATGTTGGCCACGTTGGTCTCCAGCTCCTGACCTCAGGTGATCTGCCCACCTTGGCCTCCCAAAGTGCTGGGATTACAGGTGTGAGCCACCGCGCCTGGCCACAACTCATCTTTTAGAGCCAGCCTACACTTGTCATACACTATGTCATGGCCACTGAATGGAAAATCCACGGTGGAGCTGGGTGTTCCTCTCAAGTTCAACTGACTGTGGCCAAGAGGGCAGGCAGGCCAGGTGGACAATTTCCCTCCAAAGTGGATACAGGCAGGACATGCAAAGATGAATATATCTGGCACTGGAGTCTGGCAAGCAGGAAAATAAAAACAAAAGATGAACATCTCGGGCCGGGCGCAGTGGCTCACACCTGTAATCCCAGCACTTTGGGAGGCTGAGGCAGGCGGATCACGAGGTCAGGAGTTCAAGACTAGCCTGACGAACATGGTGAAACCCTGTGTCTATTAAACATAGAAAAGTTAGCCAGGCATGGTGGCACACACCTGTAATCCTAGCTACTCAGGAAGCTGAGACAGGAGAATAGCTTGAACCCAGGAGGCAGAGGTTGCAGTGAGCAGAGATCGTGCCACCGCACTCCAGCCTGGGTGACAGAGTGAGACTCCATTTCAGAAAAAAAAAAAAAGAAAAAAATGAACATCTCTACAAAGTGGATCACCAGTAAATAATAGCTACATATACTTATACTCACAATATGTAGACATCCACATATGTACACTCAGTCGATAAACACCCACATTTAAACATTTAAACATACAGTGTGGAGCAGGTGCAGTGGCTCACGCCTATAATCCCAGCACTTTGGGAGGCCAAGGTGGGAAGATCACTTGGGCCTAGGAGTTTGAGACCAGCCTGACCAACATACTGAGATCTTATCTCTACAAAAGAAAATTTGTTTTTAGTTAGCTGGGTGTGGTGATGTGCACCTGTAGTCCCAAGTACTCAGGAGGCTGAGGCAGGAGGATTGCTTGAGCCTATGAGGTCAAGACTACAGTGAGCCACATTCTCACCACTGCACTCCAGCCCAGGTGACAGAGCAAGATCCTGTCTCAAAAAATAAATGATAAATGAATAAATAAAACCAAACAAAAATGCATACAAGGTATAGATACACAAAGTATATATACATACTCCTATATATACACATTCACATATACTCACATGCTGTGTTCACAGCTACCTAGATGACATATATACACATACACATATACCCTTATATGTACACGATGTATCTACACCCATACACTACCATGTACACATGTCCATTTGTACACAGCTGTATATGTACACACACAATTTTGCACACACCTGTATATGTATACAATGTATAGATCCCCAGATCCACATTACACACAATGTGTACACATCCATCTGTGTATACACACCCACCAGTGAGCACAACGTAGACACATCTGTATCAACACACTTGAGATACATACCTATGCACATAGGCAAGTATGTGCCAAGTATTTACACACCCGAAATGAAAGCACACTCACATGCACCCATGCAATGCCTGCGCACGACCGCATGGCCACATTCACCAGCGCCCCGGGCCTCCATCTCTCAGCTAACGTGTCCTGTTTTCCTCCCCTGACAGCCATGCTGGTCGTTCAGATGCCTTTCTCCTTTTCCACGGCCCCCTTCATCCTCTTTGTCTTTACGGTTTCCACTATATTTCACATTCAGCAGCGGCTAACGAAGTTTCAAGCCGTGTGGGAGTTACCGGTGCAGATACCAGGACTGGCCTCAACATCAAAGGCACCGCAACCCAGCCAGCTCAGGGGGATGTGGACGATCAATGCTATAGGCCGCCTGGGGAACCAGATGGGTGAATATGCCACGCTGTATGCCCTGGCCAAGATGAACGGGCGGCCCGCCTTCATCCCGGCCCAGATGCACAGCACCCTGGCCCCCATCTTCAAAATCACCCTGCCGGTGCTGCACAGTGCCATGGCCAGCAGGATCCCCTGGCAGAACTACCACCTGAACGACTGGATGGAGGAGAAGTACCGCCACATCCCAGGGGAGTATGTCCGCCTCACAGGCTACCCCTGCTCCTGGACCTTCTACCACCACCTCCGCCACGAGATCCTCCAGGAGTTCACCCTGCACGACCACGTGCGTGAGGAGGCCCAGAAGTTCCTGCGGGGCCTGCAGGTGAACGGGAGCCGGCCGGGTACCTTTGTAGGGGTCCATGTTCGCCGAGGGGACTATGTCCACGTCATGCCAAAAGTGTGGAAGGGGGTGGTGGCCGACCGGCAATACCTACAGCAGGCCCTGGACATGTTCCGAGCTCGCTACAGCTCCCCTATCTTTGTGGTCACCAGTAATGGCATGGCCTGGTGTCGGGAGAACATTGACACCTCCCATGGTGATGTGGTGTTTGCTGGCGATGGCATTGAGGGCTCACCTGCCAAAGATTTTGCAGTACTCACACAGTGTAACCACACCATCATGACCATCGGGACGTTCGGGATCTGGGCCGCCTACCTCGCGGGCGGAGATACCATCTACCTGGCCAATTACACCCTCCCCAACTCCCCTTTCCTCAAAGTCTTTAAACCAGAGGCAGCCTTCCTGCCAGAGTGGACGGGGATCGCCGCAGACCTGTCCCCCTTACTCAAGCACTAATGCTGGCCAGTCCTTTGATACCCTTTCTCCTTCTCTGGCTCCCTCAAGGTGAGTGCCAGGGCATGAGAAGCACATGGTTCCATGAGGAGGACCCTTCTCTCTTCTGTGAAGATGCTTTGGGCTGCAAGTAACAGAAATCTCAATGAACAGTGGCCTGGCGTGGTGGCTCACACCTGTAATCCCAGCACTTTGGGAGGCTGAGGCGGGTGGATCACTTGAGGTCAGGAGTTCAAGACCAACCTGGCCAACCTGGTGAAACCCTGTCTCAACTAAAAATACAAAAATTAGCCAGGCGTGGTGGTGCACACCTGTAATCCCAGCTACTCGGGAGGCTGAGGCAAGAGAATCACCTGAACCCAGGAGGTGAAGGTTGCAGTGAGCCGAGATGGCACCACTGCACTCCAACCTGGGTGACAGAGCAAGATTCTATCAAAAAAGAAAAGAAAAGAAAAGAAGGAAGGAAGGAAGGAAGGAAGGAAAGGAAGGAAGGAAGGAAGGAAGGAAGGAAGGAAGGAAGGAAAAAGAAAGGAAAGGAGAAAGGAAAGGAAGGAAAAGAGAAAAGAAATGAACGGGTTCAAAGACCATAATCATACGTATCACACAAGACCGGAAGTGGCCCAGCTCCAGGGTCAGTTAGTTTGGCAGCTCATCATTACACAGTCATCAAAGGAATAATTTGTATTTAATCACCAGTGTGAACACAGTCATGGAGTGGAGTATTTCCAGCTACCAGGGAGGCTGAGGTGGGAGGACTGCTTGATGCCAGGGGTGTTCGGAACAATAGTGCACCGGAACAAAAGTCCAATAGTGATTGCACTTGCGAATAGCCACTGCACTGCGGCCTGGACAACCTAGTGAGACCCTGACTCTTAAATAAATAAACACAATTATGACTTTGGGGATGGGAGAAAAGGTTCTCTGAGAGTTTATTACATGAGTATCATATGAAATCCAAAGTACATCTTAGGCCAGTTATGGTGGCTGTAATCTCAGCACTTTGGGAGGGTAAGGCGGGCGGATCACCTGAGGTCAGGAATTTGAGACTAGCCTGGGCAACACAGTGAAACCCTGTCTCTACTTAACATACAAAACATTAGCCAGGGGTGGTGGTGCACACCTGTAGTCCCAGCTACTTGGAAGGCTTAAGCAGGAGAATCATTTGAACCTGGGAGATGGAGGTTGCAGTGAGCTGAGATTACACCATTGCACTCCAGCCTGGGCAACAGAGTGAGACTCCATCCAAAAAAAAAAAAAAAAAAAAAAAAAAATTCTTAGGAGTAGATGGAATCCTGTTACAAGTCTGAATCAAAAAGGCAACTTTGGCTGAGCGCAGTGGCTCACACCTGTAATCCCAGCACTTTGGGAGGCTGAGGCGGATAGATCACTTGAGGTTAGGAGTTCGAAACTGGCCTGGCCAACATAGTGAAACCCTGTCTCTACTAAAAATACAAAATTAGCCAGGCGTGGTGGTGCATGCCTGTAATCCCAGCTACTAGGGAGGCTGAGGCAGGAGAATGACGTGAACCTGGGAGATGGAGGTTGCAGTGAGCTGAGATCACACCATTGTACTGCAGCCTGGGCAACAAGTGCCAAACTTGGTCTAAAAAAAAAAAAAGAAAAAGAAAAAGGCAACTTTTACAATGATTTTATAGATCCCAATATTATAGTATTTTCTCCAGATTACCCACAAATGTGTACTGTCCACCTATCATGTATCAGAAAGCAGTCTAGGAGACACGACCCCTGCTCCCAAGACGGCATTAACAAGTCACTTCAAAATATAATTGGTACAGGCCAGGTGTAGTGGCTCACGCCTGTAATCCCAGCACTTTGGGAGGCCGAGGCAGGTGGATCATGAGGTCAAGAGATCAAGACTATCCTGGCCAACATGGTGAAACCCCGTCTCTACTAAAAATACAAAAATTAGCCAGGCATGGTGGCACGCACCTATAGTCCCAGCTACTTGGGAGGCTGAGGCGGGAGAATTGCTTGAATCCAGGAGGCGGAGGTTGCAGTAAGCCGACATTGCGCCACTGCACTCCAGCCTGCCAACAGTGAGACTCTGTCTAAAAAAAAAAAAAAAAAAAAGAAAATTGAAAAGATGCAATTAGATCCTGAGGCAATCAGGTGCTATGGCTCACACATGTAATCCCAGCACTTTGGGAGGCCGAGGTGGGTGGATCACTTCAGGTCAGGAGTTCGAGATCAGCCTGGCCGACATGGTGAAATTCTGTCTCTACTAAAAATACAAAAATTAGCCAGGAGTGGTGACGTGTACCTGTAATCCCAGCTACTTGGGAGGCTGAGGCAGGAGAATTGCTTGAACCCAGGAGGTGAAGGTTGCAGTGAGCTGAGATCTCACCACTGCACTCCAGCCAGGGCAACAGAGTGAAACTCAAAAGAGAGACAGAGAGGAGAGAAGAGAGAAAGAAAAGAGAGAAAGAAGGAAGGAAGGAAGGAAGGAGAGAGAAAGAGAAAGAAAAAGAAAGAAAGAAAAGAAAGGGAAGGAAGGAAAGAAAGAGAAAGAAAGAAGGAAAGAAAGAAAGAAAAAGAAAAAAGAGAAAAAAGAAAGAAAGAAAGAAAGAGGGAGGAAGGAAGGAGTCCGGGCGCAGTGGCTCATGCCCGTAATCCCAGGACTTTGGCAGGCCGAGACCAGTGGATCACCTGAGGACGGGAGTTCAAGACTAGCCTGACCAACACGGAGAAACCCCATCTCTACTAAAAATACAAAATTAGCCAGGCGTGGTGGCGGGTACCTGTAATCCCAGCTACTCCAGAGGCTGAGGCAGGAGAATCGCTTGAACCCGGGAGGTGGAGGTTGCAGTGAGCCAAGATCGCACCATTGCACTCCAGCCTGGGCAACAAGAGCGATACTCCATCTCAAATTAAAAAAAAAAAAAAAAAAAAAAATGGAAGGGCAAGGAAGGAAGGAAGGAAAAAGAAAGGAAGGAGGAGGAGAAATATTTTTTTCAGTCTACACAATGAATATGACTATACTCTTCTGGGGAGGGAATATGTTTATAAGATACATTTGTAATTTTGGTATTTTGATGTTAGTGGTCTTTTTCAGGCCTCACGACGTAAATATCCACCTTCTGTTGAGATCGGGGGAGAGCAGGAAGGTGCTCCTTGGGGTTCCCCATCTGATCCCCCTTGGTCCAGCCCTGGTTTTCCTGAGGCAGGAGGGAGGGATGAAGTCTTTGGTGAAGGGTTGGATGCTGGGCGGTCGGCAGTGCAGGAGGCAAGACTTTTCATTAGGCTTGAGGTTCAGACACGCACCCCACCAAGCCCGCTTCTTGGCCCCGACTCCTTGGGGCAGTGCAGAGACCAAGTGCACCCTCAGCTCAACACTGCCCCCTCTGGACGCAGGCGAGATGGGGAAAGTGCAATGGAGGCAGGCGGGGTGCCTGGCAGAAGCTGAAAGAGTGCCTGAGACACAGAGAGACGAGCGCGGAGACTGACAGGGATGACGGATGCATCAGAGATAAAGGGCAGGAGGGAGTTGGAGACAGAGACAGGGAAGAGAGAACAGTCAGAGGGCAAATCAGACAGAGAACATAAGAGATATTAAGACAGAACCGGGACAGAGTGACCTGAGTCAGGCAGATATGGGGACATATTAATATGGAGAGCGATACAGTCAGGAAGGTCTCTGGGCCAGGTGTGGTGGCTCACACCTGTAATCCCTGCACTTTGGGAGGCTGAGGTGGGAGGATCACTTGGGGTCAGGAGCTCAAGACCAGCCTAAGCAACATAGTGAAACCCTGTCCTCTATAAAAGATGCAAAAATGGCTGGGCACGGTGGCGCACGCCTGTAATCCCAGCACTTTGGGAGGCCGAGGCTGGGGGATCACCTGAGATCAGGAATTCGAGACCAGCCTGACTAACATAATGAAACCCCGTTTCCACTAAATACAAAAAATTAGCCTGGTGTGGTGGTGTGTGCCTGTAATCCCAGCTACTCGGGAGGCTGAGGCAGGAGAATAGCTTGAACTTGGGAGGTGGAGGTTGCAGTGAGCCAAGATCGTGCCATTGCACTCCAGCCTGGGAAACAAGAGTGAAGTTCTGTCTCTAAATAAATAAATAAATAAATTAGCTGAGCATGGTGGTGTGTGCCTATAGTCCCAGAAACTCCAGAGACTGAAGTGGGAGGATCACTTGAGCCCAGGAGGTAGAGGCCATGATTGTGCCACTGTACTCGAGCCTTGATGAAAGAGCAACACTTTGTTTCATAGACGGGGTCTCGCTATGTTGCCCAGGTTGTTCTGGGAACTTCTGGTGTCAAGCGATCCTCCTGCCTTGGCCTCCTCAAGTGCTGGGATTACAGGTGTGAGCCATAGTTCCCAGCCTAAATCTGATTTTTTTTTCCCTGTGGACTAAGTTATGACATACTAAATCTGATTTAAATTCCCACTCCAGCAACCCCAAATGCTAGAGACAGTTAACTACTCACCTTTCCTATGTAAACCAGCCAATCCAGAGCCCACATCCCATCCACACCTTTATGAGCACAGGCTCCCTGAGCCACCATCCACCTGTGCTAATTACCCCTGGGCCAGGTACCAAAAACTCAGGACAACCTTTATGCTCCAGAGCTTGCTGAAATTCAAACTAGGTAATCTCAAACCTGCTTACCTTGCCTCTTCTGGTTTGTTTGTTTTTTTGTTTTGTTTTGTTTAGATGGAGTCTCACTGTGTTGCCCAGGCTGGAGTGCAGGCATGATCTCATCTCACTGCAACCTCTGCCTCCCAGGTTCAAGTGATTCTCCTGCCTCAACCTCCCGAGTAGCTGGAACTACAGGTGTGCACCACCACGCTCGGCTAATTTGTGTGTGTGTGTGTGTTTTTAGTAGATATGGGGTTTCACCACGTTGGCCAGGCTGGTCTCAAACTTCTGACCTCAGGGTGATCCACCCGCCTCGGCCTCCCAAAGTGCTAGGATTACAGGTGTGAATTACCGCACCCAGCCTTTTTTTTTTTTTTTTTTCTGAAAGACAGGGTCGTGATCTGTTGCCCAGGCTGGAGTGCAGTGGTGCAGTCATAGCTCACTGCAACCTCAAACTCCCAGGCTCAAGTGATCCTCCTGCCTCAGCCTCCAGAGTAGCTGGGACTACAGGTATGAACCATGGTGCCTGGCCCTGAAACCTATTTATTATTATTATTATTTTTTTTTTTGAGATGAAGTCTCACTCTGTCACCCAGGCTGGAGTGCAGTGGCGCAATCTCAGCTCACTACAAGCTCTGCCTCCCGGGTTCACACCATTCTCCTGCCTCAGCCTCCCGAGTAGCTGGGATTAAAGGTACACACTACCACGCCTTGCTAATTTTTATATTTTTACTAGAGACTGGATTTCACCATATTGGTCAGGCTAGTCTCGAACTCCTGACCTCGTGATCCACCCACCTCAGCCTCCCAAAGTGCTGGCATTACAGGAATCAGCCACCACGCCCGACCAAAACCTACATTTTAAAACGTTTTGCTGCAAATAACTTACCCTATGACATTCTTCGCAGGACTGCCCTTGGGCTGGAGGATCCTGGGAGTTTATTCCTCCCTCCCTCCGTGACCCATGGCTCATGACTGACTAGGGGTGGTGTAGTGGCAAGTCTCCAAATGTAGCCCCTAGTGAGCAAGTCCCTGACATTCAGATGTGTATAGTGCCCTCCCATGTTTAACCTCGGGTTGCCTGACTTGCATTAATTATAAAACACAGTGGAAGATAAATTGTGCCAGTTTCAAGCCTAGTCTTTAAGAGACTGGTAGCTTGTGCTCCCCCCTCTTGGAATACTCACTCTTGGGAGCCCTGAGCTATCATGCAAGAAATCTAGTTACTCTGGTGGAGAGGCCACAGAGGGACAGTGCTCACACTGCATGGAGAACAAGAGAAGTCCAGATGTCCCCACAACCTAGCTGCGCCCAGCCCCATGCTATCCCCACCATGGTGCCATATACATCTAATGTACCATCTTGTATGTGCTAGCCCAGGTGGGCCCTGAGATGACTGCAACTCTAGCCAACATAACATGGAACTGAAGAACTGCCCTGCTGAGCCCAGTCAACCCATGCATTTGTGAGCAACCTTGTATAGTTATTGTTTTACAGCTCTAAGTTTTGGGGTGGTGTGGGTTTTTGTTGTTTGTTTTTTGTTTGTTTTGAGATGGAGTATCACTCTGTTGCCCAGGCTGGAGTGAAGTGGCATGATCTCAGCTCACTGCAACCTCCACCTCCTTGTTTCAAGCAATTCTCCTGCCTCAGCCTCTCAAGTAGCTGGGATTACAGGCTCCCACCACCATATCTGGCTAGTTTTTCTGTATTTTTAGTAGAGATGGGTTTCACCATGTTGGCCAGGCTGGTCTTGAATTCCTGGCCTCAAGTGATCTGCCTGCCTCAGCTTCCCAAAGTGCTGGGGTTACAGGCATTTGCCACTGAGGCTGGTTTGGGGGTGGTTTGTTGTTTGGCTATAATAAGCTCAAACAGGGAGATACAAAGGCCCAGTTCCATGTGTCCCAAGATGGGAAAGACTCCACAAGTTAATTTGTGCTGTGGAGCTCCCTGCAGGATTAGGCTGAGGTTGGCATTTCACCTGAAGTCACCTCTTACTCCTCTTCCCCTTTGCTGTCCCGTTTTCCCCACTCTTCTACTGGCTTCTCCTGGGAACATTTTTCTCTTTTTTTCTCTCTCTCTCTCTTTTTTTTTTTTTTTCCTTTTTTTTAAGATGGAGTTTCGCTCCTGTTGCCCAGGCTGGAGTGCAATGGAATGATCTTGGCTTACCGCAACCTCCGCCTCCCGGGTTCAAGAGATTCTCCTGCCTCAACCTCCCAAGTAGCCGGGATTCCAGGCATGTGCCACCATGCCCAGCTAATTTTTTTTTTTTCTTCGTATTTTTGGTAGAGACAGGGTTTCACCATGTTGGCCAGGCTGGTCTGGAACTCCTGACCTCAGGTGATCCACCTGCCTCGGCCTTCCAAAGTAATGGGATTGCAGGCATGAGCCACCGTGCCCGACAGAACGCTTCTTTAATAAATCACTGGCATTTATATCTTGTCTCAGACTCTGCTTCCAAGAGAAGCTGATCTTAGACCTGATGCTTCTAATTTTTTCATCTCTAACCACAACCCTGGGAGGTCAGGGTCTGGCTCCCCTATTCTCCCTCTCCACTCTTTCTTGCTCCTCTCCTGCATTCAAAAGGCATAACCACCTTCCAGGCTTCCCAAACAACAGGCAGCCATCTACTGGGGTCGGGAGCATGTAAAAACATCCATGAGGTCTCTGAAGGAAGCAGCAAGCAGCTTGTTTGCTGTGGCCAGCAGCAAAAGAAGCCCCCCAGCCATACCACCCCGGAGGGGGATCATAAGGAAGTCAGGTAGGCAAAGTTCAGGCAGTTGCATTGCATGTCAGCAGCACTTCAGGAGGCAGGTGGGGTTGGAGGTTGTCTCCCATCCTGTGTCTGCGGTAGGAGGGGCTCTGCTGGTAGTTCCCTCTCCTCCCCCAAAGAGCTTCTCTCCACCCCCACCAGTTCTCTGTCTCTGTAAATCCCAGAATCCATCACCACGGATCCTCCAGCAGGTCCCACAGCCGGCTGCTGCTGGAGTCAGATAAGTCAGCAGAGAAGATGCTGGGGGGTGGGGGACCAGAACCCAGAGGAGGACCCCCGCTCAGGGCCTCCAGCCAGTCCAGGGAGTCCGTGGGGTCCCTGGGAGAAGGGGAGGAGGAGTTCGTGGGAGATGGGAGTGAAGAGGAGAAAACAGATGAGAGGCCTTCAGAGTCCGGGGAAGGGGACAGCACGTCGAAGGAGCCAGGGAAGTCCAGGGGAATGGGGGGCAGGGGGTCTGTGGGATAAAGAATGGTACGTGAGCTGGGAAAGTCAGGGGTCCGGGCGCCAGCCCCCCAAACCCCATTTCCAAGAGTCCAGCTCCCCAGCTCATGCCTCCCTTGGACGCAGGAGTCCGGAACCTCAGCCCCTACCTCCCCTAAATCTAAGAATTCGGATCCTACCATCAGCCTCCACCTGATCCTCCAGGATGTCATCGATGCCCCGGTTCGGAAGCAACTGCGGATGGAGAAATTCGGCGAGAACTCGGGACTCCGACCTGGACCTGACTAGAGAACCCTAGCCGGATTCAACCCACACCCTCTTACCTGCGCCCTTCGGATCGCTTCCTGCAGCTCCTCCTCCAGAGTCAGAGCCGCTGAGCCCGGCGCTGAGGAAGGGTTCAGGGCTGGAGCTGCAGCAGGAGCCGAAGTGGGAGCCGGAGCCGGAGCCGTCCCCGGGGTAGCCGCGGCACGTGGAAGAGGTGGCCTGTGAGATGCTGCGCTGGGCTTGACCTAGAACAGCCAAGAGGGGTAGCTCCCATAAGCCACGCCCACCTGGCGCAACCCCACCCATTCGCAACGTGTGGCTCCACCCCTTGATCCTGTCGCGACCCCTTGCTCATCAACCCCTCCTTTGGTCTCGCCCCCTATTCTTTCATTGGCTCCTCTTCCCTAAAGATCCGCCCCCCGTTGCTCTGAACTACGCCCCCTCGCCTTCAAGGCTTCCCACCGCTGGTCCACGCCCCCATACTTCATTGGCTAGTTTTTTCGACTCCCCGCCCCTCCCACTTTGCTTTCTCTTCATTGGTCCACACGCGCATAGCCCCGCCCTCACCGAGCCCTGACGCCGGGCGGCTGCCAGGGCCTTGGGCCTGAGGCGCGGCCAGGGAGCACCCGCGGGACTGTCCTCGCGCCGCGGCTTCGGCCGCTCGCGGGGCGGGGCGCCGCCGCGCATGCGCTCCAGGAGCATGGATTTGGTCCCCGACACTGGGAGGCCCCGCAGGCGCAGCTGCTGCCGGAGCTCTGAGACCTGGGGAGGGGGGGGGGTGGGAAGAGGCAGTGCTGGGCGGGCTCCGGGGCGCAGGCGGGAGCCGGACAGGATATTTTGAAGCCGAGAAAGGAGACACTGGGGGTTCGGACTCCTGGGACCCTAAAACACGATGGCACTGGGTACCCGATGTCCTGGATTTCCAGAGGGTAGAGGCTGCGGGGTTGGAATTCTGGGACCCCACCGAAGGAGAGAGCCAGCCTGGAAAGTTACACCCCAAACTTACCGTCAGCTCCTCCAGTTTAAGGGTCTGAAGTTCCAACTTGTGTGGAGGGGGCGAGGGGCTAGGGACTCCTGGTGGGCAGGGAGTGACGGCAGAGGGCTTCATCCTGGTGATAAGCGTGAGGGGTGAACAAAGGTTAGAGGGGTAGAGGGGAAAAGGCGTTCTGGGGTCCTCAGAAACGGGGGGCTGGGGAAGATGCAGAAAAGTGAGGGCCCAGAATTCTGGGTCTCCGAGGGCGCAAACATGGGGCTAGATTTCTGTGCATGGGGGAGGAGGAACTAGGGGTTCAGACTCGGGTTTGAAGGGCAAAGGGAGGGGCTGGGATCCTGGACTCTTAAGCCCTGGGGGAGGAGGGGGTTGGGGGCCCGAATCCCCTAATCGTGGACTCGAGGTTTGAGAGAGGAGGATGCTGGGACCTGAATTTCTGGGTCCCGGGAGAACAGAAAGGGGCGTCATACCTAGGATGTGGCTGCTGCGAGTCTGTCCCTTCCCACAGAGGTGGCCCGGGAGGACCCAGGGCGGACCCCTCGGTTTGGGGGTCTGCCCTGGATCCCTGTCTCGGCTCTGGGGGCATGTACTGGTGGTATGTCAAGTTCCCCCTGGGCTTGGGCTCCCTCCAGCGCTGGGAGATCTTGGGAGACTCCTGAAAGAGTAGATACGATGTGCTAGGCTTCAGCGCGGCTCCCACCTTCCTGCCCCGGGGCTACATGCAAAGTAGAGAGTCAGCTCGGTGCCACCAAAGAGGAGCAAAAATGGCAGCAGCAGCAAGGGAGACAAAGGCTGGGCTCTCATAGGGACCTCTCCCTCTGGTCGAGACTCACCTTCTTTGGGGACCTCCAAGGAGGACAATATTCTGGCTCGGGGAGCAGGACCCCAGGGCTGAAGAGGAAAGGGGCCGTGCCCGAGGGCAAGGCCGGGGCCAGAGGAGGGCCTGAGGCTGAGATCCACGGGTCTGGATCCGAGACTGGAGAGATGGTGAAGGACCCTGAGAGGCCTGCAGGCAGCAAGCCAGGCTGGGAGGAGCAAGGCTGTGTGGAAAGCGGGGCCCCGGGGTGCAGGAGGGCAGGCCAGGGAGCAAGACTTGAGTGCTGGGAGCTGGGCGCCTGAACTCCTGGATCTGAGGGTGGAGGTGTCAGGGGCCGGTTGTTACATTCTCAAGTAAAGCAGGAATTTTCTATCACAAAAGGGGTGTGGTAGCTGAGGATCACAGATGTCTGAGGTTTTGCTAGGACAGGGGTGGGGCCTGCACTCCTGGTTCTTGGGGAGAGGGAGAGGTTGAAAGCTACATGCAGGCCAACCGCGGTGGCTCATGCCTGTAATCCCAGCACTTTGGGAGACTGAGGCGGATGGATCACTTGAGGTCAGGAGTTCGAGACCCACCTGGCCAACATGGTGAAACCCCGTCTCTACAAAAAATACAAAAATTAGCTGGGCGTGGTGGCGCCTGCCTGTAATCCCAGCTACTCAGGAGGCTGAGGCAGGAGAATCGCTTGAACCTGGGAGGTAGAGATTGCAGTGGGCTTAGATTGAGCCATGACACTCCAGTCTGGCGACAGAGCAAGACTCCATCTCAAAAAAACAAAAACAAAACAAAAACTACATCCAGAGCTTCTCATGTATACCAAATGCGGAGACCGGGATGCCCATCTTCTCCAAAGAAGCAGGATCCAAACTCATGCATGTCATTGGGGTGGAGAAGCAGGAAGCAGAGCTCCTAGGGGTGGGGTGGCCAGAGACCTGGACTCCTGGATCCTTGGGAAAGGACAGGCTGGGATTTTGGTCTGTCCCGGGAGATGGGGACTGAGCTGCAGGAACCAATGAAGGCTATCTGGCAGCTATATTCCAGGATATCCCAATCGGCGGGGGAGGTCACCATCCCCTCCCTTTTGGGGCCCACACTTACTCTGCTCCTGATTCCGTCTGTGGATCCGAAGCTGGAGGACTGTGGAGGGAGGAGGGAGGTGGGTGGAGGAAGGCGGGAAGGGAGTGTCCAGGAGCCTGGCCTGGCAGGCGGGTGGGAGCTGCAGTTGTTGGCGGGACACGCGTGCCCAGCCCCCTTACACAGCCTGTGCAGGCGGGTGGGCGGGCAGCAGGCTCCCTTCCTCGGGCCTCCCGCCTGCTCTCTGCCAGCGCAGCGCTGCGGGCCAGCGCCATTCTGGGGCTACGAGCCAGCCAGCGTGCAGGCAGGAGGCAGCCCTGCCCCTGGCTCCACCTGCCCCCTCCATGAGCAAGCGTGTGCCCACCCCACCCCGTGCGCAATCGCCATCTTGGCAGCCTGGCCCCTTTGCACCTCGCCTCCCTTTATCCATGCGCTCCTGCTACTTTCAGTGCTATCTGGGGGCCTTCCTACAGTTAACACTCTCCGCATATCCACATTTTAAGTATGCATCTCTTTGGGCTCTAGTTTTGCACACATGCCATTTTTGTGCACTTGCATGTTTTTGCACACTCTTCTTCCTTGACCCACTGTGCCTCAGCATCTATGTTAACACTCTTTTTTCCTTTTTTTAATTTGTTTTATTTTTTTAGAGACAAAGTGTCGCTCAGTATCCCAGGCTGGAGTGCAGGGGTGCGATCACAGCTCACTGCAGCCTTGAACTCCCAGGCTCAACCCGTCCTCCCACCTCAGTCTCCTGAGTGCCTGCGGCTACAGGCATGCACCACTACACCTAGCTAAAGTTTTTTGTTTTGTTTTTATTTTTTGTGGAGACAGGTCTCGCTGTGTCGCCCAGGATGAATGTTAACTATCTTTTTTTTTTTTTTTTTTTTTTTGAGACAGAGTCTTGCTCTGTCACCCAGGCTTGAGGGCAATGTCATGATCTCGGCTTACTGCAACTTCTGCCTCCCAGGTTCAAGCAATTCTCCTGCCTTAGCCTCCCAAGTAGCTGGGATTACAGGTGTCCACCACCACACCCGGCTAATTTTTTTTTTTTTTTGAGACAGAGTATTGCTCTGTCACCCAGGCTGGAGTGCAGTGGTGCGATCTAGACTCACTGCAACCTCCACCTCCCGAGTTCAAGCAGTTCTCCTGCCTCAGCCTCCCCAGTAGCTGGGACTACAGGTGCATGCCGCCATACCTGGCTAATTTTTTGTATTCTAGTAGAGATGGGGTTTCACCGTGTTGCCCAGGCTGGTTTCGAACTCCTAAGCTCAGGCAATCTGCCCACCTCAGCCTCCCAAAGTGCTAGGACTACAAGCGTGAGCCACCTCGTTTGGCGTCAATTTTTTGTATTTTTAGTAGAGACAGGGTTTCGCCATGTTGGCCAGGCTGGTCTTGAACTCCTGACCTCAGGTGATCCACCTGCCTTGGCCTCCCAAAGTGCTGGGATTACAGGCATGAGCCACCACACCTGGCCAGGATGAGTGTTAACTATCTTATTTGCACACTCAGGGTTTGCTCAGTTTGGGAGCAAAGGATCTCTCTTTGCACATTTCTGCTCTTCTCTGGATATATGCGCCTTTTTGTACACTCCTTGCTCTTTGGTTTCTGGTGTCTTTGTACCCATCCAATCACACAGACATGCTCATGTGCACACTGAAGTACCCTTTGCCTTCTCAGGAACTGATCTATATAGTTCGAAACACTTGCACACTTTTTTTTTTGAGATGGAGTTTTGCTCTTGCTTTCCAGGCTGGAGTGAAATGGCACGATCTCGGCTCACCACAACCTCCGCCTCCCAGGTTCAAACTATTCTCCTGCCTCAGCCTTCTAAGTAGCTGGGATTACAGGCATGCGCCACCATGCCCGGCTATACTTGCAGACTTTTTGCCTGCCCTGGGACCTAAAACAAGACCTTTGACACTCACAGCTTGACAGCTCATTGTCCCATCACCCAAACTCCCACACTGGTCCCCTTGAAGTCCCTCCTCTGCTCTTCTGCCTCTGCATGTGCGCCATTGTAAGCCCTTGTTTCTCTGCAGTGCTCGAACACTCTGCATGCCTACCCCTGGCCTCCAATCCCCATTGCTCCCCCTGTGAGGGTGGTACTAGCCATTTGCACACTTGATCCACCACAGCTGGACCCCTGTGCTGGGGCCTCCTTTATGCAAAGTGACCTTTTGCACAAAAAACGCAGGCCTCATGGGTCCTACCACCCCTCCCTTCCCACCCGAGTACAGCATTCTCAGGATCCCATCCCCCAGACATGAAGACAGCCCTCTCTCACCAGATCGGAACTTGGAGCGAATGATTTGGGAACGCTGGGAGGAAGCCGCCAGGGTCATTGCCAAGGCCGGGATGGGGACCTGGACGGAGAGGGGGCAGGGCAGGGGCCCCATAGTGGGCTGGCTCAGAGTGGAGGTCAGAAGGCTGCCCAGTGAGTGAATTCAGCAGGGAAAGGGCCCGAGGGAGGTGGGAATAGGAGCAGCCTTGGGCCATAACTTCTGGATCCCAGGGGCTGTAGAGGAGGGGGCTGCAGACCCGGACACCTTGCTCCGAGGTAGGAGGAAGCTGGGAACCCAGACCCTGGTCTGAAAGACAGGGGCTGAGGGCCTCAACTCCGGTATCCTGGGAGGGGAGGGACCTGGGATCTGGGAATCCTAGGTCCTGAGGAGGAAGGGATTGTGGGTTGGGACCCCTGCATCAAGGAAAGGGAGGAAGCAGGGGGGCCTGGACTCTGGAATCTTGAAGGAGAAGGAGGTTAAGGGCTGGAACTCAATACTCTAAGGAGATGAGAATCCAAGTCCTGGGTGGAGAGGGGAACCCGGCCCTGACAGGTTTCTGAGGAATAGAATGGTCCCTGTGACCTGTATCTGAGAAGCAGTGAGTGGGGTGTCAGCCACCACGGTCTCTGGGGAAGGGACTGGGACCAGAGAGGGGACAGGACCGTTGAGGAGTGCGCCCCCCGTCCACCCCAGGGGCTTCTCACCAGGTGGGCTCGGCGAAGCTGTGCTCTGGGGCGGGTTGAGTCTACAGGCCGAGGCTGGACACTGCAGGCTCCGCCCCACCAGCCTGGGACCGCCTCCAACCCACCTTCCTGGGGTGTGCCAGGAGCCCCGCTGGGGACCCTGAGAAGGGGTGGGAGCACCCGCTGGGAGGGCCTGAGCGGGCCTGGGGGGATGCTGGAGGGTAGGAGGGGGGACGCCAGGGTTCCCTGGCTCGCTCCCCCTGCGCGTCCTGGGGCTGTGGGGTGGGGTGGAGCGGTGGCAGGCGGACTGACAGAAGCAGGTGCCCGGAGAGGGGCGCCGGGTGAGCAGCAGCGGCAGGTGGTCATGTCCCGGCCCTGCCGGCAGGTGCCACCTGTCGCCTACTTTTTCCCTGACGCAGCAACTGGAGTCAAGTTCAGGGGAGTGAAAAGTTCAAACTGGGGGCCCAGATTCCTGGATCCAAGAAAGGAGAGGGATGGGGACCTAGACTCCTGGGTTTGAAGAAAAAGAGGCAGGGGCCTCTGGGGTGCTGGGAACGGGGACAGAGGTGTTGGGATTCAGCGGTGTGCCCGGCAGGCAAAGGTCCAGAGGGGGCTGGGGACTCAGATTCCTGGGTCTGAGGGAGGAGGGGGCTGGAGTATGGATTTGCGGGTGGGGGGTCGAAGGGAGACATCGCTGGTTCCCACTGGCAGGACTGGGGGCCTTATAATCGGCAGAGCAAGCTTAGGGCCGTGTTCTGAGGGGTGTGGGAGGCTCCTGTGCTCTCGGATTGGATTACATGCAAAAGGGCGAGCCAAGGCCGTGGCTATAAATACCTACTCAGACTCGGCAGGGGCCCAGACAAGGGCCCCACAACCTTGTTCTGCAGAAAACCATAATTAGCGCCCCCAAGTCTTAACAATCGAGGCGCTGCCGATACCACAGATACCTTTATTTGTCCTTGGCATTCACAGCCTAAGCCCATGCTCCCACCGTCCCATCCGCTACTTCCCGAAAACTCAATCTCCCAACATTCCATGCGGGATAAGAACTACAACTCCCATAAAGCTCTGCGCTCAGGCGGGCTCCTGTCAGTGGAAGCCTGCGACATTTCAAGGTGCGCGCTCTCGTTTGGTATTGGTTCTCATGGAGACACGGCCACGGGAGGCCCATGGCGATAATTGGCAGGCAGCTCCTGCTGCTCAAGATCCCAGAGGAGGCGGCGTAGCCTGCGGAGTTCACGGTGCAAGGCGTCGTTCGTCACTGGACCAGTGAGGCGCAGGCGCGAGCTCCCCAGGGGCAGGATGAGGGGCGGGTGCGAGGAGAAGCTTTCGAAGATGTCACCTGTGAGACCGAAGTAGGCGGGGTTAGAGTCTGAAAGTGGGAGTCAGGTAGTTGCATCGGGGAGAGGCTGCGTCACACCCAAAGGAAGAAAAAACTTCAAACCCCAGCAACTCCTGGAGCGGGGTCCGTTCACACGCTACTGTAGGAGCCCCTGGGCATGATGGAAGTTGTAATTCAGATGATGGAAAGCCACCGTTGCCTGGGAAACGGCTTCCCAAATCTCTGAGAAGGGGCTGGAAACTTGCCTTACAGATTCCTAAAGGTGGAGGAGTCAAGTTCAGGGGAGCGAAAGTCCCGAGACCTGGACTCCTAGGGGTGGTGGGTGGGTGGCTGGTGGAGGGAATGGACTAGGGATGCGAACCACTGAGAATAAAGGGAGCTGGGGGCTTGAACTCCTGTATCTTGAGGGGGGAAGGGGCTGGGTCCTGCACTTATGTCCTGGTGGAGAGGGACAGGGGTCCAGAATCGGTTTAGAAGGAGACTAGGGATCTGGACTCCAAGATCCTGAGAAAAGAAGAAAGGTGCGGTGGTTCACGCCTGTAATCCCAGCACTCTGGGAGGCCGAGGTGGGCGGATCATGAGGTCGGGAGTTCGAGACCAGCCTGGCCAACATGGTGAAACCCCCGTCTCTACTAAAGATACAAAAAATTAGCCAGGCGTGGTGGCGCGCGCCTGTAATCCCAGCTACTCAGGAGGCTGAGGCAGGAGAATCGCTTGAACCTGAGAGGCAGAGGTTGCAGTGAGCCGAGATCGCGCACTGCACTCCAGCCTGAGTGACAGGGTGAGACTCCATCTCAGAAGAAGAAGAAGAAGAAAGCTGACAGCCCCAATGCTGTATCCCATTGCTCCTCACCTGTGTCCACAGCCTCCTGCTCTGCAGGGGGAGGGTCCCACGCGGCTGGCGGCCCGAGGCCAGGGCCCAGCTGGTAGTGGCTGAGCAGATGGTGCAGCTGGGCGGGGGTCAAGGTGGGGTGGTCCATTCTTAGGCTGCTCCATGAAGCCTGGTGGGAAGACCAGGTGAGAGGTTGATGGTCATTACAGGGCAGCTGAGAAGTGAAATGGAAGGGCTTCCATAACGGGAGTGGGTGTGGCGGGAAGATAACGGCATCTCTGCAGTGTCTTCCGGGCACTGTGAAGTCTGTTTATCACCAAAGTGATGGTGGGGAAGGGTGTGCTCCCAGCAATTTTTTAAAATGTGATTTGCTTCAGGATAAATGAGGATACAGGAAATGAGTGGGGTGGAAATAAATAAGATTGGCCATTCGTTTATATTATTGAATCTGGCGATGGTACTTGGGGATTTTTTTTTTTTTGGTCCTTAAAGAGACAGGGTCTCACTCTGTCACCCAGGCTGTAGTGCAATGGTGCGATCATGGCTTGCTACAGCCTTAAACTCCTGGGCTCAAGTGATCCTTGGCCCCAGCCTCCAGAGCAGCTGGGACTACAAGCACAGGCCACCACACCTCATTAATTTTTTGTAGAGACAGGATCTCACTATGCTGCCCAGGCTGGTCTCAAGCTTCCCAAAGTGCTAGGATTACAGGCATGAGCCACTGCGCCTAGCTGGGATTCATTATTCATATTCTGCGCCTAGCTGGGATTCAGAATATTCATTATTCTGTGAATTCTGGGATTCATCACTCATATACAAAAAGTGGTGGCCACTCTTTGTATCTGTTTGACAATGTCTGCACCTGATATAGCTGACATCAGAACCATCAATGCACTTAACATCAGAGACTCCACCTAGACTGCCTGAGTTCAAAAATCCCAGTGGGTCACTTCTTACCTTCTGGCAGGTCACCATCCCCTAGTCTCCTCATCCATAAATTTGGAGAACAGGAACTATCTAATAGAGTTGGTATGAGGATGCAATATGGCAAAATTGTAAGGTACTTGGAATGCTGCCTGGGGTTTATTAAATGCATGGTAAAGTTCCTTATTGTTTTGAGACAGGGTCTTGCTTTGTCACCCATGCTGGAGTGTAGTGGCATGATTGTGGCTCACTGCAGCCTCAACCACCTGGACTCAAGCAGTCCTTCCACCTCTGCTTCTGGCGTGGCTGGGACCACAGACATGTGCCACCACACCTGGCTAATTTTTAAAATTTTTGGTAGAGATGGTGTCTCCCCTGTGTTGCCTGCTGGTCTCAAACTCCCGGGCTCAAGTGATCCTCCCACCTTGGCCTCCCAAAGTGCTGGCATTACAGGCATGAGTCACTACACCTAGCCCATTATAAACATTTCATATAAATAAGTAAATGTCTATGGGGAACAGTTTTGTAAGATATTTTAAAAGAAAGGAAAATAAAAATAATTGAAATTGGCCAGGCATGGTGGCTTATGCTTGTAATCCCAGCACTTTGGGAGGCCAAGGCAGGCGAATCCCCTGAGGTCAGGAGTTCAAGACCAGTCTGCCCAACAAGGTGAAACCCTGTCTCTACTAAAATTACAAAAATTAGCCGGGTGTGGTGGCGTGTGCCTGTTATCCCAGCTACTCAGGAGGCTGTGGTTGGAGAATCGCTTGAACCCAGGAGGCGGAGGTTGGAGTGAGCCGAGATCACGCCATTGCACTCCAGCCTGGGTGACAGAGTGAGACTCCGTCTCAAAATAAATAAATAAGGAAAAATAAATGAAATCAAGTGACCTGTCCTACCTGATTCTGTTTCCTCATCTGAAAAATAGTCACCTACTTCGATGGGGCTTTGTCAGCATTAAACTAGAAGTGCTAAACAGTGTGCCTGGCAGGTAGTTCATGTTCAATGAATGTTTTGACCAACATGTTCCTTGGTCTCATGCCAGACTCTCTGACTCAGCATGTCTGAGTGAGGGACCCTGGAAACTTTTTTTATTTTTTTTCTGGAGACAGGATCTCGCTCTGTTGCCCAGGCTAGAGTGCAATGGTGCAGTCTTGGCTCACTGCAGCTTCTGCCTCACAGGTTCCAGCGATTCTCCTGCTTCGGCCTCCAGAGTAACTTGGATTACAGGCGTGCGCCACCATGCCTGGCTAATTTTTGTATTTTTAGTAGAGACAGGGTTTCGCCATGTTGGCCAGGCTGGTCTCAAACTCCTGGCCTCAAGTGATCTACCTGCCTAGGCCTCCCAAAGTGTTGGGATTATAGGCATGAGCCACCACGCCAGGCCTGGAAACTATTTTTTTTTTTTTTTGAGATGGAGTCTTGCTCTGTTGCCCAGGCTGGAGTGCAGTGGCACAATCTCGGCGCATTACAAGCTCCGCCTCCCGGGTTCACGCTGTTCTGCTGCCTCAGCCTCCCAAGGAGCTGGGACTATAGGAGCCCGCCACCACGCCTGGCTAATTTTTTGTATTTTTTTTTAGTAGATACCGGGTTTCACTGTGTTAGCCAGGATGGTCTCGATCTCCTGACCTCGTGATCCGCCCGCCTCGGCCTCCCAAAGTGCTGGGATTACAGGCGTGAGCCACTGTGCCTGGCCCAGGCCTGGAAGCCATTTTTAATAAGTTCCACCAGGATTCAGACACAGCCGAGTTTGGTCATCGTTGGTGCTGGCTTCCTTCTACTTGCCAATGTGTTACCCACAGTGTCTGAGCTGGGGATGGCATGGGGTTCAAGGAGAGCTCCAACGGTGAGCTGAATACAGAAGGTGGCTGAGGGGGGTTGAGGAGTCAGAGGTCAGGTCAGGTACAGCTGACCAGCAGTCACCTTGAGCAGGGAAGTGCGGGGCACACAGAGCAGGTTCACAGCCATGGAGAGTTTCCGGAAGAACTCGGTGGCAATGTCGCCCAGCCCAGCTCCCTGTAGCCAGTCTAAGACAAGGTCCAGGTTGGTTCGGATTTGAACAGCTCGGGACCACTGATAGAAAGGCCGGCCCTGACCTGTGGGCATTAAAGGTATGAGAGGAAGTTGGTTAGCTGGACTCTGTCCTCCTGCCTCCCAGACTGTTCCTATCCTTCAGCCTGGGATCTGGAGCTTGTTCTCCAGGGTACCCAAAGGTGAGGCTTGAGCCCGTGGTGTGTGTAATTTGACCTGAGTCTCAGTGGCTCCCGTCTTTGCCTCCCTGACAGCTCCCAGCCAACCTTCACCTCGTTCCATCAGCGAGTTGAGAAGGGATGCGTTGGAGAAGAAGAACAAGTAGCCAAAAGTCTGAGACACGAGGTCAGGGTGCAGCTCGCACTGGCTGGTCAGCTCCAAGGCGGCCTGGAACACGCCCAGGGTAGGTCTCAACCCTGGAGGCATGGCCTCCAGCTCCGCGCCAGGCCCCGGCAGCTCTGCCCCAGCTGTGAAAGGGTTACTATCCAGGAGAGCAGGCAGTGTTGAATACAGAGTCTGAGGAAAGAGAGAAGGGTAAACAAGTGATTAGACTACAACTCCCAGGAAGCTTCAAGGTAATAGAGCATGAAGATAATGGGGAGCTCCACCAAAGTCTTCTGGGAGTTGTAGTCCATTCTACAGTCAACACCCAAAGGGTCTCCATGAGCAAATCCCTACTTGGTGGAAGGGTATATAAGTTTCTTGAGTATTTTAAGATCACCTCTTGTGCATTGTGGGACTTGTAGTTCTCAGCAGAGACAGCTCAAGGAGGACAAAGGATACTGGACAAAGAGTTCCCTTTCAGTCAAAGAATTATTCATCCCAAATTCCCCAAAGAAAGAAAAAGAATGGAGAGTCAGGAAGTGGGAGTGGGATGGCAGTTTGCCAGTGGAAAGTGAGATCAGGCCAAGGACAGGAAATGAGGTCAGAAACAGAAGAAATAAAAGCACACTAGGCAGGAATGTACAGGAAGTGAAGGAGGAAAAGGCTTCACAATCTAGGCTGCTAGAGGAACTCAGAGACTGATAGTCATCTGTCCCAAAAGATCCTCTCTCATTCTTGCAGATAGGGCATCAGGCACACCATAAGCCAGAAACCCTAAGAATGCCAAGAAGTGGTATTAAGGTCAAGGGTAGTGGTGGGGAAACTGGGGCAGAAAGCAGGCCCTTCCAGGAAGGGCACTCAAAGACAAAGATGTGTGGTTCTGAAAGGGAAGTGAATTCAGAACTGTAGGAAGTGAGATCAGCAAGTGAAGGAAGTGGGGCCTGATGAAAGAGGATCTTCAGTTTAAATCAGTTCCTGGCACTATTTGATCTCTAGCTATCTATCAATCATTTATCTATTTATTATATATAAAACTTAACAGTGACTGAAGAGTAGACTTAGAAAGTGGGAGATTCAGAAGGTGGTAATGGTGATGTTACCAAGTAGTGAGGTCAGCCTGTCAAAAGTGGTGATTACTACTTTTTATTTTTTTATTTTGTTTTATTTTATTTTATTTTTTTGAGATGGAGTCTCGCTCTGTCACCCAGGCTGGAGTGCAGTGGTGCAATCTCGGCTTGCTGCAACTTCCGCCTCCTGGGTTCAAGCAATTCTCCTGCCTCAGTCTCCTGAGTAGCTGGGATTACAGGCACCACCCAGCTAATTTTTGTATTTTTAGTAGAAACGGGGTTTCACCATGTTGGTCAGTCTGGTCTCAAACTCCTGACCTCGTGATCTGCCCACCTTGGCCTCCCAAAGTGCTGGGATTACACACGTGAGCCACTGCGCCTAGCTTTATTTTATTTTTTTTGAGACAGAGTCTTGCTCCATCTGCCAGGCTGGAGTGCAGTGGCGTGAAGTAATCTTGGCTCACTGCAACATCCGCCTCCCAGGTTCAAATGATTGTTGTGCCTCAGCCTCTCCAATAGCTGGAATTTCAGGCGCAGGCCACCACACGTGGCTAATTTTGTATTTTTAGTAGAGATGGAGTTTCACCATGTTGGCCAGGCTGGTCTCAAACTCCTGACCTCAAGTGATCCGCACACCTCGACCTCCCAAAGTGCCGGGATTACAGATGTGAACCACCATGTTTGCCAGGTGATGATTACAAAGGAAAAGAAGCCAGAAAGGCGGGAAGTGATGTAAGCTCAAACAAGTGGTGTCAGAACAGCAGAGTCCTTGGGTGAGATGGGATGTCATGTCAAAGAAGCAGAAAATCTTGGTCAAATAGTGACATCAGAGCCACACAGTGTAGTTCAAACAAGAAGTGATGTTACCACAAACAGAAAGTGGAGTTACGTGAAACAGGAAGTGACACTGTCAAACAGGAAGTAAGAAGCAAGGGCCAACCTTGGTGAGGTAGTAGACAGACTGCTGGAAGGTACACATGATGACCTCATCCAGGAGGGCCATGGCCTCATCACATAATTCCAAGTCATTGCAGAGCTGTGGGTCTGAGGACAGGCTTGGGGTTAAGAGGGAGAACCAGAAGTTGGCAGCCAGGAGCCCAGGTTCCCAGGTGCAGGGCATGATGGGAGACTTGGACAAGTCTGAGCCTGGGTCAGAGCTCACCCTCTTGGTCAGCCTCCTTCTCCATTTCCAGCACCTTCTCCTGCACAAAGCTAAGCAGCTCCGTGGTGTTGGCCATCCACAGCATGAGTGGCCGCAGCTCCACAGACACAGCTTCAGGAGTCAGGGGCACCTCGGGGACCCCCTCAGGGTGGCTTGAAAAAGAGGAAGATATTTGTGATCCCTGCCCAACCCTCATAGTTTACAAACCCCAAGATATCTAAGTCTAAGTGGGAGACCAAGACCAACCCCCATTGCACAGCTGGAAAAGTTGAGTGCCAGGGAGAAGCAGAAACTTGGACTGAGACATGCATGGGGTGAACACAGAACTGGACGCAAAACCCAACCCCTGCATCCCTCCAGACTGCTCTGCTCAGAATTTCTCTTACTTTTCTGGCTGACGGTCTCCAATTTCCTTAATCTTTTCCTGTGGAACAGTAAGATCAGAATCAAGGTGAGGGGGATCCACTGAGGGGCTTATGAGTTAATACTCTGTTTTTTCTAGAAGCACCATTCTCATAGAGACTGATCCTACTTTTCTTAGAGATGGAGTCTCACTATGTTGCCCCGGATGGTCTCCAACTCCTGAGCTCAAATGATCCTCCTACCTTGGCCTTCCAAAGCAGTAGGATTATAGTGTGAGCCACTGCAACCGGCCTTTACTCCTCATACGGATTCTTTTTTTGAGATGGAGTTTCCCTGTTGTTGCCCAGGCTGGGGTGCAATGGCTTAATTTCGGCTCACTGCAACCTCTGCCTCCCAGGTTCAAGCGATTCTCCTGCCTCAGCCTCCCAAGTTGCTGGGATTACAGGCATGTGCCACCACGCCTGGCTAATTTTTTGTATTTTTAATAGAGACAGGGTTTCACCATGTTAACCAGGATGGTCTTGATCTCCCAACTTCAGGTGATCTGCCCGCCTCGGCCTCCCAAAGTGCTGGGATTACAGGCGTGAGCCACCACGCCCAGCTCTTCAGACAAATTCTAATCCCACAAGCTTTAGAATGGTCTCTCCTTACTTTTTAAAACACACACACTCTATGATTATGAGTAGTGTAGCTCCTTCAGGTCCTCTTCTCCAATTTTTACCCTCAAGAAACTCCTTAAACCTCTCTGGTTAGGCCCTAGCTCAATAGGATGGAACGTTCCCCAACTCTGAATGGTTTCTTTCTGGAACTTCCATCTGTAGATCCAGTGGCTTTGTGCTTCCTCGCCTCCAAGAATGAACTTGCTCACTACTATCCAAACTCCAAGCCCAATGGGCTGCAGTGAATTCTCACACTGACCTCTCCCAACTTCTCATCCAGTGGGATCTCTCCCCTACCATCTCCCATAATGGTTTCTTCGTAAGGTGAGTTCAGTGCTTAGGTGAGTTCTCCTAAGGTGAGTTTGGGCTTCCCCTTAAGTGCAGTGGATCTACAATTCCCAGCGTTCTATGGGGGGCCCCTTACTATTTAATAACTACAAAACGCTGGGGGCAGTGGCTCACACCCGTAATCCCAGCGCTTTGGGAGGCCGAGGCGGGTGAACCACGAGGTCAGGAGTTCCAGACAAGCCTGGTCAACATGGTGAAACCCCGGCTCTTCCAAAAATACAAAAAATTAGCCGGGCGTGCTGGCAGGCGCCTGTAATCCCAGCTACTCGGGAGGCTGAGGCAGGAGAATCATTTGAACCCAGGAGGCGGAGGTTGCAGTGAGCCAAGACCGCCACTGCACTCCAGCCTGGGCAACAGAGCGAGACTCCGTCTCAAAAACAAAAAACAAAAACAAAAACAAAAACCCAAATCCTTCCCGAGGCATCATGGGAACAGTGGTTTCACCCAGCCCAGCTATGAAAAGGGTTGAAGGTGGGGAGGGGAGGCTGGAGAAGGGACTTGGGGCGCTGGCGGGGCTGGATGGGGATTGGGGGGCGCTCACCCAGACGGCCTCCTTGATGAGCCGGGCCAGGCGACCCAGCAGTCGCGGCAGGTGGCCCAGCTCCAGCTCACGGGCGGAATGCTGCACGCACAGCGCCAGCAGCGTGGCGGCCCCGAGGGGCGGCAGGTCCCCCGCACCAGTGGCTGCGGCGCGCACGATCTCGCCCAGCAGCGCCTCCTCCTCGCGCGGCCGGAAGCGCAGGACTGGCTCACGGCCGTCCAGGTAGGCGGCCAGTGCCTCGCCGCGCTCCTGCAGGCCGCGGCCACACAGGCGACAGGAGAAGGCCCAGCCAGGGCCCGGCGGCGGGGCCCCGGGGCGCGCAGGCAGCCACGGCGGCCTCGCCGGCCCCGAGCCCCCAGTGCGGGGGTCCTTGTACATGAACAAGAAGTGCTCGCCCAGCCCCAGGAGGTCGCCCGGGTGCAGCTCGGCCTCCCGCAGCAGGAGGCACCCGTTGTGCGTGACTGGGGCGCCCCGGGACGGGCGCACCATGGCCGGGTGCTCAGGGCCCGCGCGCACTGTGCAGTGACGGGGCAGGATGTCCGGGGCGTTGAGGAAGGTGTCCACATAGGGAGCCGGGGACCCGCCGCGGCCAGACGAGTTCCCACCTCGACCAAACACGTGCTGCTCTCGCGTCATCACATACACCACAAAGTCCTGGAGGGAAAACGAGGATGCACTAAGGACATCACTTCCATACAGATCTTCAGATCTGTTTTCTACAACAACTCTCCTATTCCCACCAACTTTTTTTTCTTCTCTCTCTCTTTTTTTTTTTTTTTTTTTTTTTTTTTTTTTGTTTTGGGGTTTTGTCCTCCAGGCTGGAGTGCAGTGGCACCATCTCGGCTTACTGCAACCTCTGCGTCCTGAGTTCAAGCAATTCTCCTGCCTCAGTCTCTTGAGTAGCTGGGATTACAGGCACCCGACACCACACCCGGCTAATTTTTGTATTTTTAGTAGAGAAAGGGTTTCACCATGTTGGCCAGGCTGGTCTGGAACTCCTGATCTCAGGTGATCCAGCTACCTCAGCCTTCCAAAGTGCTGGGATTACAGGCGTGAGCCACCGTGCCCGGCCCCCCACCGACTTTGAATGAACACTCCAAGGAGATTTGGGATCTCAAAGGACTGTCTAAGCACCCCCACCGCCACTGAGTGGACTCTTCTAGGCACTTTGTGTGGTGGTCCCATAACACCCATCCCAAAGACCGGCTATGTACAAGGAGACCCCTCCTTTTTTTTTTTTTTTTTGAGACGGAGTCTCACTCTGTCACCCAGGCTGGAGTGCAGTGGTGTGATCTCCACTCACTGCAAGCTCCGCCGCCTCCCAGGTTCAGGCCATTCTCCTGCCTCAGCCTCCAGAGTAGCTAGGATTACAGGCGCCCGCCACCTGGCCCGGCTAATTTTTTTGTATTTTTAGTAGAGACGGGGTTTCACCGTGTTCACCAGGATGGTCCCCATCTCCTGACCTCATGATCCGCCCACCTCAGCCTCCCAAAGTGCTGGAATTACAGGCATAAGCCACCGCGCCCGGACTTTTTTTTTTTTTTTTTTTTTTTTTGGGATGGAGTCTTGCTCTGTCGCCAGGCTGGAGTGCGGTAGTACGATCTCAGCTCACTCCAACCTCCGCCTCCCGGGTTCAAGCGATTCTCCTGCCTCAGCCTCCCGAGTAGTTGAGACTACAGGCACGTGCCACCACACCCAGCTGATTTTTGTGTTTTTAGTAGGGACAGGGTTTCACCATGTTGGCTAGGATGGTCTCGATCTCTTGACCTTGTGATCCACCCGCCTCGGCCTCCTAAAGTGCTGCGACTACAGGCGTGAGCCACCGCGCCTGGCCAGAGACCCATTTCTTAACGTGGGCTCTCCCATTTCTTTCCCTCAAGCATTAGATGCTTCCAAGGAGATCCCCATTTCTAAAATGAACTGTCCAACTACACTCACCCTCAAAGAATGGACCTTTCCAAGGAAATCTCCTTTTCCTCATCCCTGGTCCCACCTGTCCATTATTTCACCCCCACCCCACCATGATAAAGGCTTCCAGATACATTTCCCCTTCCAATAATAGTTTCTCTCAATATTCCTAAAGCAATGAATGGGTACTTGTAAAGAGATTCCCTTGGACCAGGCATAGTGGCTGACACCTGTAATCCCAGTACTTTGAGAGGCCGAGGCAGGTGAATCACCTGAGGTCAAGAGTTCAAGACCAGACATGATGAAACCCGTCTCTACTAAAAATACAAAAATTAGCCAGGCATGGTGGTGCATGACCGTAGTCCCAGCTACTTGGGAGGCTGAGGCACAAGAATCGCTTGAATCCAGGAGGTGGAGGTTGCAATAAGCCAAGATCATGCTACTGCACTCTAGCCTGGGCAACAGAGTGAGACTCAAAAAAAAGAGGCTGGGCACAGTGGAGGCCAAGGCAGGCAGATCACCTGAGGTAGGGAGTTCGAGACCAGCCTGACCAACATGGAGAAACCCTGTCTCTACTAAAAATATAAAATTAGCCAGGCGAGGTGGCTCATGCCTGCAATCCCAGCTACTCGGGAGGCTGAGGCAGGAGAATCACTTGAACCTGGGAGATGGAGGTTGCAGTGAGCCGAGATCGTGCCATTGCACTGTAGCCTGGGCAAAAAGAATGAAATTCTGTCGAGAGAGAGAGAGAGAGAGAAAGAGAGAGAGAGAGAGAGAGATTGATTGATTCTCTTGGAACAAAAGTTTCCTCCAATTTCTTCTCCCCCTGAGTACGCATGTCTAAGGAGATCCCCTTTCTACAGTGGACTTACTCATTTCCCACACCATGATGAACTCACTTCCAAAGAGACATACTCCTACAATGGACTCACCTATTACTCCCAGTCCCCTGATGGAGGATTTCAAAGAGATAGTCCCCCTTCCATCAATGGATGTTCTCAAGATTCCAATCCCCAAAAAGGGCATCTCCAAAAAGATCTCCATATAGTGGGCTCTTCTGGTAACTCCACGTATAAATAAATGTCTTCACGGACAACCTCTTCTTACCAGAGTGTTCCATCTCATTTACCAAATGAAGACAGGCATTCCAGAAGACCTCGTCCTAAAAAATGGACTCTCATCTCCCTTCCATAAATATAGAACCACTCAATTTGACTGCCTTCCATTCACCAACCATGTCTGAGACAACAGGCTTCGTGATATACCTAGATCCCCCTTGTACGCTAAATTCTACCATTACCCCTACCCCATGAATGGATGTTTCCAAAAGACTCCTACCTCCTAAAGATTTGCTCATCTATCCTTGTAAAAAAATGGGCCTTTCCAGTCTTACCACCTTCTGAAGGTGGAATCTCCTGTTCCTTATTCCTGTCTGAAGGAATGGGAGACCCAAAATAATAAGCCCCCTTTCTACAGTGGCTCTCCTGCTCCCTAGCCCAGGAAGGGATGCTTTCTCAGCACCTACAATGAACTCTCACATCACAGCCACTCCATGAATCGACAAACCCAGATGAATTCCTACAATAGATTCACCTGGTATTCCTGCCTCCAAGGAGTGAACAATTCCAATGAGACCTGTTTTTTTTTTTTTTTCTTTTTTTTTTTTTTTTGAGATGGAGTCTCACTCTGTTGCCCAGGCTGGAGTACAGTGGAGCAATCTCAGCTCACTGCAAGCTCCGCCTCCCGGGTTCACGCCATTCTCCTGCCTCAGCCTCCTGAGTAGCTGGGACTACAGGTGCCCGCCACCACGCTTGGCTAATTTTTGTATTTTTGGTAGAGATGGGGTTTCACCATGTTAGCCAGAATGGTCTCAATCTCCTGACCTCGTGATCCACCCGCCTCAGCCTCCCACAATGCTGGGATTACAGGCATGAGCCACCGCCTGGCCTGTTTTTCGTTTTTTATACAGACGAGGTCTCACTATGTTGCCCAGGCTTACTTTGAACTGCCACCTGGAAGAATATGTCCTTCCAATTTGACCACCTTCCCAAAAGAGACCCTTGTGTTCCCCAGCCTTGTCCAGAGGAATATCTTTTACGGTATATACAATCCTTTTACTACAGTGAGCTCTCCCCATCTCCTTGCCCCTACAAGGAAGAATGAATTTTTCCATGCAATCTCTTTCCTGAAGAGAGTCTTACTTCTCACCCATACACAGAGTCAAGCTGCCTAACCCAATTGGATCTTTCTGTGACCATAAAAATGGAACTGTTGAATAAGCTATACCACCTTCTTTTTGTTTCTCATTTTTTATAGAGACAAGGTTTTGCCATTGGTCCCAGCTATACTTGTTTAGCTTGGCTGTACCATTATTAACCATCGGTTGGTCACACCGTAAGGATAATTCCCCCATCACTGCACATAAATGAATATTTATGTGAAATGAATAGATATAAATAACACATTACTCAGTCTCCCTGCTGGAGTGCACTGGTGTGATAACAGCTTACTGCAGCCTAGACCTCCCTGGGCTCAGGGGATCCTCCTGCCTCTCAGCCTCCTGAGTAGCTGAGACTACAGATAGGTGCCACTACACCTGGGTAATTTTTTGTCCTTTTTTGTAGAGATGAGATTTTACTGTTGCCCAGGCTGGTCCGAAACTTCTGGGCTCAAGTGATCCTCCTGCTTCAGCTTCCCAAAGTGCTGGGATTACAGGAGTGAGCCACTGTGCCCAGACAACACATTACATTTCTATTAATGCAGTAACTTCCCACTGATCCTCAACCACCAATCCTTTCTTCCTCTTTTGTACCAATCAAGTTCTATTGGTACCCAGCTATGTAAAATAGATAGAAGGATCAATACCACCTGCCTTCATCCATAGTGGTCAAATTGTTCCAATGTAAAGCATCACCTTCTAAAAATGGGTCAGTGCTGGCTGGGCACCGGTGGCTCACACCTGTAATCCCAGCACTTTGGGAAGCTGAGGCAGGTGGATCACTTGAGGTCAGGGGTTCAGAGACCAGCCCGACCAACATGGCGACACCCTGTCTTTACTAAAAATGCAAAATTTAGCTGGGTATCATGGCAGGTGCCTATAGTCCCACCTACTCAGGAGGCCGAGGCAGGAGAATTGCTTGAACCTGGGAGGCAGAGGTTGTAGTGAGCCAAGATCACGCCACTGCAGTCTGGCCTGGGTGACAGAAAATCCATCTCAAAAAAAAAAAAAAAAAGGCCGGGGAGGGGGGGAGGTCAGTGCACTCCTACCAAGAAAACACAGACTTATCCAGAACATGATCCCAGGCACCAAATGACTTCCCTGCCCTAGAAGGTGGACTCCCCTGTTACTCCCTCTCAAGAAACAGATTCAAGAAATAGATATTTCCAAGGGGATCTTCTTTCTTTAAAAAAAAAACATTGTATTTAAAAAAAAATTTATTTAGAGACAGGGCCTTTGTGTGTAGCCCAAGCTGGTGATGGTACAGTGGTGCCATCATAGCTCACTGAAGCCTCGACTTCCTGGGCTCAAGAGATCCTCCTGCCTCAGCGCCCCCGAGTAGCTGGGACCACAAGTGCATACCATCATGCCTGGCTTTTTTTTTTTGAGACGGAGTCTTGCTCTGTCACCCTGGCTGGGGTGCAGTGGCACAATCTCAGCTCACCGCAACCTCTGCCTCCCAGGTTCAAACGATTCTTCTGCCTCCTGAGTAGCTGGGATTACAGGCACACGCCACCACACCCGGCTAATTTTGTATTTTTAGTAAAGACAAGATTTCTCCATGTTGGTCAGGCTGGTCTCGAACTCCTGACCTCAGGTGATCCACCCGCCAAGGCCTCCCAAAGTGCTGGGATTACAGGCATGAGCCACTGCGTGGGGCCTAATTTTTGGTAGAGACAGGATCTCACTATTTTGTCCAGGTTGGTCTCAAACTTCTGGCCTCAAGCAATTCTTCCACCTTGACCTCCCAAAGTGCTGGGGATTATGGGAGTGAACTGCACACCCAGCAGGGATCTTCTTTCTACAATGGAATCTCCTTAATGAAGACAGTGCTTTCCTCCAACTTTGAATAAAGTGAACTCTTTCCTATTTCTTACTCCATTGGACTCTTTCTCAGTCATCCACTCTCCATCTCCTGTAAATCTCACCTGTGAATCTCTACTCCGGAACCTTGAGGGACCACTCCCCACTAGAGTACCTGAGGCTAGCGCCCCTGGGCATTCTAGGAGTTGTAGTTTTGTTGCTCACCCACCAACAGGTGGGGTATAGGGCTGTGGGCGTGCGGGGCTGGGGTGGCGCTTACCTGGGCGTCCTGGTAGCCCTGGAGCAGCAGGAAGTAGGGGCGGTTGCTGGGGGCCTGGATGAGGCATTGAGTCAACTGATCGAAGTCCCCGGGGTCTGCAGGTCCGATTTGGGCATCGGCTGCCCCTGGGGCCATGCTAAGTGCTTGCTGTCTCCGCTCCTGCTGCCGCCGCCGCCGCCCCTGAAGGCTAAGCTCCGACACGCTGCGCCTCAAGGACAAGTTTTCCGAGCGCTCCTTGCCTCCAGACCCAGCTGGGGCCCCTGATCCCGTCACCTGGCCAGGACTGGCCAGCGCCGCCCCGCCCGACGCCGCCCGGGAGCGGTTCTTCTGTGGGCGCCACGAAGGGGCGCCCGTGCCTGCGGAGAGATGGAGAACAGTGAGGCTGAGCCTGGAAAGACAGGGATAGACACAGAGTTGCAGATTATGAGACAAATAACTGATTACAGAGAGGTGACCCTGCTTCCCACATTTAGGATTTAGGCTTTTGGGTATTCTGTTCCCTGTGCCTGGAACACCTTTCTCTCCTGATTAATACCCATCTTGCAGTTTTCAGCTCAGGAATTTCATTCATTCTTTTCCATTGAATCATTTGTTCTTTTTTTTTTTTTTTCTATACGGAGTCTCGCTCTGTCACCCAGGCTGGAGTGCAGTGGCACGATCTCAGCTGACTGCAACCTCTGCCTCCCAGGTTCAAGCAATTCTCCTGCCTCAGCCTCCCAAGTAGCTGGGATTACAGGCACGCGTCACAACACCCGGTTAATTTTTATATTTTTAGTATAGATGGGGTTTCACCATGTTGGCCAGGCTGGTCTCAAACTGGCTGGTCTTGAACTCCTGACCTTGTGACCTGCCCGTCTCGGCCTCCCAAAGTGCTGGGATTACAGGCATGAGCCACAGCGCCCAGCCCATTTGTTCTTTTAACAAGTATTTATTGAGCACCTACTACATGCTTAGGACTGTCAAGTCTCTGGGTAACAGAAAAGACCCTGCCCTCCAGGAGATTGAAACCACCTCTTCCTAAACACCCGTCCCTGACAGTCCAAGTTGAAGCAGGTGACTGCACCACCGGGTACTCTGGGCTTTTTCTGGACCCAGCAAGAACCCTGGCACACAGTAGGCACCGAATGGAAATGAGCTGAATGAATGGACTAATGTGTTTCCCACTAGGCTTGTGAGATATGGGAGGGTGGAAATCTCATCTGTTAATGTCTCCACTGTATTCCTCAGTGCCCTGAAAACTGTGTGGCCAGGCCGGGCGCGGTGACTCATGCTTGTAATCCCAGCACTTTGGGAGGCTGAGGTGGGTGGATCACTTGAGGTCAGGAGTTCAAGACCAGCCTGGCCAACATGACAAAACACTATCTCTACTCAAAATACAAAAAATTAGCCAGGCGTGGTAGTGGGCGCCTGTCATCCCAGCTATTCGATTCGGGAGGCTGAGGCAGGAGAATTGCTTGAACCGGGAGGTGGAGGTCGCAGTGAGCCATGATAGTGCCACTGCACTCCAGCCTGGGCAACACAGCAAGACTCCATCTCAAAAAAAAAAAAAAAAAAAAAGGAAAATGTGTGGCCTACACCAGGTGCTTAATGGATATTTTGTCCGTGGGGGAGCGGAGACAATGATTATTATCATCATTCTTTATTAAGCACCTACTCTGTACCAAGCCCTGTGCTAGGCCCTTTATATACATTGAATATATTATTGCATTGAATCCCCACCTAGGATTTTACTGAGATTAACTGTCACAGAATGGGTTGGAATCCAAACCCCAGTTCCAAGCCCATCAGTTTAATTGCGATAACATTCTATCTCCCAAAGGGAGGCTCAGATACAGAAAAGCGTCTAGAAGTCTCCCTGAGCAGACTCATGCTGTCAGTGCGCCAGGCCCCACCCCTGCCAGGCGCGGTCCAGCACCAGCTATTTCACCATTGACTCTACCTTCTGTTCCAGGCCTGACCTTCTCTGAGGTCAAGGCCCGCCTTCGCCTCTACAATGACATCTTCCTGCAGCCCCTTCCTTTCCCATCTGATTCCACTTGGCAGTCAACCCAGCCTAAGGCCGTCTTATCCAAGGCCTGCCCCTCAGAGGCTCCGCCCATCTTAGCCCCAGCAGGCCTGATTTAGGAACCTGTATTCACTCACGCAGGTGTCGCCCCTTCTATGCTCCACCCACATAGGCCCTGCTCAATAACCACCTCAATCTACTTGGCAGAGCTGCCTCCTACCACAGAGACCCATGCACACTACTTGCCACCACTCCTCACGCGACCCAACACTTTGTGCGCCAGGCCACGCTTTTCCACAAGCCCCGCCCCACCACAGGCCCCGCCCATCTGCTCTGCATCGCTCCCGAGAACATTTTTCCGGCTTACTCCTCCGGCTCCTAGGTCTCTCCAACTCCTTTTTCTTTTTCTGGAGGGCAGTTTTTTTGTTTGTTTGTTTTTCGTTTTTTTTTTTTTTTAAGGAAGTCTCGCTCTGTCCCCCAGGCTGGAGTACAGTGGTGCGATCTCGGCTCACTGCAGCCTCTGCCTCCCAGGTTCAAATGATTCTCATGTCTCAGCCTCCCGAGTAGCTGGGATTACAGGCATGCACCACCACGCTTGGCTAATTTTTGTATTTTTAGAAGAGACAGGGTTTCACCATGTTGGCCGGGCTGGTCTCGAACTCCCGACCTCAGGTGATCCCGCCCGCCTCAGCCTCGCAAAGTGCTAGGATTACAGGCGTGAGCCACCACGCCCGGCCAGGACTAGTTCTTTAATTCAAAAAGACCTTTGTCAATATTCAGTATCAAAACAGTTGCGCTATTGATTTCACTTTCTCCCAATTGGCCCCAAGAAACCACATCAAAGAAGAATACATTTTAAGCCACTAAGCTGCAGGATGTACACCTAACAGACCTCGCAGAAACCCTACCAGAAAGTGGGGATTGGGTAGAGAAAGAAACTTTCAAAGGTCAGCAAATTGTTAGCGTCCTCTAACCTACCACACAGGGCGAATCCCTCAGGTCCCTGCGGACTCCTGCCCATTCCACAAACGCTCCTCAGGATCTACTACTCCGCAGACCCCGCTACACACCTCACCTCCTCCAAGGCAGTCTGAAATACCTGCAGAAGGCCCTAACCCCAATTCAGAACCACTTCAGGCCACTCCTAGCCACCGCCAGCAACCAACCAGCCCCCGCCCCGCCTAAGCCCCAACCTCGGCCCCCGTAAAACTCCTGCTCAATCAACAAGCCCCACCCAACTCTCAGGCCCGCCCATCTGGCCGCCCCCGGCCCTGCTCTAGCTCTGCCTTCCACCTGCTAGAGTCCTACACGCACCGTCCAGTCCCCTCCCGCGGGCCCCCCCCCCCCCCCGCCCCCCGGGCCCCCCCGCCCCCCCCCCGCCCCCCCCCCACGGACCCCGCCTCTCTGGCCCCGAGTGCCCACCCCAGAGCCCCGCCCGCAGCTCACCTTCGCCGTCCGCAGCCCCGAAGGCCTCCTGCTCCAGGCGCCGCGCCTCCTCGCGGCCGCGCAGCTCGAAGCGCCGCGCCCAGCCGGGCCGCGCCCGCCACAGCTCCTGCACCAGCAGTGGGCGCTCTGAGTCGCCCAGCACGCGCAGGTGCTCCGCCCGCCACTCGCCGCTTCCCACGCCCGCCGCCGCGGGCCGGCCCAGTGCGTCGCACAGAGCGAAGGCGTCCACGCAGCTGCTCTCGCCGGGGCCGCCACCGGGGCTGCCGGCCAGGCCGTAGCGCTCTAGAGCCTCGGCCACGAGCTCGCGCGCCGTGGAGCGCGCCGTGGCCAGCACGCTCTTGTAGTTGGCGCCCGATGCCAGTCCGGCGCCGAAGATCTTGAGGACCCCCGGGGGCGGCGTGGCGCGGGTGGCCAGCGGGGGCTCGGGGGCCACGCCTGCCGCCAGCTCCGGCAGCTTCTTCTCGCTGGCCCAGCGCTGCGCACCCCCCGGGGTCCCAGGGCCTCCTGCGCCGCCGGACCCCGAGGTCCCGGTCCCCGAGCCCCGGAAGAGCTGGGAGATGCGCTTGGCGCGACTACCGGAGGCTCCCCCGGCCGCCTTGACAGCGCCCACTCGCCGCAGCTCCACGTGCGGCGGGGGCGGAGGTAGCGGCTCGCTGCTACGGCTCCCCGTGTCCGACGAAGAAGACCTGGGAGTCCGCCAGGGAAGAGAGTCGCGGGAGAGAGACCCAGAACAACACACCAAGACGGGGGTGGAGGACAGATTTAGGAGGGAAGTGAGCAGAGACCCAGAGAGAGGACAGGGATCCAGGGTGGATGGACGGGGCGGGGGTGAGGGTTGGCACAGAGACGGGAGGCAAAGAGAGAGAAAATAAATAAATAAATAAAGGCAAGTCCCACAGAAGGAAATTCCAAGAGGTGAGCAGATAGGGGAGGAAGGAAAGTGAATGAATCCCCCTGCTCTTTCTGTCCTCATCCCCGTGCTGATCTGGCCTCACTCCACCTCCTGGCCTAGCTCTTACTCCCACAGCGCCCTGGTATCGCTGCGCCCCACCGTCTCGCCCTGCCTACAAGCTCGCTTGCCCAATTCAGGATGAGGACCGGAGCCAACCCTTTGCAGGGACTGGGCCGTGAACAGGGACAGATGGGAGGCAGGTGTGCAGGGGCAGGAGTCCTGCAGAGACGGCACTCACTTGACAGAGGCTGCGCTGGGCCAGCGCCGCCCCAGCTTCGCCAGCTGCTTCCTAGGGGAATTGATCCACAGGCCCACGGGGAGATGAAGCTTCCCGAAGCGGGGGCTTCCCCCCTCCTTCCGTTCACCAGATAGCATGGCCCTAAGGGAAGGCGAGGAAGGCCTCAACTCCTAAGGCACTCTTGTGCGGATGGGGTGGAGGGAACCTGGACTCCCAGTCAGAGGGAGGAGGGGGCTGGGGCTCAGACTTGCGGCCCCGAGGGAGGAGAGGGATGGTACCCTGGATTCCTGGGTCCTGGGATGGAAGATGGCTGGGGGACTGAGTCTTGGGTCCCAGGGAGGAGGGTTTGGGCTGCTGGGTCCCTGGCTCTTACCCTGCTTCGGGTCCGGCACACCCGGAGGCCCTGGCTCCACTGGCCTGGGTCAGTTCCACTGCTCTTGCCTCTGCCACGGCTCCCAGCACTGGGTGGGGGACAGGAAAAGGCAAGAGGAAACCCGGCAGGAAGAGCGGGGAGGGGGCGTCCTGTGAGGAGACCAGGCCTGGGGGAGGAGATCTGGGGAGGGTTGGCCCTGCCCCATTCCTTGATTCTGGAATTACGTCGCAGCCAGATGGCCCCCTCCACGACCCAAGGGTCCCGGTTTCCCGCCCTTCTTCCCTCAGGCCGGAGCCCATCCCCAGATCTCTGCTCTCGGGGAACCAAAGGCTAGAATCAGCCCCGTCCAGGGAAGTGAGTCAGATGCTTAGACAACAAGATAAATCTTTATTGGTGCCTCGAATCTGTGGCTTTTTCTTTTGGGACCTGGGGTTGCTCCGCCACTCCACTGCCAAGGCCAAACAGTGAGGACTTGATGAAATCGATCACCCTCCTTCGACAAAGTATCCTAGGGGTGGGAGTAGGGTGCAGATCATGGAACCGGGTTGGGTAGTAATTGTGTGGGGGACACCCCTCCCAACCGCCCCCTTTGTGACTTTATTCTAGCAATTATCTAAGCCTAGCCCTTCGAAGTCCTCCTGTGCAAGCCCCCCGCACTCCACCCCCAGGAAAGTGCTGCTTTCAGTCGTCAGTAGCCCCCAGACCAGCTTCTGCGTTGGGTTCCTGGAAGCCCCGCCCCTTACTCCAAGCCTAGCCAGCCTTCTTCAACGGGTTGCTCACGCAAAGGTAATGCCGGTTATCAGCGCTAGGGAGCCCCAGATCAGCAGCCCCAGAAGGCGGCCCTTCAGCATTTTCTCGGGCTTCAGAGGCTGGAGGGTATTGGATGACTCCGTGGTCGCCTCCCCCGGGGTTACGATATTTGGGGACGGTTTTTCCTCCTCGACCCTTTTGGGCAACACTGTTAGAGAAAGCGTAAAGAGCAGTCCTGGCAGGGCGTGGAGTTCCTTCCCTGGCAAAGGCAAGCCCGTCCCAGTAGCCTGCCATCCCAGAGATAATCACGCCTTCAACAGTGTAAAGCCTGAACGCGCCCAAGGGAACTCCTGTCCTCAGGGTCAGAGGCCACGCCCCCGGCGGGAAGCCACACCCCTTGCCCCGAAACCACACCCAACAGGAAGTCACGCCCCCATCGCCGAGGCCACGCCCCCGCCGCGGACGCCAGCTTTCCTGGGCCCTGAATCCTACACTTCTCTCAACCCCACAGCACTGACCTGTGACGCGAAAATTGATGACCGTGGCTGGGCTGGAATTCACAGAGCCCAGCTCACAGCGGTAGCTGCCTGCATCCTCTGGACCGACCATGGACTTGGTCAGGGTGGGCTCTTTCCCCTTGGACACCAAGGTCTCCGTATTGTTCCCCCAAACCTAGACCCAAGCTCAAGGGGTCACTGAGGCCTGAGGAATTCAGGGGTTGGGGGAGTACCGGGTTGAGAAGATCACGGGGCCTCAGTGTGGGAGGTGGGTGTCCAGGGTGTCACTGGTTGGGGCACGGGGTCCCCAGAGGTCAGTAGAGACCACACCTGATAGACCACCCGCCTGGGTCATGAGAATCGTGGGTGCAGGCCCACAGATCCAGTACACAAGTATTGTAGTGTAGGGACTTCAAGGGTTGCAGAAGTTGAGGCCCTCACCCTGTAAAAGCTGTAATCAGTGAGGCCTTCAGAAGCCTGATGCCAGTTTAACTCACAGTCCAGGATCATATCTTCCATTTGAGGAACCTCCACATTGCGCTCTAGGGGTGGAGGAAGACCATGGGACACGCTTTCACGATTCTGTTTGTTTGGTTTTTTTTTTGAGATGGGATCTCGCTCTGTCGCCCAGGTTGGAGTACAGTGGCCTGATCTCGGCTCACTGCAACCTCCGCTTCCCGGGTTCAAGTGATTCTCCTGCCTGAGCCTCCTGAGTAGCTGGGACTACAGACGCACGCCACCACGCCCGGCTAATTTTTGTATTTTTAGTAGAGACGGGGTTTCACCATATTGGCTAGGCTGGTCTCGAACTCCTAACCTCAGGCAATCTGTCTGCCTCAGCCTCCCAAAGTGCTGGGATTACAGGCGTGAGCCACTGTGCCCGGCCTCCTTCACGGTTCTTTACCCTCCCCTAATCCTCTTACATTTGTTGTAACCCCGTCTTTTCTTTTCTTTCTCACTCGCTCTTTTTTTTTTTTTTTTTTAGACGAAGTCTCATTCTGTCACCCAGGCTGGAGTGCAGTGGCACCATCTTGGCTCACTGCAACCCTCACCTCCCAAGTTCAAGCAGTTCTCTGCCTCAGCCTCCCGAGTAGCTGGGATTACAGGTGCCCGCCACCATGTCTGACTACTTTTTTTGTATTTTTAGTACAAAAAAGATGGTTTCACCATCTTGGCCAGGCTGGTCTTGAACTCCTGACCTCGTGATTCACCTGCCTCAGCCTCCCAAAGTGCTGGGATTACAGGCGTGAGTCAGCTCGCCTGGCCTCTTTTTTTGTTTGTTTTTTGACAAGGTCTCACTCTTTTGCCCGGGCTGGAGTGCAGTGGTATGATCGTAGCTCACTGCAGTCTCCAACTCCTGGGTCCAGGCAATCCTTCTGCCTCAGCCTTCCAAGTATCTGGGACTACAGGAACACACCACCACACCTGGCTGATTTTTAAATTTTTTTGTAGAGATGGGGTCTCGCTATGTTGCCCAGGCTGGTCTCAAACTCCTGGCTTCCCGATCCTCCCGTCTCAGCCTCTCAAAGTGCCAGGATTATAGGTGTGAGCCACTGTACCCGGCCTAAACCCTGCCTTTTCTTGTCTACTGCCCCCACACCCCCATCTAAGCTCTCTCTAGTCTGTTTCTCCTATTGCCCCACCCCACCTGCACCAATTCCTCCTGCTGGGTACAGTTCTCTCACCCCCGCAATCGTAGGACTTTCGACAAGCGTGAACCTCCTTTTTGCAGTTCTTGCACCAGATCAGAGTTTGCAACATCACACCTGGAGGGGCAGAGTCAAGGCTTGTATTTGCCCACTAAGGGGCATGGCTAAAAGGAGAGGTCAGGGCCAAGGACTGGGGCCAGGTCATCTACAACATTCCTAGATGGTCAGAGGAAGGGACAGGACCAGGACGCAGGTGGGTAGGAAGTGGACTCCAACAAGGCTCAGTAAAGAGTGTAAGTAAAGGCCGGGCGTGGTGGCTTACTCCTGTAATCCCAGCACTTTGGGAGGCCGAGGTGGGCAGATCACAAGGTCAGGAGATCAAGACTAGCCTGACCAACATGGTGAAACCCTGTCTCTACTAAAAATACAAAAATTAGCTGGGTGTGGTGGTCAACACCTGTAATCCCAGCTACTCAGGGGGGCTGAGGCAGAAGAATAGTTTGAACCTGGGAGGCGGAGGTTGCAGTGAGCTGTGATCGCGCCACTGCACTCCAGCCTGGGTGACAGGGTGAGACTGCCTTAAAAAAAAAAAAAAGTGTAAGTAGAATATGACCTGCTCCCCAAGAAATCCAAGGTGGAAAAAGAATACTGGAGACCCAGGAACCTCTCCAAGGCAGAGAATGACAAAACCACCAGGATCCAAAAAGGCGAGTGGGGAAGCTGACTATTCAGAGGGCAGGATGAGGAATAGAGGGTTAACTTCTGTAATCCGGACTCACCACATTTGTTGGGACAATAAGCTGTGTCAAAAGAGAAAAAGAGAGAGAAAGAGATGACAGAGTCAGATTTCTAAATGAAAGATGATGGAAGAGGGGGTTTGGGGAAGAGCTGGGCTTTGGGCTCTTGGGTTTGAGGGAGAAAAGACTGGGGTCTGAAGGAGGAGGCAGTTGGAGAAGCTGAGGAACTGGGCTTGGAGAAGTAAGGGGCTGGAGACAGGGACTCTTGGATAGTGGAAAGAGGAGCTGGGGGACACGGACTCCCATTTTCTCTCACCCTCTTTTTGGAATCGAGCAACATAGGTGGCAAAGGTTTCCTTTTGCAAGTGCAACATCCAAAATAGCTCCTTCACGAAGAGATCACCTGGGAAGACACAGGAACCCCCACTCCCACGTGTGAGGTGCTGCAGTTGGCTTCCGCCTGCAGAGTCTGGCAGTCTACTTCCCGGCCTTCTCAGGAAAGGGCACTAAAATTGACCGTCTAACATAATGCCAGCCGCTGGGCTAAGCAATGCATATTTTGGGGGATGGGGGAGGGTCTTACTCTGCCACCCAGGCTGGAGTGCAGTGGTGCAATCATGGCTCACTGCAGCCTCAACCTCCTGGACTCAAGCAATCCTCCCGCCTCAACCCCCCAGGTAGCTAGGACTACAGGCACACACCACCGTGCCCAGGTTATATATATATGTATATATATATATTGTATTTTTTGTAGAGACAAGGTTTCACCATGTTGGCCAGGCTGGTCTTGAACTACGGAGCTCAAGCAATCTGTCTGCCTCAGCCTCCCAAAATGCCGGGATTATAGGCATGAGCTACCGTGCCCGGCCAGCAATACATATTGAAACTGAACAACTGAGGGAGCATTTTAGAGCCAAGGGAGCTTCAAAGTCCTTTGCTCAAGGCCATACAGCTAGGAAGTGGCAGAGCAGGCATTTGAACCTAGGCAGTCTGGCCCCACAGTCTAGTATCTGACCAAGAGACCAGGCAGCACTAATGCTGGCTTCCCTGAGAGATTCTGGACCCCTACTCCGTTGGTGCATTTACCTTTTACATCACTGTCTGTGATGCGTTTCAGATCCTTCAGCAAACTCCAGGACCCCTTTTGCAGTGTGGCCTCGTCTGTCAGGGGAGATACAACCCCAGATTCCAGCCTTACCGTCTCATTGGCGCGCCTAATCTTAGAAACTACAACACCCATGAGGCCACTGGGCAAGGATAGGCCTGGTTAAGGACTCAGTCGCCCGTTGCCTTCTGGGAGTTGTAGTTTTATTACATAAAATCGCCGGATAAGGATAGGGAAAACAGTATTTACCAGCCCCGGGAAATCTCAGAATATGCATCTCAGCCTTCTCCATTCCCGAATCCCGGAGACCTTGCTGTCAGCCTCTTCCTCCCCCTGGTCTTATCTCCCTCCTTCCCTTTCCCAGGACCCAGGGGTCCGTGGTCCCCCTGCCCTCACCAACGACCCCCATATAGGTATCCTCTTTGAGCGACAGTTCCTGGAAATCCTTCACGGCTTTCTCTACCCTTTCCATCATGGCTTTGTGATGCTTCGCATCCAAGTGGCCAGGCAGATAATCTTTCTCCAGGGACTTTAGCGCCAGCACGACAGACGGGTCACATATAACACACTCCTCGGCAGGAAGCAAGCAACCGGCCAGCGCCGCACACAGGAGGGTAAAATGCGGCCCCATTGCAGCCGGCGCGCACAGTTCCCGAAGACCGTTAGGAAGGGTGCTCTCACCCCAAACCGAGAGCAGGAGAACGCTAAACGGAGAAAAGCCAAAATCCATCTTAAGAAATCCCACTGGGCTCCCTATCCATGGGGTCCCCAAACCGCGAAAAGAGGATCTTCAGGAAATCTCCAGATAAAGAGGACCTATATCCTTCATCAAATGCCTCCAAAGTGTGAAACTGAGCCCCAACCCAGGGGACCCCAAATTTAGGGTTCTCACTGCATCCCAATTGAGAGATCAGAAAAACTGTTAAACAGGAAGCATTCATAAGTCCCCAAACTCAGGACCTGGAATCTCCCAACCCCATGCGCCCCTTCCCAAAATCCCAAACTATGGAATTTTCCAAGTCCCCAGATTGACGTGATCCTGAACTCCAACCCTTAAGTGCAACACTGAGGCACCCCCCGCCAGCCCCCAAAAACCTGTTGAACCTCAAGCTGAAGATTCAAAGCCCAAACCAATAAATCATCTAACATAGACCCAACCACGATATTGTCAAACTCGGAAGTCCTTCAAAACCAAAACACATTCCGAATTCCTAAACCTGGGGACCGCACTAAGACTTAAGCAAGACTCCATGAGGTCCTCCAGACCCAGGGGGCCCTTGTTCACCCTTCCCCAAAACTAACGGGCTCCCAATTTGCAGGGCGCACCCTTCTGCTTAGAAAAAGGAGCCCCGGTGCATCCTGAACAGTGATGCACCCTAAACAGCTGCTCCCCGACCTTGATTCCTGACTTGTGGCTTCCAACACTAGGGTTGGTTGAGGAGCCCGGTCCAGGTTCTGAGGGCTTTTAAAGAAGAACCCGGGGTCATGACCACCTACGCTAATTTTCCCAGGGCTAAAATCAAGGATTTTGTTGGGGACGAGGGTAAGGTTGGTTGCGTGAAATCGAGAGCTTTTCGATGGGGGGTCTGAGTCACGGAGGATCCCCTCTCCACAGGGAACTCCTGCAACCACCCGCTGCGAGCTTCTCACCCTGGGGCCCGAATTCCCTTATAGATATTCCTTGGCCCCACCCAGAAACCCAGCTCTGTCTGATTGGACTGCAACAAAGGGAGGCCCCGCCTATCTCTCTATGACGTCACAGAGGCTGCAGCCTGTTTGGACTAGAACTTTCCCAGCATCTACCGAAGAGAAAGGCTCCTGACTACTCTGGCTTCCAGAGTCAAGGACCGGACTCTAGCGTTCAGCTTTCTCCCCTCTCCTTGCCCCAGGACCCAGGCTTTGGGCTAGATCCGGCCCCCCAAGCCGCTGCCACCCCTACCGCGGTCCTTAGAAACGGCTGTCGAGCTACGAAGTGGACGTTTTAGCCATAAGACTACGATTCCCAAAATGTCCTGGGGCCTCTTTCTCTGTAGCTGATTAGCGCTGCCAACCCCATAGCTTTCTGGGAAATGTAGTTCAATGATAATCCGTTCGCTCCCTTCTCCGCCTCTTTTCCCCACGCGGAGGTCCCAGCGGGAGGAGAGCACTGGGGGCCAATACTGAGGGTACAGAAGAGAGCAACTGGGGGCTCAGACGTTTGGGTCCTGGAAGGTCTGTCTCTCCTGTATGACTGAAACAGGGAACCAGAAAAACAGGGACCACAACTCTCACAACTCCAGCAACAAGGAGCTGTCAGATCTATGTAGGGACAGTACTCCCAATCACGAGTAATAAAAATCCTTAGGGCCGGGCGCGGTGGCTCATGCCTGTAATCCCAGCACTTTGAGAGGCCGAGGTGGGCGGATTGCCTGCGGTCAGGAGTTCGAGACCAGCCTGGCTAACATGGTGAAACCCCGTCTCTACTAAAAATACAAAAATTAGCTGGACATGGTGGCACACGTCTGTAGTCCCAGCTACTCAGGAGGCTGAGGCAGGAGAATCACTTGAACCCGAGAGGTGGAGGTTGCAGTGAGCCGAGATCACACCATGGCACTCCAGCTTGGGTGACTCGGTCTCAAAAAAAAGTCTTCAGAAGCACCCGCCTTTTCCTCCACTCTCTTACACACACACACACACACGGCAGCTCTGACTCCAAAAAAGCTGCAGAGACAGAGGTTGGTGCTGTAGAGTTTTAATTCATACCTCCTGCTCTCTTACCTGTGGCAGCTGAGTTGGGAACAGTGCTGTAACTGTAACAATTGTACTGTAAGTGTAACTCCCTGATAAGCCTGGAGGCATGGGATCCTGGATGAGTAGCTAGGGGATGTGATCACAGTTGACTAAGTTTAAGATTTCTTCTGGCCGGGAGCGGTGGCTCAAGCCTGTAATCCCAGCACTTTGGGAGGCCGAGACGGGAGGATCACGAGGTCAGGAGATTGAGACCATCCTGGCTAACATGATGAAACCCCGTCTCTACTAAAATATACAAAAAAAAAAAAAAAAAATAGCCGGGCGAGGTGGTGGGCGCCTGTAGTCCCAGCTACTCGGGAGGCTGAGGCAGGAGAATGGCGTAAACCCGGGAGGCGGAGCTTGCGGTGAGCTGACATCCCGCCACTGCACTCCAGCCTGGGCGACAGAACGAGACTCCGACTCAAAAAAAAAAAAAAAAAAAAAATTCTTCTTTCACCCGCCAAAAAAACGCAAGGGACTCCTGAGATCTCGACAATTCTGTCCACCTTGGCCAGACCTCATGCTCCTGCCTGGATTTGAGGCTGGGTCCAGTGTCTGCATGCCTTCAGATCCTTTTATCTCAGACCTGCCCAAAGCCAGATGTAGTGGTTCTGGGAGTTCAGGGGCAGACAACGGTTAGCAATGAGCACAGTGCCTGCCAGTTTGTCACAAGCACAGAGGATGTGTTTATGCCTCCACACTTCCAGAAAACAGATCCCAGACCCCCAGCGGCCCACCTGCAGAGAAAGACCATCTTCCTTCATTGTGAGAGGAAACCTGAACTCAGACCCAATATATGGAGCTCTGGCAGTTAATGAGCTTAAAAAAAAGTGTCCCTGGATCCCTGGAAAGTTCTGCTCCAGAAGCTGCACCATTTTAGCAGTGATCCCTCACCCCACTTTCACGTTTTAGCCTGTCTGCTCAAAACAAACAAAAAAAAAGTCTTTGAGGGGCTGGAGGGCTGGCTGGACAGAGTCCTGCTCTGCTCACCAACTACCCCAACTTCTCCAGAGACTGTGAACAGAGCAAGACGCTGGCCAACTAGAGATGGTTTGTTTTCCATCTCGATTTTTCCAGCAATGCTGGGGCATTTGTTAGATGCTACAATTAGATTCTTCACTTCCCAGCAATGCTGGGGCATTCGTTAGATGCTACAATTCATTAGATTCTTCACTTGGCCAGGTGTGCTGGTTCATGTCTGTAATCCCAGCATTCTGGGAGGCCAAGGTGGGAGAATTGCTTGAGCCCAGGAGTTCAAGAACAGCCTGGGCAATATCACAAGACCTTGTCTCTACAAAAATTAAAAAAAATTATCCGGGCTGGGCATGGTGGCTCACGCCTGTAATGCCAGCACTGTGGGAGGCCGAGGCGGGCGGACCACGAGGTCAGGAGATTGAGACCATCCTGGCTAACACAGTGAAACCCCATCTCTACTAAAAATACAAACAAAAATTAGCTGGGCGTGGTGGCGGCGCCTGTAGTCCCAGCTACTCCGGAGGCGGAGGCAGAATGGCATGAACCTGGGAGGCGGAGCTTGCAGTGAGCTGAGATGGCGCCACTGCACTCTGGCCTGGGCGACAGAGTGAGACTCCGTCTCAAAAAAATATATATAAATAAATAAATTAAAAAAAAAATTATCCGAGCCAGGCACTGTGGCTCACGCCAGTAATCCCAGCACTTTGGGAGGCCAAGGCAGGTGGATCACAAGGTCAAGAGATCGAGACCATCCTGGCCAACATAAAAATACAAAAATTAGCTGGGCACGATGGCATGTGCCTGTAGTCCCAGCTACTCAGGAGGCTGAGGCAGGAGATTCGCTTGAACCCAGGAGGCGGAGGTCGCAGTGAGCCGAGATCACGCCACTGCATTCCAACCTGGGCAACAGGGCGAGACCCTGTCTCCAAAAAAAAAAAAAAACTAAAAAGATTCTTCACCTTAGTTATCTGGATTTCCAGAACCCCATCCTGTCTCTAAGGGCCCTGCAGGGTTCTTCACAGGCATCAAATCTGGCCCTCTCTAGAAGAAGTCTCCCTCTAGAATCACTCCAGAAACACAGAAGGGGACTTGGTGAATGCTTGCTCTGGACCAATCATATTTCCCTTCTGTCTTTGGAGCACCCAAGGGAGAAGTAACCCCTCTTCTAGAATAGACCAGAGGGAGAGTTCCCTATTCCTGGGGGCAGCCATCTGGAAGTACTGTAGATATGGGCTGGGAAGAGCAGGTGGGCACTGTGGCTTCTAGAACTGCCTGCCAGCCATCAGGAAAAGATGTTTTGCTAGTTCTAGAATGTTCCGACAGTTCCAGAAAGGTCCCCCTTCTCTCCGACTCTCCCAACTAGAATCGCTCTGGAAATGGGCACCCATTTGCTTCAGGAACACCACAGACTTCTCCAGAAGATGCCAGGCCTCTAGAGCCATGTACTGCTGGCTCTCGAAAGATCAGGCTATTTCAGAAAGTCTCCCTGGCTCTCAAGGCTCCAGAGTGGAGACAAGTCTGCATTAATGCCCACCCACTCGGGCAGGAAGGCAGCCTCTGGCTTAAAGATCTTCAGGAACTCAGAGTTTGGCAGGGTGAAGTTGGCCAGGTAGACAGTGTCTCCGCCAGCCAGGTAGGCAGCCCAGAAGCCGAAGGTGCCAATGGTCATAATGGTGTGGTTGCACTGTGTGAGCAGGGCAAAGTCTTTCCACGGTGTAGCCTCCTGTCCATCGCCAGCGAACGTCACATCGCCCTGGGAGGTGTCGATGTTTTCTTTACACCACTCCATGCCGTTGCTGGTAACCACAAAAACGGGGGCTTCGTGCCGTGCCCGGAACCAGTCCATGGCCTGCCGGAGGTAGGCGCTGTCGCCCACCACACCCTTCCAGCGCTGAGGCATAACCTGCAGATAGTCCCCACGGCGCACGTGGACGCCCACAAAGGTGCGCGGGCGGTCCCCCGTGCGGCCCAGGCGGAGCTGAGCCAGCGCACTCTGCGCCTCTTCCCGAAGGTGGTCGTGCAGGGTGAACTCCCTGCGGATCTGTTCCCGGAGATGGTGGAAGAAAGTCCAAGAGCAGGGGAAGCCAGAGAGCTTCAGGAAAGGCTCCCTCAAGTCCGCATACTCCTCCGACATCCAGTCGTGAAGCTGCAGCTCCCGCCACGGCGTGCGGCTGTCCACTTCCGGAGCCAGCACGGGCAGGGTGATGCGGAAGACCGGCGCCAGGGCGGCATGCATGGCAGGCAGGATGAAGGCCCGGCGGCCATTGAGCTGGGCCAGAGCCAGCAGCGTGGCATACTGTCCCATCTGATTACCAAACCGACCATCGGGATAGATAGTCCAGGTGCCGGAGAGGGAGGCAGAGTTCTGGGGACAGGAAGAGGAGGTGTTGGGGCCCATCGGGGTACCCGGCAGGCAGAAGATGGCCACCGGGGGTGTCACCAGGCGGCGGTCTGGACACAGGATCGACAGGCCTAGGCCATGTGGAAAGCTGTCTTGGTGGATATGGAGGAAGAAGGAGAGTGCAGAGAGGACACAGACTAGCAGGAAGGCCAGGCAGAGCTGACGCCGGCTGGGGGGCCACATGGCTGCAGAGGAGGAAAGGTGAATTAGCAAATACACAGAGACTAAGGAGGGGAGGTTGCGGAGGGAGGTGGGGGAAGGGAGGTGCCTGGGGTGCAGCACTCCTTAGTCCCAGGGAAAGAGGAAGTCAAAGGTTTAGACTCCTGGGGCTGAGGTAGGGAGCGCCGGGGTCCTAGGTTTGAGGGATGAGAGCCTTGGAATTTCGGGGCATGGGGATTGGAAGACAAGTTGTTTTCAAGATAGCCATGATTTGGCTGGGCGCTGTGGCCCACACCTCTAATTCCAGCATATTGAGAGGCTGAAATGGGAGGATCCCTTGAGCCTAGGAGTTCAGGATCAGCCTGGGCAACAGAGCAAGACTCCGCTTTTACAAAACAATTTTAAAATTAGCTTGGCATGGGTCGGCAGGGGTGGCTCACACCTGTAATTCCAGCACTTTGGGACACCAAGGCCGGCGGATCACCTGAGGTCCGGAGTGGGAGACCAGCCTGACCAACATGGAGAAACCCTGTCTCTACTTAAAATACAAAAGTAGCCAGGCGTGGTGGCGCATGCCAGTAATCCCAGCTACTAGGGAGGCTGAGGCAGGAGAATTGCTTGAACCCGGGAGGCGGGGGTTGTGGTGAGCCGAGATCGTGCCATTACACTCGAGTCTGAGCAACAAGAGCGAAATTCCGTCCCCCCACCAAAAAAAAAATTAGTTTGGCATGGCGGCACGTGTCTGTGGTTTCAGCTACACGGGATGCTAAGGCGGGAGGATCCCCGGAGCTCACAATGAGCGTGATAGCACCATTGACTGCACTCCAGCTTGGGCGACAGAGAGGGACCCTCTCTTCAAAAAAAAAAAAGCAAAACAGACAGCCATGGTCCAGGTTCCTGCACCTTTCCTGCAGGAATCTCGAGTCTCCCCTCCTGTAAGGTCCGCTGATCCTGGACTCTTCCATCAGCCTGTTTCTCAGGAGTGCCTGTCTGTGAGGGGCAAAACCCACCACAGAGGTGGTGATGGGAAGCAATAGTCCAAGGAAAACAAGAGAGGCTGGAGGGTCAGGAGCGGAAGAAGCATCTTGGTTCCTGGAGGAGTAATGGCTGGGGAGGTGGCGGAGAGTCCTAGGGCCTTAGGAAGACCTGGAGGAGAAGTTGGGGGTGCACCTCCTGGCTCTGAAGGAGTTGTTGCTGGGTCCCAGGCACCGGCAGTCCCCACTTACCCGAGCTGCTTGCAGGTGGCAGATCCACAGTCCGCTTTGCGTGGCCGGAGCGCGCCCTCTACAAAGGCAGGCCACATCCGGCCGCCCCTGGAACGCCAGGCGTCCGGCTCTTCGGCGTCGCAGCCCTCCCCTCCGCGCAGCCTGTCCGGACTGGCAGCAAGGGCTTGGGGAGGGGAGGAAGGAGGGGGCGCGGCCGGGAGTTTCGCAGCGTCCGCCTTCCCGGGCTGGGCAGTTGGCTGAAAGGTGGAGGCCCGCCCCTCACTTGGCGCCGAGCCGCAGCGCCCGGGGCTAGGGCGATGGCCCCTGGACCCTCCGCTCCCCAGATCGGGGATGTGGGGGACCACGCCCTGCCCCTCTGCCCCAGCATTGACCTGCCTGAAGGCTTCACCCGGGGCAGCCTACCTGGCTTGCGAGCAGCCGCGGCATCATTGCGTGGACCCGGAGACGGAGCTCCCAGTTGCAATGCTCGAGCCGGGAGGTCCAATCCGCCGCCCTCTCCCTTCTGATGCCAGGGCTTAGAGTCGGCCCCGGCACCTGGGTGCGTCGAGCCTGGCCACGCCCCAGCGGCTGGGCAGGGCCCCGGCACCTGGTCCTGGAGGGTGGAGCGATCGTCCGCCCCCGGCTGCATCCTCCTGGTGAATGGAGAACCTGTTTGCCAGGCTGCCGCGGGAGCGCGCGAGGGCCTCCAGCCTGCAGGTGCCCCCCGCGCCCACCAGGGTCTCCGATCTCCCACCCACCCCACCCGCCGTCCACACTCAAATTCCAGAATCCCAGCTCCTAGTCACTCCTTTTGGGGAATTCTAGGGTCCCGTGCTAAACTGCTACTTTCCAGACTTGAATTGCACCGAGGCAACCATTCCAATGCTGGAGACCGGAGTGGAACAGGATCTGTTTCCCATGCCGTCAGCGGGGGCCGTGGCTGCCGGCGCCAGAAACAAAGGCCTCTGCCCGCTTGTCACCTAATTAAAGCATTTTCTCTGGTCCAAGGCCCACCTCCAGCATCGCCAACCCCAAGCAGGGCGGCTGATGTAGGGTCCAGCCCTACCGGGCTTTGAGGGTGTTCTTCCCCTGTGCGGAGAGGAGAGATTGTAAGAAATAAAGACACAAGACAAAGAGATAGAAAACAGCTGGGCCCGGGGGACTGCCACCACCAAGACGCAGAGAGCAGTAGTGGCCCTGAATGGCTGGCGCCCTGATATTTGTTGCATACAAGACAAGGGGGCAGAGTAAGGAGGGTGAGTCCTCCAGGTGATTGATGAGGTCAAGCAAGTCACGTGATCACGGGACAGGGGCTCTTACCTTTTAGGTAGCTGAAGCAGAGAGGGAAGGCAGCATCAGCCTTAGGGAAGGCAGCATCAGCGTTTTCTTCTATGCACTTATAAGAAAGATCAAAGACTTTAAGACTTTCATTATTTCTTTTTTTTTTTTTGAGACGGAGTCTCACTCTGTCGCCTCCGTCGCCCAGGCTGGAGTGCAGTGGCCAGATCTCAGCTCACTGCAAGCTCCACCTCCCGGGTTTACGCCATTCTCCTGCCTCAGCCTCCCGAGTAGCTGGGACTACAGGCGCCCACCACCTCACCCGGCTAGGTTTTTTTTGTATTTTTTAGTATAGAAGGGGTTTCACCGTGTTAGCCAGGATGGTCTCGATCTCCTGACCTCGTGATCCGCCGGTCTTGGCCTCCCAAAGTGCTGGGATTACAGGCTTGAGCCACCGCGCCTGCCCTAAGACTTTCATTATTTCTTCTACCGCTATCTACTACGAACTTCAAAGAGGAACCAGGAGTCCAGGAGGAACATGAAAGTGGACAAGGAGCACCACCACTGAAGCACAGCACCACCGCGAGATGTTTAAGCCTCTGGATGACTGCGGGCAGGCCCGGGTAAGATCCAGCCTTCCACAAGGAGCTGGTGGAGCACAGTGTTCCCTGACTCCTCCAAGGAAAGGAGATTGCCTTTCACGGTCTGTGAAGTAACGGGGGCCCTTCCCAGACACTGGCCTTACCGCTTGATCAAGGAGCCCTCAAGCAGCCCTTATGCGGGTGTGACAGAAGCCTCACTTCTTGCCTTCTAGGTCACTTCTCACAATGTCCCTTCAGCACCTGACCCTATGCCCACCGGTTATTTCTTGGTTATATTAATAATACAACAAAGAGTAATGGTAAAAGCTAATGATTAATAACGTTTACACTAATGATTGATAATGTCATGATCATCTCTATATCTAATTTGTATAATGACTATTCTTATTCTATTTTCTTTATTATATGGAAACAGTTTGTGCCTTCAGTCTCTTGCCTTGGCACCTGGGTAATCTTCCACCCACAGACTGACCCTCACATTCAAGATACATCGATGTCAAGGACTCAGCAGTTTGACTTGATTCCCAGAAGTTTAACCATCATCTAGGATCCAGGCTCAGGACTCCCAGCACCCAGACCCTTCCAGTCACACCCAGCAGTCCAGACCCCCAGCCCTCCTCCCTCAGACCCAGGAGTCCAGGCCCCCAGCCCCTCCTCCCTCAGACCCAGGAGTCCAGACCCCACCCCTCCTCCCTCAGACCCAGGAGTTCAGGCCCCCAGCCCAGGAGTCCAGGCCCCAGCCCCTCCTCTCTCAGACCCAGGAGTCC